>NC_133790.1:8397287-8590596 GCF_003597395.2 Chelonoidis abingdonii | reverse complement strand
GCAGGGGTATATATCAGGCACCATAGTGGCACCACTCCAGGGGGCGACCTGCCGGCCCACCGAGTGTTGCTAGGGTAAAAGTTTCTCCGACGAACGTGCACGCGGCGCGCGCACACCTAACTGGAATGGATATGAGCAAGCACTCGAAGAAGAACCTTTGGCTTCCTCCCAAAACTCCAAATTAAAATGTTTGGCCATGTTTATTTTATTATTGATTCATTTATTTTTTACTTTTCAGGTTTGCATTTATTTTAAGTTTAAATTTTGAAATTCTAGAAGGAAGATATACAGTGTTATAGACATAACCAGCACAGGACCTGCTACCTACCAGTACTTCCGATTTAAAATCTTCCATAACAAATTTCCACTGAGATGCATATTTGATGCTAAAAGGGTCAAAAGTCAGCACTTCCATAGGACTAATCAGCCCATCAACCCTTCGCAATACATCATCAATGCGCTTTGGATCTCCAGTGACAGCCTTCAGTTCAGGACCAAATATATTGTAGAACTCTTCAATAACCTGTTTGTTCAGACAAACAGAAATTATTTTTAACTATCTTTCAGCCAAAACAATATTTTTGTGTATTCTTTCCTTTAATAAATAACTTTTACACAAAGGAAATAAATAATCCTTACACTGACATACATTTTGTATATTCCCATAAAAGACTGTACAATTCCATATAAAAATCTAGGTGCCCAATATCACAGTTCTTATTCAGACAAAATTTCCATTCCTGCTAGTAGGAATATATTGCTAGTTTCTACAAAGTTTATATCCTTTCTCTTATCTCAAGATATACTTTCTGATCAAAAACTCACTCATCCACAAACATTATATTTATTATGTCAATTTGATCAAACAAGAATTTCCATAATTCTGACCTATTATCTTGCATTTGACATACTGACCTTTTATGTATGTCAAATTTTCTAAAATACTGTACATGGAAAACTCCCACAGTTTCAGGGATTATTTTCCCCCAAAACAAAGTATGTTCACTAAATCCTAAAAATGACTAATATATAAAAATATTTGATTGTTTTAAATACGTATAGAATTAGCAATAACGTAAACCTATTAAAATATATCTTTTCCAGACTAAGGCCCTGATCCTGAGAAGACTTAAACATGTGCTTAACTACACATACACATAATTAATCCCACTGACATCAGTGGGACTGTCCATTGCCTCAAGTTAAGCACAAGCATAAAGCTCTGCAAGATTTGGTTGTAGTTTTGGATAACTGTTCCTCTATTTATGTCTATGAATTTGTTCTTAAAACATTACATTTATTCTTCAGTGTTAAAAGTACACATTTAAAATACAAGACCTCTTAAAACATTTAAATTATTTTAATGATAATATAATAACGAGTAAATTTGGTGATGAATCACATTATCCATCTCCAAATAAAGAGCCCAATTTGAATTCAAGTCAGCATCCATTTCTGGCCCTACAGAGGTTGACCCAGATATACGAACCCATTCCATAATGAGGTACTGGTGAGCAGACCCTATGCCCACACACTGCTATAGAAACCATTGAGACTCTGCAGGCATCAGAATCCATCCACATGGCTTCCATTGAAGACTTGGGTCAATAATTATTACACCCCCATCATTTTATTCTTTTTTAACTTCCTTCTCCAGTTTGATCCTTTTCTTTTTCCTCCAACTTAGTTGGCCCACACTGAGATCAAGGCCAATTGTATTCCAAGATCAGATAATAAGTGCGCAGGAAAGCAGAAACCATCTGCCTCCCCTCCTCTGCCACTTTATGTATATTAGAAAAAGTGCTTCGAGTCCAAAAACCTGGGAGGCAGTAGATATACATTTCTACTACAACAGTATCTAAGGTGACCAGACAGCAAGTGTGAAAAATCAGGACAGGGTGGAGGGGTAATAGGAGCCTATATAAGAATGAGACCCAAAAATCGGGACTGTCCCTATAAAATCAGGACATCTGGTCACCCTAACAGTATTACAAAGAATCTGCCAGATGAGCCCACTAGCAAATGTTTTAAAGGTTACTAAAATTTCATTCAATTCAGCAAATACAATACAATGCAAAACAATCTCTCACAGCTGGGGAATCTAGATACACAATCCTTTTATTTAAAACCACACACATTACTACCTGCACAATATCATACAGATCTTGACAGATCGAAGCCATATAATCTGTTTTTTCAAATAGACGCCTTCGGTCAAATTCCCATCGTTGGTCTCTTCCTGAGGCTTCAATTTGGGCACGAATATCGAAATAGGATTTTTTCCACATTTCAAGAGTGCCTTTGGCTTCCAACAATTTAGTTTTTGCAATGCTTCTATCTTCTCTATTAAACAAAACAAAGCAGTTAAAAGACTGACAAGAACCTTTAAAGGTTTAATATGAAATGATGCTTTCATTGAGCTAGAATATCATGGTTCAATAAAGTCTTCTATTTTAATGAAATCTAGCCAAAACTTAAAATTTCCCAATACTATCTCACCCTCAAGAACATTTCATGACTTTGGTTTTTGAAAAGTTCAAAAGGAAGAAAGATTTCAGGGCTGATTCTGACAGCACTTATATCATATTTGTACCACTGGAATTCCACTGATTTCAATAGAGTTACTACTACTTTATACCAGCACATGTCAAAAGGGAACCAGTACCTCCACCTTTAAAGTTGCTTCAATAATATATGAGAGTGCATATAGTGAACTTCTCAAATGTGCCTTTAAAATTTGCTAAATATAATGAAAGCTCCTGAATATAAGTAAGACATACTTGATAAAATTGACAACTATCACACTTACTGTAAGATAGTCAAAGCTACTAACAGTTATGACCTAGTTAAGTAAGAATCTACTGCTTACTTAAACAAAGTCCGTAAGTCCACAACTTTGCAGACTCTCGCTGTAATTTCCCACGCAATTCTTTCCATGAGGGGTATCATCCGCTCATCCTTGTTGTAATGCCGTGAGATAATCCAAACCATTCTCAGTGCATTCATCATTGAAGGAATTGTATCCAAGACAATATTAAATCCAGTGCCATGAGTTAAATTCTTTTAAATAGAGGATAAATATTGTGAATAAGATTGCCATGAAAAAAAAAGATACTTATTCTATTAACTAAATACTTGGGCTCAAGAGAATTTATGAGACTAACAAACATATGACCAAATCCAGCAAACCTACGTGTCAGTAACTTTAAAGTTACTCATGTGCCTAAGTGTCTGCAGGACTGGGCCTATAGATGTGAATATTCAGGTTCTGGCAATTTGTTTTCTCATTAAAATTCTAGTTTCTATTGAAGACTGCCAGTACTTTTTGCCCAAATCTACCCCTGAATGCTTGAATGAGTCCTAGCTCCTTTAACAGGAGAATCATGAGTGCGCAGGAGACTCATGAGTGCATTCAGCAGCAGAAACTGGACCAAAAATGGAGCAATGATAAAACTTTGGCTTTGTTTATTCGCTCATTTTATTACCCATGTTAAGTGACTCCCCTGAGGCTGTGGTATAATAGCCAGCACTTCCTACCTAAGTGATTAAAATCTCAGACCTAATTCTACTTTCAGTTACTATGCGCAAGTACAACTCCTAGTAAAGTCGGTTCCAAAACTGAGGTTTGAAGCAGCCCACATTCCATCAAGATCTAGTGGGCACAGAAGTGAATGAAAGTTGACATGCAGTAGATGAGGCAGCCAAGATCTTGGGACCCTGATCCAACTCCCATTGTCAATAAGAATTGAATCAGGCATTAATTCAGTAAACTTGTACAGTTGCCTAAAAAGGTTACAAACCACTTATCTATGAGACAGAATACACTCTCCTCTCTATTGATCACTGCAGTCTGAACAACTCTGCACCTAGGAAGAGAAGCTAAACGAGCATTTTTTTCTTTTTTACTATCTAAGCAAATCACGGTGTATTTTTATTATTGATTAAAAAAATGACAGGAAAAATAAAAAAGAAGAGCTGGGCTTATACCAAAAGAAAGACATGACTGAATTAAACACTGACAAATCTTCCTGAAGTATCATTAGATAAACATACCTTCAAATGGCGCTCCAGAGTTGAAAGAAACCTAACATTATCTACAGCTTCCACGTGGTGCCTGCTAAGATCACTTATGACTATCTGCAAATTTTCAAGAAGTCCAGATTCAGCTTCCTTTAGTATTGCTAAAATTTTTTTCACTAATGGGAGCTTTATCTGTTCAGTCAGAGCACTTAAAGTAGCATTTCTTTCACGCCACAGGTCAATTTCTGCTAGTGGGCCATTACCCTGAAGATGAGAGGAAGCAAGAAAAGGCATTAGAATTCTCTTTATGACTGGGGGGGAAATTATAACCACACTCACATTTCGTAAGCTTTTATTTGCAACATGTTCAGTGCACTAAACAAGGCTGCATCAATAAAGATATTTATATGGCTACACATGCATAATGTGGCCATAAGACATTTCTGAAACACAGAGCACTTCCTAGAGGAAAAGACAGTTACTCACCTTTGTAACTGTTGTTCTTCGAGATGTGTTGCTCATATTCATTCCAAGTAGGTGTGCGCGCGCCGCGTGCACGTTCGTCAGAAGAATTTTCCCCTAGCAACACCCGGCGGGTCGGCAGGCGCCCCCTGGCGTGGCACCTTTGCGGCACCGTATAATATTATGCCGCTGCCGACCCGGCCGCTCCTCAGTTGCTCTCGCTGGCTACTCCGAGAGGTGTGGAAGGAGGGCGGGTGGTGAATGAATAATGAGCAACACATCTCGAAGAGGCAACAGTTAAGGTGTAGTAACCGTCTTTTCTTCTTCGAGTGCTTGCTCATATATTCATTCGCAAAGTAGAGTGAACCCAAGGCCTTACCTAGGGCGGGGGCGTTGGAGTTGGAGACTGTTGAATGCTAGAACAGCCAAGCCAGAGCTGCATCGTCCTCTGGACTGCTGCACCCAAGGCGTAATGGGCAGAGAACGGTGTGCAAACGGACGACCACGTGGCTGCACGGACATACTGTTCTTGTATAGGTACAGGCGGGCTAGGAATGCAATCGAGGAAGCTTGTGCTCTCGGGAATTATGGCAGTCACTCGTCCTGGAGAGGTGTGAGCTAAAGCGTAGCACGTTTTAATGCAGGCCATCACCCGGATGAGATTAGTTTGAGAGCGAGACAGGGGACCTTTCATCCTGTTCCCGCACGGCAATAAAAAAGGGAGGTACTTTCGAAAAGGTTCTGGTGGCGTGTTAATGTCAGAAACACCAGCGCTCTGCGAACATCGACAGTTGAATGTAGGCTCTGCACCTGCAGGAATGCATGAGGTTTAGGATAAAACACTGAGGAGGAATATGTCCTGGTTAGAGGTGGAAAGGGGAGACCACTTTGGGCAGGAAGGCGGGCTGCGGCGCGCAGCTGCACCTTGTCCTGGTGGAATAATCATGTAAGGTGGTAGTCCGCGACAAAAGCACGAAGTCTCAGAGACTCCCCTGGCCGATGTAATAGCCACCAGGAACGCCAACTTTCGCACGATAGATACAGGAGAGAGTCAGGTAAGCCCAAGGGTTAGGAAGGGAGGGGCCATTAGTTTTGAGAGAAACCGCCAGATTGAGGTCCAGGAGGGGGCGGGACGGCGGACCTGGGGTACAAACCGCTCCAAGCCCTTGAGGAACCTAGAGACCATCGGTGAGTAGAAGAACGGAGGAAGGGCCGTCTCCTGGAATGGACCGAAGAAAATGCAAGCTAGGTGGACTCACAAGGACTTGAGACTGCGATGGTCACTGCTGTTTAAGGTGCCATAGATAATTCCAATATCACTGGATGGAGGCACGTGTTTGGTGATACGCCTTGCGACTGACAATCCAGCAATGAGAACCTCTTCCATATTTCGCCAGAATAGTAGCCCTGAGTTGCAGGCTTCCCTGCTTTCGCAGGATGCCACCTGCTGCACTGGGGTAGAACAGCGGCAGCTCCGCAGAGCTCAGCCAGCAGGAACCACACCGTCAGGTGGAGGGACCAGATGGTCGGAGATGGGAGAAGCCTCGTGGTCTTCGAGATTATTAAGTCCTGATGTAGCCGGCAGGAGAAAACCGGACTGAGCTATGGACAGGTCCAGCAGCGTGGTGTACCAGTGGGTGCTGAGGCCACGCTGGGGCGTATCGAGAATTACCCGAGCCTTGTCCCTGCGGCAGCTTTACCAGGAACTTTGTGCATCAATCGGAAGGCGGGAAGGCATATAAGGATTGTGGTCGGACCATGGAGGGGGGCAGGAGGAATGCGTCCGTAGATCGATGCGGGCAAGACCCGCGGAAGGAGCAGAACCTGGGGCACTTTCGTTGGTGCGGGAGGCGAAGAGGTCGATCCGGGGATAACCCGCCACCTCCGGAAAATGAGAATGGCTACTGTCCGGACGAAGGGACCACTCGTGGGCTAGGAGGACCTGCTGAGATGGTCCGCCAACTATGTTCTGGACTCCTTGGAGGAAGGAGGCCACCAGATCCACTGACTCACTATACAAAATTCCCGAGATTATAGCCTCTGACAAAGAGGAGAAACGTGCCCTCCCTGCTTGTTCTTATATCATCGCGTGTGTTGTCCTGAGCACTAAAACCAATGTCCCGCATGAGGGAGAGGAAAGGTCTGAACAGCGAAACTGTTCGCAGCTCTTCAGCGTATGTGCATGACTCTCTAGCAGACCAAGACCTGGTTCGGCAGACCCCCATGTAGCTCCCCACCCAGAGATGCGTCTTTTCAGGACTGATTGGTTGCCGGGATGAACGGCCCCGATGGCCCACACATACGGGGACGTCTTTCCACCACCGAGTGAAGCAAAACCGTCTGTGGGAGAGACACATGCCTATGCATGTCCCTCTTCGACGGTCGATAACGGAGGCCAACCAAATTTGCCGGGGCCGAAGGCGGAGTTGTTCTTGTGACAAGGTGCAGCCACCATGTACGGAGCAGGCTGAGACAACCCGTGCGAGATCTGGGGAGTTAGTAGGCCTCTATTGTATAGACTTATCGCCTGTAACCGCAGGGAAGCAGGCTGTCGCGGGGATGGAAGGCTAATAAAGCTCCTATGAAGTCTTTCCCTGCTGTGACTGAGGACTGATTTCGAAAATTGATCATAACCTAAGAGTTCTAACACTCTGTTATACCGCTATGTGTTGGACCTGAGGCCTCTGACCCGCGAACAAATCCATGTTCCAGTAGAGCGGAAGAACATAGCTCGTCGACGGTAAGTAAGCCCCACTACGCCATACATTTTGTAAACACCCGCGGCGGCAGAGAGACGCTGAAGGCAAGACCTTAATGGAAACGTCGGTCCCGCTACCACAAACGAAAAAAGCGTGCGTGGGCTTAGATCGAAACAATGAAATTAGGCTCCTCATGTCAGGAGCAGCGAACCAGGTCTCCCGGTCCAGGACGGGAGATAGACCCCAAGACGACCACCATGCGAACTTCAACTTCTTCACAAGCGTTGATCCGCGCATTCTAGATGATTTGTGAGACCCTCTTTGACTGGATTAAAAATAGCAGGAGTCAAACCCTCTACCTCTGATCTAGCACCTCCTCTTATAAGCTCCGATTTCGAGAAGCTTGAGGAACCTCCTGTACAGAGATGCTGTAGAGGGGTCCCTGAAGTCTCCGGGATGGTGGAGGAGGTATGCGAAAATAAATGCTGGAGTTTAGCCAAAACTCACGTCGACAGAACCCAACATCGAATTAGCGTCGTCCACGCCGGAGAAGTTAGAAGTGCGGTTTGAAAAAAGAAATGGAACTGAAAGGGACTGTTGGGCCTCTTTGCTTTTTCTTCGGGGACCGCACCTCAAAAATTGTGTTTAGGTCCGTCGGCTTTTTTGCAAACCATTTGTTTGTCCTCCCTTGGACAGACTGACGTCCTGTCACTCGGCCCGTGTCTATTAAGTCTTGACGGGCTGTGGGAGGGCCGAGCTGCCCTGCGAAGACCTTCTGGGTCTGCGCTGTGCATGGCTACGAGCGCATATAATCGGTTGTCTTAGGCTTTGGACGTGTTGTCTCTTCTCCGAAAAGAGCCTGCCCTCAAATGGAGGTCCTGATCTTGTGCAGTTCTGAGCAAACCGACCCCTGCAACCACGAATCCCTCCCATTCTTCTCCTGCCGCGACTCCAGCCGCTGAATCTCCCATCGAGGATCTCAGGAGGTCTGGAATCTTTTGCCCTCCTCCAGCATGCTCTGGAACTCCTGACAGGGAGTCTAGCGGTACCAGACTCAGTGAATTGGCCATGACTAGCCACGGTTAAATGTATCACTTGAGGGAAGCCGTTTGGTTGCAACCCACACTGCAGACCCCCTGCGGATTAACTTGCTCCCCAGGTCATGCGTTTAGCCTCCCCATTTGGTCGGGCTGGCCATCCTCCCTCCTTGACGGATTTACGACCAGGGAGCATGAGAGGAGGGTGTAGATGGTACTGGTACCCTTTAGAGAGCACCTAATGTCACTTCCTCTCACCCCTGGCCTTGAGCGATAGACGCCGGAGACCTGCCAATTGTTGTCCGCTCTTCTTGGATGAGCTATGAAAGACAGACGACCATGTCGGGCATCTGAAGACGAATGTCCCACGACCGGGTCTCCACCTCGTGACTTCCTCCACCTGCGGTTAAGTCTCACGCACCGCATGCATGTCGCTTGGGTGCGATAGGATGGGCGGGCCCGAAATTGAAGTGCCCACCACACCCTTGTCGCGAGAGAGACGAGAGACATGCACCACAGTCCTCCTCAGTTCTTGCCTAGGGAGCGCCGTTTGGCGGTTCAGTGGTCCTGCGTCACCGTAGTATGCGTGTTCCTCTCGGTGGACGCTTATACAGCCTCCTACCACGGTGGAAGTCGCATGCTGGGATACCACTTAATGGATCACCTTGGCTTAATGATAGGCCCAAGTTCCAGACAGGCCACTTGGCGGCCTGTCCCACGACCTGTGCTCTCTGTCCCACACCCCGTATAGGCCGCTACGGACCGGCGAGAACCCGAGGGGTGCCGTGGTCACTCCAATGTGGCACAGATCGTCCTGCGGCTTTACACCCTCCTTGATTGCTTAACTAGGTTGCCGAGAGTCTACCAGTGCCTGACCGGACACTCGACCAGCACGTCCGGAGGTCATCGGGTGACTGCTACCAGCCTGGTGCCCGGAGGGATGATCTCGAGTAACGACGTGATATGGCTCCGCGGATGGTTCGGAGGTTAACGTCGACGCAGTACGTCGTACCTGGCCGTGTCGAAGTACACCGCACCACAGAGAACCGCCGGGACTGCGAGCGCGTGTGACTTAGAACCTGCGCGGCGTTCCGTGATCTCGATCTCACCGGCCTGTCTCACTCCGAGGACATGTCGGGGTTCGAAACTAGCGCCCCGAACGAATTACCCGCCACCTGTCGTGCCGGGGTGAGCAGGAGTTCAGCACCGCTATCATTCCCTCCCTTCGCAAAGTTCCGGCGTATGGACAGCAAGCTCGACCAGGCATCCGCCGGGAGCTGTTTGCACCGCTACTCAACTGCTCTTGCCCTGGCCGGATCCGACTTGTCTGGAGAAAACGGTGCCGGGCAGATGGTTGCCGGACGGGTGTGTTCCCATGCTCAGACTCGTGCTTTGTAAGTATCGCCCAGAGCTTGGGACTTCTCGCCCTCATGAAGGAGCTTGCCGGGCCACTTCTCCCGGAGACTTTGCCGCGTGTTTTCGTGACCTCTCTCCGTGCCGATGCAAACTTTCTGCCCGTCGGTTCGGTCGCGCTCGCCCGGACTGCCAGGGTCAAAGCGGCTCCATAAGACTGCTTTAACGCGATCCCAACTCCTTTTTCCTTGTTCAAAGGACTTTACATATTTTCACTTGCTCCGTTCAATTGACCCCCACACTCAGCAACGATCGTGGGTCTCCTTTTGCATCCGCGCCAGGCGTACACGGAGCGGGCGAGGAGGAGTATACCTCAGCCCACTAACTATATACAACTACGTTTAACAACTATACTTATAACTATTAACTATTAACAACTACCAAACAACACTAACTAACTAAGAACTATGTAGAACGGGTGAAACGCTAGGGATGTGGAGGTCAGCTAAGCCGCACTCCACGTTCCAACGACCGACACGGGCGGTAAGAAGGAACTGAGGAGCGGCCGGGTCGGCAGGGGCATATATACGGTGCTGCAAAGGCACCAAGCCAGGGGGCGCCTGCCGACCCGCCGGGTGTTGCTAGGGGAAAATTCTTCTGACGAACGTGCACGCGGCGCGCGCACACCTACTTGGAATGAATATGAGCAAGCACTCGAAGAAGAAGAAATATTTGCCAATTTAGGTTCCAGTCAGGAGATTAGCCCCATACAAGCAGATCCCTGAAGTTAATGGGGCTTCACACAGGCAGTGGGGTCTGCCATCTGGAACTAATTGCAGGATTGGGGCTTTAGGCCTCAGTTCTGCAAACACTTATGCCTGTGAGTAACTTTATAGATATGAGTAGTCAGGTTGACTTTAATGGGCTTACTCACTTCCATAAAGTTACTTGTGTGTGTAACTGTTTGCAGAATCAGGTCCTTACAGTGAGAATTTTTGAATATTCATAAAGATTTCAGGGATAAATAAGTGCTAAATTAAAACAAAATGTCATTGCAGTTTTTAATATTATATAATGTTTATCACATTGATTTGACTAATAGGGAGACAGCTAACAATGATGATTTTGAAAATGTACACTCCATTATCCAAGTTTATGTTGCTGAAGATTCAGAAGATGGGGATAAAGTAAGTGTTTCTTTTCATTTTTTTCTGAAGTGTTTCTATTCAAGGCAAATACAGAATGAGGAATAACAGGCTAGGCAATGGTACTAAGAAAAGGATCTGGGCAGTATAGTGGCTCACAAATTGAACAAATTGAAAATGAAACTGAAAACTGAAATGGTTAATATCATACTGGAGTATATTAACAGGAGTGCTGCATATAAGGTAATTACCCCGCTCTACACAGCACTGGTGAGGCCTCCACTGGAGTAGTGCATCTAGTTTTGGGCACCACACTTTAAGAAAGATAAGAAGATACATAAGATCATAAGAACTCAGTCGGCCCAAAGGTTCATCTAGCCCAGTATTCTGTCTTCCAACAGTGGCCAATGCCAGGTGCCCCAGAGGAAATGAACAGAACAGGTAATCATCAAGTGATCCATCCCCTTTCGCCTATTCCCAGCTTCTGGCAAACAGAGGCTAGGGACATCATCCCTGCCCATCCTGGCTAATAGCCACTGATGGACCTATCCTCCATGAACTTATCTAGTTCTTTTTTCAACCCATTAGTCTTAGCTTTCACAACATCCTCTGAAAAGGAATTCCATAGGTTGACCGTGCGCTGTGTGAAAAAATATTTCCTTGTGTTTGTTTTAAACCTGCTGCCTATTAGTTTCATTTGGTAACCTCTAGTTCTTGTGTTATGAGAAGGAGTAAATAACACTTCTTTATTTATTTTCTCCACATCAGTCATGATTTTATAGACCTCTATCATATGCCCCCTTAGTCGTCTCTTTTCCAAGCTGAAAAGTCACCGTCTTATTAATCTCTCCTCATACGGTAGCTGTTCCATACCCCTAATAATTTTTGTTGCTCTTTTCTGAACCTTTTCCAATTCTAATATATTTTTTTAGAGATGAGGCGACCACATGTGCATGCAGTATTCAAGATGTGGATGTACCATGGATTTATATAAAGGCAATACGATATTTTCTGTCTTATTATCTATCTATTTCTTAATGATTCCCAACATTCTGTTTGCTTTTTGACTCCTGCTGCATATTGAGCGGATGTTTTCAGAGAACTATCCACAATGACGCCAAGGTCTCTTTCTTAAGTGCTAACAGCTAATTTAGACCCCATCATTTTATATGTATATTTGGGATTATGTTTTCCAATGTGCATTACTTTGCATTGTGATGTGGACAAACTGGAGAGAGTGCACAGGAGAGCAACAAAAATGTTAAAAGGTTTAGAAAACCTGACTTATTAAGACACGTAAAAAAATGGGCAAATTTAGTCTTGAGAAAAGAAGACTGAGGGGAGAACTAATAACAGTCTTCAAATATGCTAAGAATTGTTATAAAGAGGACTATGATCAATTGTTCTCCATGTCCACTGAACAAAAAGCTGTCAACTTAATCTGCAGCAAGGGAGATTTAGGCTAGATATTAGAAAAATCTTTCCAACTATAAAGATAGGTAAATACTGGAACAGGCTTCCAAGGGAAGCTGTGGAATCCCCCTCACTGGACATTTTAAAGAATAAGTTAGACAAACACCTGTCAGGGATGGTCTAGGTTTACTTGACCCTGCCTCAGCACAGGGTTCTGAACTAGATGACTTCTTGAGGTCCCTTCCTGCCCTACTTTTCTATGATTCTCTATGAAGTTAGTTCTAGTGAAAGGAACCTGATGGCAGACCAGGACATTCAAGTCCTCTAGCCTCAAAACAGGCAGCTTCAGCAAGCTCCCACACACTGTCCTGCCGATGCGCCTTGCTCCTTTCCCATGATCCCACCCCTAGGAAAGGAAATGTCAGTCTCCAAACCCATTTAGTACCTTGACTCCCTGCAGAGACTGCCAACAAAAATAGCCATTAAAGCCAAATGTGGGTGATAATTTTTGTGATGTGAACACTTGATCATTGGCAGCTGGGCTGAGACCACCACACTCGTTTTACGCAGAGCACTGAACAGCCATCAGTTGGAAACAACTTTCCATAAGTAATAATCTGCAGGATTTGCACTGACAATTTGGAAGTGAATTGCTTTATACTCCATTACCCAGAAGACACCCAGTTCCCCACTACCTTTGTTTTGCTTTATATTAGTCAGCAGATGGAAACCACACCCTTTCGGGCAATCAAACAGAGAATGACACTGAGCACAAACCAGTAATGGAGAGATCAGTTTTGGCATGCTGAGTGGTTATTAGCAATGTTACCTGTGGGACCTTTCTGAGTTGGTCCTCAACGGCTGTGGATATTAATGTTAGCCAGGTCATTCCACAGTGCTCCAATGTTTCAATCACTTCTGGATCTGTGGCAAGTTCACTCACTTCTGCATCTAGATTTATAGTTGGCATCTCCAATTTAATCTCTCCTGTTGGAACGAAATGCAGTTAGACTCGGTTAGCCATTTTATTTCCCCAATATGCTTCATCAACACCATTCAAATAACACAATGAAAAAAGCACAAATCTTCCATCTAGGTATCTATCTGAGGACAGCTAGTAAACCTTCCGCTTATTCTATCAGCGATTTTGGCCAAAAGTTTCCTCTCTCTCCAGAGTTTTTGGAAGTGTAACCCCCGCCACACCTCTCACGTTCCAGGTTTTAAAACAATCTCTAACTATTAGGAATTAGGCTGAGACATCATTGGGGCAGATTATCCCACATCTACCTATTCTGGGGCTCTTGCACCTTCCTCTGAAGCATCTGGTAATGGCCATTGTCAGAGACAGGATTCTGGACTGGAGAGACCAAAAGCCTGATCCGGTAGGCAATTCCTATATTCCTGTGCTCCCCTCCCTCACTCTCCCACCACATGACTGTTGGAAGGCAGTTAGGGGAGTTTAGCCTCTCTCCCACTCCTATTCCTGACTCCTTGGCAGGATATTTATTACAAATCTGGTCTATTTGCTCCATGCTCCCTTGCATGTATAAAGCTGTATGTAATGCTCTTATCATCACAGAAGAGGACCTCTGATCAAATCTGGAGACTCTCCAGGAGCTGCATGCAATTATATAACTACAGGTTGAGTATCACTATTTGAAACAAAGCCAAACCTGAATTAATTTCTTTCCACTGTCATGTAAGGTAAATATCAAGTGTAGGGCAGGGGGAGATACTTGCCTTCAATCTGCTGTATAGTCCTTTGAATATGGCTTAGGAATTTCTGCATGTTCATTAAGAACTCATTCCTTATTATGTGAAAGCTGTGAAATTCCACAGACTGCTCTTTCTTTTTTTCAAGAGGCTCAGCTTCAGCTAAATGCCTGTCTTCAGCCTCTGGCTTTTCGGCATCTGGATGAAAGGCAGGTTCCTCAGCCTTGTACTGATTATGGGACAAAGCAGGCAAAAAAACCTGAAATGCAAACATGTACCACAAATTAGACTGTTCACAATTTTGAAAGATCAACATCCAGTCAAATTTCTAAATATTAATTTAACAAACCTTTGGATCTATTGCACATGACTAACTATAATTCATTTCATTTCTTTATTGGCATGATTTTCTCCTCAAATCTTATGGGGTAATAGCCCAGTCATCCTTTTTTATTCTGTCTTCACACACTATCTGAAAGCTTCCTTCAACCTCACCTGACTCTCATGTATAAATAAAGGCATATGTTATTACATTCCCAGACACCCCCTACACTTGGAACATGCAATGAGTTCAAATATCAGTTCTCTCCACACTCTTCCCTAAACTCATGGGGGGGGGGATTCAAATTAAATATTATATATAAATTTAAAGAGGGTAAATCAGATTAGCTCAGCAACTATTAGAATTTACTGTGTACTGATAATATCAACCTTGTACTAAATGGATTAGACTCTAACAAAAACTTCAGGGGTCCATACGCAGAAATGGTAACACCTTTACCTGTGAGAAAATATTCTTCAGCATCAAAAGAGTATGACCATTCAGAATGCCACATTCTAGCAATTCAGGCAGAATTTCATTAGCTTCGTTCACATCATTAGGCTCACTAACTGTTTCTAGACAGTAATAAATAATAAGTGTTACATTTTGCTACTTGATACAGAAAGCAGTCATTAAAACCAGTGCTGATGTGTTCCTGCATAAGGAGTAATTAAATGTTAATCATTCTAAAAAGTAAATATATCTGCGAATAAACTGGATATGACATGAGCCAATTAACTCAGCCACTTATAAATGAAACCTGCCTGGACTCTCAAATACTCTAAAGCAGGTTACAACAAGCAAAAGGAGATCAGATGAATCATTCTACTATAAGTTTTTATATGCCAGCTTGATGGCTTAGTGGTGGTTCTTTCCTCTGTCATGTCTTCTGGAGATGCTATTTTAATTTCCAGCTTCTCACTCTTCAGAGGTAATGGGAAAACCTTGCACAGAACTCATCAAAAAATGCCAATTATTTTTTGCTGGAAATGTTGAAAAATTAATGAGAAAAATCAGGACAGGATGGGGGGTAATAGGTGCCTATATAAGACAAAGCCCCAAATATCAGGACTGTTCCTATAAAATCGGGACATCTGCCCACCCTAGGCTGGTTAGTTCTGCCAAGCTCAGGCTGAGACTATTTGATAGCCCCTGTCTAGCATTACAGTGAGGTGGCACCAGGATAGGGTTAAGGATTGGGTCTGGACAGTGGCTCAGGGTTAATGTTACTATAGCCTGCAGCAGACATTGTCACTGTTTTCAGGACAAATTATTAATTGTTAAAACAAGATTATGTTTTATGTACTCGTACTGCATATCAGAATTTGAGCCATGTAAACAACCCTTGGGAGACTAAAGTATAGCTGTTATCTTCATCATCACCTTAGTGCCTAGCATCGTATACAACTTTTCATCTTCAAAGCTTCCTACAAACATTTAGTAATTAAACCTCAGTACTTCCTCTCAGGGAGGTATGCAAGTCTTATCCCCATCTGTAAAATGGGGGAATGAAGGCAGACAGCTCAGATGACTTTCCACAAAGTGGATGCCAAAGACACATTAAAACTCAGAAGTTTCTGGCTCCCAGGCCTGTTCTGAGACCGCACATGTCTATTCATCTTGAATACACATTGTCCTAAATCCCAATCATCATCATTTCTTAGTCTAAAGTGCTTTTTAATACAAACACTGAAAACGTTCAATCATAATTTATCCATGAAAAATACCTCTTGTATCTCTGAGAAAGAACATAATATCATCATGTACAAATTCTTCAGAAATGTCATTAAAAGCCACATGAAAATATAGGTTGTAAACTGTCTGTTTTATGATCTGAAACATAAGAAAGATGGTAATCAATGTAATCAAATATAAATGCGATTATTTGCTGACACATTTCTTAAACAAATCCTACAACAGATTTAGAGTTCTGTTAGTTACCAGGAGGACAAAATCAATTCCATCTCTTACTCCAGTATGTTTATGTTATTGTGCCACATAAATCACTAACACAAAAACAAAATTAAAAAGAAAACACACACCTACAAATATACAAATATTCAGCTTTGGGAGCAACCTAAGAATTTTGCCTCCCACGCCTATGGAAGCTAAGAGTATCAAGAAATGAGCACTGTCAGTTTCAAATCAGAGAGAGGTACAGACCACAATGCCATTGACGGTAGCCTCAAAGGAACACACAAACATATATCCAGCTACTCAAGTGGAAGGAGAAAAGACTGGGAGTTCAGAAAAAGACACCAGTCATACAATGAGATTAATTAAATGACTACATCCTGACAGCCTCAAAGATCATGCATCTTTAGGTGAACATAAAGTGACAAGTAACCTGTGGCCAAGGGCCTAGTGTCCTTCTCACCTCCTTCGCACACTATTGTTACTTATTGGTTCTAGCTAATTATGAACTTTGCTAGCTGTCTGATGCAAACAAATCTAGGGGTTGGTGGTGTAGTATGTGGTACACAAACAACTCATTGATATATTCATTGTAACCGTAAGTATTGAAAACCTATGTCGGGGATAGTGATTCACAGTGCCTGTACAGCACTGAACAAAAGCCAAAGTTGAATTATAGGGGGTTTTCACCTTTCTCTGAAGCATCAAGCACAGGCCACTGCCAGAGGCTTGATACTGGACACCTCAGTAGGATGTTGTGTTCACCCCACACCACCCCTGAAGGGGTTAAGGTGGCTCAGAAGTGGCTAATTAACCTAACAGGCTGCACCTGGAGGAAGACAATACTAATTGAAGATGGAGACCATCTGGAGCAGAGTAGGTGGGACTCATATAAAGCCAGGAAGTGGGGGCATAAAGGGGCTTCAGTCTCTTGCTGGGCCTAGTAAGGAGAGAAGAAGGAAAATCAGTGGGGAAGCAGAAGCCCTAGGACTCTGACAGAAGGGTTTTTCCCCAGAAGGGTGAGAGAAAGAAGACTGCAGAGTATGGAGTAGGAAGAAGCCCAGAGAAACAGCAGCAAGGGTTGAGACCATGCAGACCTTGGCTGCTGATAGTAGAGTCCCTGGACTGTAACCTGGAGTAGCAGATGAGCCTGGGTTCCCCTACAGACAATGGGAAAGTGGCACAGTTTTGAGTGGGAAGAGTGCCTGGAATGGTACCTGGACAGCTGGTCTGATGAGACTTTGTTAACCACAGTAGGGGAAAACTATATATAGTGACCTGGCTGGAGGGCCAAGCCAGGAAGAGGAACCACTGTGACTCCTAGAGAGGGGCTCCAGTACAAGCAAGCAAGGGGGCATCAGACCAGGCAGAGGTATCTCCTAGCAATGAGAAACACTCTCTGCAGGCCATGCAGGGAGCTATCCTATTACATTCTGTTTCAGTTGGAAAATCAGATGCTTATATGTTTTATCTTGCTCTAGGACAAGGGTGGGCAAACTATGCCCTGTGGGTCAGGGCTTTGGATCCGGCCTGTGGGATTGCCAGCCTTGTGGCACAGTGGGGCTAAGGCAGGCCACAGGGATGTGGTGCCTGCCTGCCTTAGCCCCGTGCTGCTCCCAGAAGCGGCTGGCACCACATCCCTGTGGCCCCTGGGGATGGGGGAGCAGAGGGTTCTGTGCACTGCCCTCACCTGCAGGCATCACCCCCTGCAGCTCTCATTGGCCGGAAACAGGGAACCATGGCCAACAGGAGCTTCGGGGGAGGCACCCGCAGGTGAGGGCAGCATGCGGAGCCCGCTGTCCCGCCACCCACAGGGATGTGGTGCTGGCTGCTTCTGGGAGTGGCATGGGGCTAGGGAGCCTGCCTTCGCCCTGCTGCATGATGTTGCCATCCCAGAGCCGCTCCAGGTAAGTGGCACCAGGCCGAAGCCCACACCAAGAACCCCTCCTGCACCTCAGCCCCCTGCTGCACCCTGTACCCCACACCCTTCCTGCACCCCAACCCCTTGCCCTGAGCCTTTTCCTGCACATCGAACTCCCTCCTACACCCCTGCCTCAGCCCTATATTCACGGCCCTGCATGCACTTTTCCCACCCAGATGTGGCCCTCAGGCCAAAAAGGTTGCCGACCCCTGCTCTAGGATCACAGTATGCAGTTTTACATCTTTAACTCTACATAAGGTTTCTTGAAACATTCACACATTTAAATGTTCATATCACAAACAAAGCCCCTTCAGATTCCTCAAGAAAACAAAAGTAATGGACTTACTTTGAATATTTGCTCTCTGCTTTCACCTGCAAATCCTTGGGCTAGGTCACTCAAAGCCGACATAATGGATAGATGTGATGTATCTCGCAAAGATTTAGTGTCTACAAATTCTGAAGCAGATGTTTTCCTTTTCCAATCCCTCTCTAATAAAGAAATTCACAGAAGAGGAAATCAATGAAGCTCACCTATTCCAATCTTTCAGAACCAAAGTGTCAAACTCAAATTATAGTCCTGAAATAAACAAAAGAACAGCTTTGCTGGTCTTTCACAAAGTAGCCATCCAAGCTACTCATTAATTATACATTTGTGATTCACACCGTTCCATTTCTGCAGAACAGGATCTCAATATATTCCTAAATATGCATGTACCCCTGCTGTTCTTCCCTAGTAACTAGGGCTTGTTCACAATTTGTAATGCCTATAATTGAATTGTGATGGAAAAAATAGATCAACATATTTCAAAAGTCATAGGTGCGTTTGTCTAGCCCAGAGGTCGGCAACCTTTCAGAAGTAGTGTGCCAACTCTTCATTTAATAACTCTAATTTAAGGTTCTGCATGCCAGTAATACATTAATGTTTTTAGAAGGTCTCTTTCTATAAGTGTATAATATATAACTAAACTATTGTTGTATATAAAGTAAATAAGGTTTTTAATTTTAAATGAAGCTTCTCAAATATTTTAAATTAAAATGCAGAGCCCCTCGGACCGGTGGCCAGGACCCGAGCAGTGTGAGTGCCACTGAAAATCAGCTCACTTGCTGCCTTCAGCACGCATGTTATAGGTTGCCTACCCCTGGTCGAGCCAAATAGTTATGGCTCAGTCATGGCCTTCACTGGTAGAAATGTGCTGGTGGGAAGCGCTCAGAGAGTGGGGGCTCAAGACATTATGCTACATAACAAACAGTCATAACAGTTCTCTTGCTGGCTGTTTAATCACTTTCACTTTTCTTTCCTACTTTTTTGTGAAAGCCTATTGTGCCATAATATTAAAAATTTACTGGGACAAATTCTGCACTTGTTTACTTTGTTTACCTTTATTCTGAACTAGTTAAAATGGAATAAAAGCAAGGCTTTACATCCAGCATGACTACATTATAGTCCTCTTAAACCCTACTGAAGGGATTTACATTTAAATCCGTCTCGGTCTTGATGGTCTCAGTATATAGTGACAGATCTCTGGGACCCTGAAAGAATCACCTCTTCAAAGACAGATCAGTTTAAGTAACTGCCATAATTGTGCTGGGTGAAGAGTTTTGGTTTTTCTTTCCCAGTCATTCAGTAAGAGAAACAACACAGCAGCTGACAAGATGAAGAAACAAGCCAAATCAAGTGATGTCTTTTAAGGAAAGTACTATAGCAGAACTCCTGAAAAACCGTATCAGATATTAGTTTGCCATCCACTCTAGACAAAATCTATTTCACACTGCAAAATCAGAGTTACAGGCCTGCAGAAACAGACTTTAAATGCCCTCAGATCTCTGCTAAAGAAGTCTGTTTGTGGAATAAATATCACAGGTTAAGTCCTGTTGTATGTGGGAGTAATGCCACTCAAGTCAGTGGAGTTTACCAAGACTGAATATGTCCCTCTGAATTTCTTCACTGCATCTTCCTAGGGTATGTCTACACTGCAATTAGACACCTGTAGCTGGCCCAGGCCAGCTGACTTGGGCTCGCAGAGCTGAGGCAAAGGGGCTGTTTAATTGTGGTTGTAGACGTTTGGACTCAGGCTGCAGCCCAAGCTCTTGAATCTTCCCACATCACAAGGTTCTAGAGCCCAGGTGCCAGCCCAAATCCAAATGTCTACATTGCAATAAAACAGCCCCTTAGCCCAAGCCCCGCAAGTACAAATGAGCTGGCGTAGGCCAACCTCTGGTTTTTAATTGCTTAGTCTCTTTCCTGCAATGTGAGTCCTTCACCTCTTGTATGAAGAGTACCTCAGCACAGAAATTACAATGCTCAAAGTCATTCTAAGCTACTGCACCAAAATGTGTCAATTTGGGCAGAAAAACATTTTGAGTGAGGTATTTTCATAACAAGCAATATTATAACAAGAGTTTCACTCGTTCCTTATATGTACATTGTATACACACAATATCGGGACTCAGTATAGTTGGAATTCTCAGTTAAATTTCACATATGGACATGAGATAAATCAGTGTTTCTTAAACTGGGGATCCTGACCCAAAAGGGGGTCACAAGGCTATTGTAGAGGGGCCATGAAATCACAACAATATTGCTGGGAGAATGGGGAGCTGGAAGGGTGGGTACAGCAGCCACAGCTCTCTGGCCACCCATCTCTGAAGGCAGCGCCACCAATAGCAGCAGTACAGAAGGATGACAATACCATACCATGCCACCATACTTCTGCACTTCTGCTGATGGCAGTGCTGCCTTCAGAGCTGGTGGCTGGCCGGTGGCTGGCCAGCAGCTGCCACTCTCTGACCAGACAGCTCTGAAGGTAGTTCAGACGTAAGGGTGGCAATACCATGAGTACACTTGTATGAGCATGTACAGTAATTTGCTATCACTTTTTGGGGAGGTCATCACAGCCTGAAATATTTTCCAAGAGGAGCCCAGCAAAAATAGTTTGAAAACCCCTGAGATAGATGATGCCTCAGACAGGACACTTCTAAAAACAGTTCATGTGAGTGGCTCTCTATCTTTGTGTTTAATGCAACACTGTCAATTTTATTGTTAATTACATTTCTGTCTGAAAAGTTTTTACCTACTATTGATAAAAGTAACACCTACTATTACTAAAGCTGAAATTAGAAAAAAAATCTGTTTTTTGTTTGGTAATTTTGTGCATTTGACTTCCCTCTGTTTATAGTTGGTTGCAGTGTTTCGCTATGATCAGTCTTCCCCTGTTGTTTACTTTGTGCATGTGACAGCACTTTGTGCATAATCGGTTAGTTAGGTTGTTTTGTTTGTGCAGACCCTTCACAAATCAAGAGAGGAAACTGTGATTTTAAAAAACACATCAAACAAAAGTCAATAAAGGGATTTTAGGTCCGGTGTAATAAGTTCAATTATTTTTAATTATTTTAATTTGATGATTTCAGGTTTACAGTGTTCCTTTATATTAAGGCTTTTAGGGTATAACAAACAATCTTCCTTACTTAAGCCATGCTGGGTAAAGCATAAGCCTGACGTACTCATCCCCAGCAATGAACTTCAAGCTACTTGCAAGATCTAATGATCATACATACTTCCTTCTGCTGCTCCAACTGAGGAAGCCTCAGCCAACTCCTCCTGACGAGGGTTATCTGGATCTTCCTCCTTTTCATTTTCAGATATGGTAGACTCCACTGTTTCTACCGTACAGGATCAAAATGACACACATGTACAAAACAAATGCAATTTACTCAAGTAGCGACTGTACCACAAAAGGGGACCCCAAAAATCTGACATGCGGTCATACCGACAGAGATGAAACAGACACATGGGCTGCATAGATACAGAGCCCTATGCATGGACGGGGGAGTTACAAAAGCACACTGACATGGAGATACGTAGATGCAGGGAACATATGGATATATGCCAATATGGCTGGATGTGGACAGTGCACAGGCATAGGAACACTGACATGAGACACGTGGACAGGCACATGGACAGAGGAAATGGACAGAGGGAAATGAGATGGGCACAAGCAATGGTCCCAGGGTGGATTGGCAGGGGGCACATGTGATGGATGGAGGATCACAGGAGATGGAAATGGGGAATGGATAGACAAAAGAGGAGCATGGAAGACAAGGAGGATAATGGGGATGGACGATGGCTGGATATATCCCAAGTGAGGGTGACAAGGAGACATGGGATGGACAGTCAGGGGCCACAGGGCACTGGTGATGGAACTTTGGGTGTTGCCACCTCACCCCCTCGCTGGAAGTGGTTATTATATATGGGGTTTACAGTTTGGTTCAATGGCTCTCAATATACCCCCCGTAAAAATTTTTCACGCACCCCTGCACAAGAGATGGACATGGAGAGAGACACACAGGGGCTTGATGTACAGATAGATGGGACACTGAGGAAGGACGTGGGGAACACAGAGGATGGATAGACTGATGGAGAGAAAAACATAAGAGATGGCCAGCCCCATGGACAGGTGGACAGACTGGAGCACAAGGCATAAATGGGGGGGCACAGAGGATGGTCAGAGGCACAGACAGGAGACACGGGATGGAGGGCGCACATAGGGGAAGGGCAGACAGGCAGTTGGTGGGCAAGGAAAGGGCGGGGGACGGCTGGACTGAGAGGAGGACACAGGATGGGTGGTGAGCACGGGGGACAGACGCAGGGCTTGGGAGAAGCTGGCTGCGCGCAGAGGACAGACGGGGCCACCGGGCAAGGACTGACGGGCAGGCGGAGCGCCGGGCCGGGAGTCACACGGACGGAGAGACGCGCGGGGCGGGCAGGCGCAGCGCAGGGACGGACCGATCTCGATCTCGATCTCCTCCTGGCGCAGCTCGGTCCGCAGCAGCAGCGCGGCCCCCGCCACCTCCCCCTCCTCGCCGGCCGCGCGCTGGTTGAGGAAGCGCAGCACGATCTCGCCCTCCTCGCCATCGCCCCGGTTCAGCAGCTCCTCGAAGGGCGCCTGGTCGGAGAGGCCCAGGGCGTTCAGCACCCGGTCCCGCATCCACTGCACGCGGACATCGTCCAGGCTCATGGCGGGGCCGGGCCGGCAGCCGCGGGCAGCCGAGCCGCAGACCTCAACGGACGCTACCCGGTGCCCATAGCAACGGCTCGGGGCGGGAGCGGCCGCGGCGCGAGCCCTGCGCTTCCCGGAGCCCGCCTCCTTTCCCCTTCGCCGCGCGCCTCCTGGGCTGAGGGCGAGCGCCCCCATTTCCACCTCACCGTCCCTAGCCAGCAAGAACAGAGTGTGGGGGGTAATAGGCCCCTATATAAGGAAGAAGCCCCGCATATCACAACTGTCCCTATGCAATCAGGACATCTGGTCACCCTCCCAATCCCACCCAGCACCTTCCCCCACTCACCCTCATTCCCACCCCACTGCTCCCAGCCAGTACCTTCCCCCACTCACACCCCCAAACCACCTCACCTTCCTCTCCTCCTTATACTCTCCTTTTGCCCTGCCCTCCCCGCCTTGCGGGAAGGCTATCCCATGAGGTTCAGTACAACCCCACTCACCCTAGGGCCCCATGAATAGTGCCACTCAGGAGTCAGTTTCAGAGGGTTAGCTGTGTTTGTATCAGCAAAACACAAAAGCATATGCCCAAATAAATGTGTTAGGCTCTAAGTGCCATAAGGACTCCTAGTTGTGTTTACTCACAAGTCAGCCCCCCCTCCCCCCATAGCTTTGGGCCTGCCACCAGGGGCAAGGAAGTTTTCCTTTTTAAAAAGAAAGAGGGCTGAAAGGGCAGAAGCAGCAGTGGTACCTGGAGAGGTGGGGGGGGGGGGAAGAGTATAGGCAGCAGTACTAATTTTGGCCCATGCAACCTGCACCATGCTGGTGTTCCCTGGCTGACCTGGGGCAGGCTGGCAGCATGCAGGGGAAGGATGACCCTGTACAGAACTGGCCTCGTTCCCACCAGTCTCTGCAACATTTGTCAGTTGTTGCTTTTAGGGAGCGGGCCACTCCTGGGGGTTATGTTTCTGTGCTGGATGTGTGCGTGCCTAAGAACAGTGGTTATTTCTGCTTCTGCTCACTCAAGGCCGCTGCTCCAACAGAGAACAGCAGCATTAGAACCAGCATATTCCCATACTGTACTGGCTTAGTGCCTTCCAAAGCAAGTAATTAGAAGCAACTGTGCCTGTAGAAGACACAAGATGAGAAGAAAACAAGGGGGATGGAGGAGGGAAAGAAGCAGGGAACAGTTTATCCCGAATCCAAACCCAACAGCAGGCAGTGTTATCAGTTTAAGTGGATTGACAGTAGCCCCATTACCTACCACAGCACGTTCCAATTTTTTCCCCAGAATCCTCCCTTTGCTTTTTGGAATCTTTTCACACTTTATTAGTAATAAACACTAGTTCCTCAAGAAGGATTTTTCCTTCACTGTTTTACTTGGTTCTCAAAACAACCTGAATTAGTACAAAATGTCAACAAAATTCCACATAAAAATATTTTCACCGTACTGGTCTTTAACTGTCAAGTAATTTTTGTTTCATAGCAATAAAGTTTGGGGAGGGGGTATTCGCTTTCTAAATTCCAGGTTATGACACTGCACGTTTAGGGAATCTATTAAAAGAATGAAAATGTAAACTAACAATCAGTTACTAACTCCAGAGTGTATTTTCAGGCCTTAATCCAGCAAAGAACTCAGCCTCTCCCGTAAAAGTAACTGGAGTTTGCAGGACTGAGTCCTGACACACACCCTGATGCAGCAAGGACTTTAAATATGTGCTTAACTTCAAGCACTAGAGGTCCCACTGAAGTCAAGCAAACGACTCAAACACATATGTAACTTCAAGACTAAGTGCCTTGTTGAACCACAGCCAGAATGTTTTGAGATAGGCTGCTCAATGAAAGTTCAGACCCTACAATTCGAGTTACAGCAAAAATTCTGTGTGGGATTTACCTATGTGATCTTATGTCTCCACTCGAACAATTCTGAATTTAAACACACAAAAAAGTAGATCTTTAGTCAAAAATATGAAAATATTCTCAATTAAAATAAAATTTAGAGATAGAACGTAATGCATATGCAGGCTCTCATTAAGTGAAGCTTTATTCTTAGAAGAGGCCAAGTGGCCTGATTGGGGTTGCACAAGATGTGGTCTAATAGAAGAAAAATGAAAAGACTTAAGATTCAGTAACAAATGTAACTTTTTACAATAGTGGGAACCTCTTAAAATATTGTAAATAGGCAATTGAAATATTACATAGGACAAAATTTTAGTGGTATAGTTTAAGAGCTGCAAGAGTTAATTTTAAACAATTAAATACAACCAAACACTGCAGAATATTAATTCTGCAAATGGCAATTATATTTTATTTGGAATCAGTATAAAAGAAAAATGTAAACGTTAACTTATGCTGTTCTTATGGCACAAATATCAAACTATTATGGTAAAATATCCTAATTTTCATTTTGATATAAAAAAATGCAAAAGCACCGTCTCTTCCCCTCACATATATGCTTTTAAGTAACATTTCATAACTCAGTATAAACAACTTTGGTTCAGTAACATCAGATAAACCAGTCACTCCAATCAAGTTATATCCATAAATGTCTTTAAAGCCAAATACATACAGAATACATTTAAGGCCTGACTCTGCACTGGTCATAAAAATATAGTTTCCATTAATGGGAACTTTGCATGTGAAAGGTCTGTAGAATGAGCATTTAATACAACATATTCTGCTATATAATTTGAGTCACCTGTTAAAGACATCATAGAGGCCCTGATCTTGCAAAATGGTTTGGAATGGGCAATCCCTGAACCCAGTGGAGTTCCACACAAGTATAGGAGTCCACTCACACAGATCATTTATCAAAATTGGGGCATAAGACTATAAACTCCTCAATGAAGGGAGACAAAAAGAACCATAGTTGGGTTCCCCCTATCTGCCCTTAATTTTTCTTTTATCAAATGAAGCTTCAGGATGTGCACTTGCAAAGATTAAAGTAATAATTCTGGACAGAATTCGAGACACAAGGTTTTTTAAAAATTAAAAACAAAAAAAATATTGGTGTACTTTTAAAAATAGCCCCAAAAGAGCATTTTATATTAATATTTACCAGTTTATACTATTTTCGGTAATCTCCTGGGAATAACTACTGAAAACATACACTGTTTAATGTTAACTGCTTCCAGATTCCATTAGGTGGTAATTTAAGTTAATGAGGGGGTGTGATCACATGAGTAACATACAGTAATCTTGCTTTGTATTTTATATGACGAAAAGGAAATTAAGGTACTTAAGATCATTTAAAAGTATTCATTAAAGAATATAAACAGTCTCTTCTGGAAATAAAATACCTTTCTTATTTTTAGAACAAGCAATAAGATTATTTTTAGAATTATCTTAAAATTAATTTACAACATTAGTTTATTATGGAAAAAACATACATTTTATGCCTATATATTTTACAAGAGGCTCCAGATCGGCAATGTATTTGTCTGAAGGAGGTATATATTACAGAATTATTTGGCTACATTATAAGGCAATCAGTGATAAACATTTTTCTACAAACTGTACATCAGTGAGATCTAATTACATGATTTGTAGACAACTCTGAACACCTCTGCTTATGCCAATAAAATTATGCAATATCATCTTTATTAAAATGTAAAAAAATGTGCTTAAAGGAAAAAGGAGTAAACTTGTAACCTCCACCGGTGTAGAACTTGTTCTGAAATTCCACCCTGTAATGAGGAGAGAGAAAAAATATCCACACATTAATACACAACAACTCAGAGAACAAAACTAGGAGCCAGGAATTCATGAGATCTAATTCTGGCTCTAACACTGATGCTTTTAGGCTAGTTACTTAAACTTTCTGCCAGAGTCATTTGTTTTCAAAATACGCATTCTAAATTTTGGGCCTATCCTACCCAATAATGTCCCTTTAACAAACCAATGCACAGTTTAAAAAAAAAAAAAAAGGCATTTTTTTAAAATTAAAAGTTAGCACTTACCAGTGAAGTCGTACAGCATGTAGAAAAGCAGAAAGACCTTCCATGACCAAAAGAATAAATACAGTTAACGCAGCAAAGAAGGCTAAAACTGGAACTAACAGCAAGATTCCATATTCTGCATCCACACGAAGGCCCACTCTCATTATCATTGCCCACAGCACTTCTGATAACTCTACAAAACAAATGGTTTCCAAAATTACCTTTGGAAATATACATGTACCCAGTGAGTCTGTTTAACCAGTCTGCACTCCAGTTTCAATTATGTTACTGTGCTAGAATCTCCTGGATCAGAAAATGGAGCAAAAAATATACACTGGATTCCTTCAAAGGGGCACATCACAAGACGCTCAAGGAACTAAACATTGCACAATAATTAGTATTTTTTAACAGGTGGTAATTTGCATTCACCAGAACACTGAATGAGTAGTCTGTTTACTGTATAATCATATGTAATCAGGGCAGAATTATCTGGAGCTGCATAGGCTGTTTTGTTCTCTCAGGAAATAGCTTGTTTATAATTATAAACAGTCTCAGAATAAAATCTACTACTTATGACATCTAATTTATTAAAACCACAAATCCACTAACCAATACTTAATAGTTACAATTGCAAGTGAATCCAAGACACAGACCAGTGTTCACTACATTAACATTTAAGTACTAAGATATATGTTGGTCACACAGTTCGTTTTCTAGCTGCTTTAATTTCACACTGCAGAGCCAGCACACCTTTTCAGACAAGGGTTTTTTAAAAAATGTTTAGAAACAATATCACACTCAATAAGATTTTAATAAGCTCACAGGCATACAACACATCACTACTTCATCTGTATTAATTCAGTGTAGCATAAAATACCTATATAATTTGGCTGCGAAACACATTCCTGAAATCTGAACAAGAATATAAAATATGAAAAGGTTGGTGGTTTTTGTGATAACTCTCTCATGGTCTCTTAATGAATAATTACAGGGAAATGGGCAGTGTTTTTGGAACATAAATGCCCAGGTTCTAATTTAGAATAACACAAATTCAGAAATACACTAGTCCTGATTTAGGAAAGCATCCCTATTCAGGACAGCTCATAAGCACATACTTAACTTTAAGCCCGTACTTAAGTCCATCAGTATTCAGGAGAATATTTAAGCGCTTTCTCAAATCCTCGACACTAAAGGGGAAGACTTTAAATATCACATGACATAATATCACCATTTACAGAACCATTTTACAAGCTGACAGCCCTTCATATAATCAGGAGTGACAATAAAGCTATATACTACACGCAGCACTCCAAGTCACAATTCCACTTTTCAGTATAATGTGCTTTTCTATTAGTCCAGGTCAGTTAACTGGTCATTTAAAAAAAAAAAAAATCCCTAATCAGATAATTTCATAGCTAGGATACTCTAAAATGATCAAACAACAAAACCCGCATACAATATTAAAGTTACATTGGAATACGAAGACTTACGTGCATGAGCAAGACTTAGTGCCCAGAGTCTCAGGTATGAAGCAGTGTTGGAGATGCATCCTAGACAGTATTCAATGGTATGAATAGTCTGATTCATAAAAACATCTGCAAAGTTAAACTAACAACACATATATATGTAAATACACTTGCACACATTAAATCCATACTGTGGTGTGTGACAACGTACAACATGCATTTGCAAATCCACTATAGGTGTCAGATCGTTAAAAAAAATAAAATGTAAAGGTCAAATAATTTTTTAATATAATTAAACCAGTGCATAAACTCTAAAAGTTTACATGCTGATTGCACTGATGATAAATAAATATTCTAACAATGCAAGTAGGCATGTCAATTACTCTGAATGCATCTTATATGAACATATAGTTCTGCCATATTATAATGTGGTCTAATGGAGACCTGAGTTCTAATCCCAGCTAGGCTGTTCATTTACTATGTTAAGTTTGGGCAAATCACAAACGCTCTCTGCCTCAGCTTTTCCTGTCTCTAAAAGGGGGATAATTATTACTTTCAATCGTTGTAAAGCACTCTGAAATCCTCAGATGAAGAGAGCTATATAATAGTAAAGGATAATTATTAATGCAGTAATCTTGAGTTATGCAGGCTAGTACTAACAATCCCAAGATCAGTAACTTTTACTGTAAATCTTGATATCATTTCTTATGAAACTGTGGTACAATTTGTGCAATGTCTTTCAATAGAACTCTCCTATTTCCTAGATATATTAGCCCTACAGAAGTTAAGTCTCAAATCTCCCAATGAGATAAATATTATACTAATTTTGCAGATGAGTAAATTGAGGGACAGAGAGTTTAGGAGTGTTAATCAACTCCTATTAAAGTCAAAAGCACTCAGATAAAGCCTGAAGTGATTTGCCCAAGATTATATTATATCAGTGTTAGGAACTTGGAGTACAGCTCAAGACTCCAGATTTCCAGTTCCCACTAATGACAAGAGCACCTTGCCTTCCCACTGTCAAACTATATAACAAACTATTCAAATAATTACAATCAAGAGCCTTTTCTCTAGAGAAGAGTCCAAGATGAAAAGAAAAGGAGAAAGTTAGAGTATATTCTCCTCTTTGTCTTGACTAAAGGCACCCAAAAATCAAGTACCCATAAAACTATGCAAGAGAGCTTTGATGTTGCTTGATTAATTGTAGTTTAAAAGGAATGACTGTAGTCTCAGACAAAGTGCCTCATACAGCTATTTCCCATTATATCAAAACCCAGGAACTCTAGTAAGCTGAACTGATACATTTTTGTGATAAGAAATGCAGTGCAGCACAATCACAAATAACAGAATGTAAATTGTATGCAGCCAATCGATCGGGCCAGCTTTATAAAAGTCCCCTAGATGGCATTTTTAGAGATTCTAGGAACTCAACCTGGTTTAGTGTATGGCAATGGGCCAAGTATCACCCCATATAATTTTCCACTGATAACATGCTTTTAGGCCATTCTTATTACAGATGGTAGCTGAAAGTGTTACCTCTTCTCCATCCCCTTCTCTGTGCCCACTGTCTGAAGGGCTGCTTCCTTCCTCCACATCATGTGATCTCAACAGAGAAAGTTCTTCTTCACTTTCTTTTCGAACAAGTCTGTAGCCACTCTGCACAAAATGGAAACAGTATCAGTGTCAGTTCACTAACAAGAATTTTTGATGTCACTGTGACAGTTGCAGGTTTTTTTTGTATTTATTTAAAGCAGACATTGCAAAAAAATTAAGATTCTCAGGGTAGTCTACACTGCAATTAAAAACCCACAGCTGGCCTGTGCCAGCTGACTCAGGCTCCCAAAGCTTGGGCTATGGAACAGTTTAATTACAGTATAGACTTCTGAGCTTGGCCTGGAGCCCGGCCTCTGGGACTCTGCAAGGCAGGACTCTGGGAGGTGGGTGGGTCCCAGAGCCCAGGACAAGCTCAGAAGTCTACATGGCAATTAAACAGCTCCACAGCCCAAGATCCGCAAAACTGAATCTGCAGTCTTGGGCCAGCCATGAGTGTCTGTCTGCAGTGTAGACATACCCTCGGGACAATAGAAGCTGAGAAAGCTGAAGTGGAAAGGCCCTATTATGCAAAAATAGACATTAATTTTTCTAATTTGCATGCTCATATCAAGCTATAGGACATTTTACAGCTCAATGATTCTAGATACTTTCTTAATCTAAGAGAATTATTTATTTACCCATATTAACAAATTTAAATGTATCTTACATCTAATGTAGTTAAAAGAATTTTGACAAATATAATTTGTGAAAATATCTAATTAGTGAGTTTCCCGCTGTGGTTTTAAAACTTTATTGTACATAATTAGTAAAAGTTTTATTCACACATCTATGACCAAGAAAGTGTTACAGAAATAGCCAACAAATATAGCAACAAAGTGTTTCCTCTACTGATTTTGCAGCAGCAGCTAAGTGCAGTTCCCTGAGCTGCACTAATATCTGCCGTGCAGCTAGCTCACAAACACAGAAAAGGCCCAATTCTGCAAATACTCAGAAATCATGCATGTGAGTGTTTGTAGCACTGAGCCTATAGTTTGGAATGACAAATTGCTATGCAAGTTGAAATTGTTGTAGTCTGATTAAATTAACTTTGCTGTTTTTTAAACATTTAGGAAATCTATTTGTTAGAAAGGGAAAGGTGGCCAAAATCATAAGGAAAAGAAATTCTATGTTCAGGTTTCTAAAGGCTATTACAAGCAACGAGTAAAGTGAAACAGTTACTGGATAATGCCTTTTTAGAGCTTCCCCAGTATAGACGATAATGCTTTTTTTAAAAAATTAATTTTAGCCAAAAGGATTTATAATAAAACACCCTTTAATACAATGCTTGTCAATTTAGAAAATGCATGCTACAGGTATACAGTTCTTTCAATACATACTCTGTATGTTCCAATGCCTCGGCCTCCATTGTGCAACCAATACAAATAAAGTGGTTTTCCAAAAAGCATTACAGGAACAGAAAGCAAAGCAACAATAAATAAAAATCTCTGTAAAATAATCTGTTAGTGGGAGGAAAAAAGAAAAGGTGTTTAAGGATGAGTTCAGACAACCTCCCCCCAATTACTTAAATCATTTTTTTATTAATGAGGAAGAAGCAACTGATTTCCTTTAAGGCCCTGATTCAGCATTTGAGAAGTAACACCTGATTTCAGTGGACCTTAAACACATGCTTAAAGTTAAACATGCACTTAGAGTGTTTTGCTGATTCAGGGCCTTAAACAGCAGTTGTGGGAGCTCATCTGCTGGATTGGCCCCAAAAGGCAGGCAAGCCTGCCAATTTCCAAGCTTAAAAAGATTCTTTTGGTACACAAAATAGCATTAAAAACTAAAAGAGAAGAGATAGTCTGTGCTCTGTTCTGCGTCCCTTTTATTAAAGAGAATCAAAGCTAGCCTGAGCAAGGAGTACAGGATTTTGTTCTAAAAATAGCAAGTGTGTTGGGTTTTTTTAAATCTACACAAAAGCTTAGATGAAGTTTAAGAGCAAAATGCTCAGTCAGTCATGATGGATGTGCTTTTTATTTATCTTTTAAAAGAATCCTGATACAACCTCTTTACTGTCCCCACACTAGAGTCAGACATTAGCTTAATTTAACATTTAGATAATACTTTTTGTTCAATCACACTATTAAAGAACATATGATCTTCTGAATTCTATCAACCTCTTTTCAGTTTATAAGAGTAGTACTAACCTGTCCTGTATAAAAGGTGTCCACTCCACTAGTGGGAAACAGAAACATGTTAATAAACTGAATCAGAATGCTGGGCGCAGATCTGGAGTTTTCTGCAGAATAAGCTAGCCATTTAAAGATGATCATAAATACAAGATATCCAAAGATGCACAGCATGAATAAAAGTTCAGGAAGGAAAACCAAATAAACATTGTGCCTCTTCCTGAAATATCTAAAAAAAATAAAAAAGGAAAAAGAATTAATGATGAACAACCTTTACACAGAAAGATCACGTACAGTGTCCAATTCTATAAGCTGCTGAGAGCCCTTAACCCCTGTAGCATCAATGGAAGTTCGGAGTGTTCAGAAATAGAAACTGTATTAGAAATTATGAGCCAAATCCTGATTCTTTGAAGTCAATGGAAATTTTACCATGAATGTCAATGGTGTCAGGGCCTTAACAGAGGAAATGAAAGTCTTTTCAATTAAAAGAAAACAAAAATTATTGCAAACAGGGGCCTGAATCCTGCATACATTTATTCAAATACTTAACTTTAAAGAACTGAACCATCCCATTGATTTCAGTCAGACTACTCATGCCTTTAGTTCAGCATATGCATATTTGTAGGATTGGGGTCCAAGTAACAAAAACAGATTTATATTTCAAATAAAACCAAGGCATTAACAATGTTACACAGAAGAGGTTAAGAGGGGCCCAAAAGTGGCAGCTACAAACTCATCCTTCTCTAGAAGCACAACACAAAATCTTACTTCTCAAAGGCTACAGATTTTTCTGTGTAACACTAGCCTTCCTATATTTTTCCAAGGAAATCAGGATCTCAAGCAAAAACTGACTTGTTTTTGTAAAGCAATTTTCATAGTGAATTCACATTGCCTTTGCTCAGTTCTCAAAAACATTCCAGTTCCTTCCAATCTCAGATAATAAACAATGATCAGAAAAATGTCACATGTATTTGCTTGCATGTGTTTATTGCCACATTCATTTAACTTTAACTTCCCATACTTACAAGTGGTTAAAGACCCCCAAAATAACTCCAAAAGTCATGTGAGTCACTCCAAAAATCACAGACATTTTCATTTTGAAAGAATTTAAAAAACTGAGACGGTTGCTTGCCAGGTTCCAGATCTGAAGGGAAAATAAAAAATAAAAGAGAAATCAGTAAGATTAAATAGACTTTCCTAAAATGACTAGTTTGGGGTGTAACAATCTCTCCTCAGGAAACCTGCAATATGTCTACATTACAATTAAAAACCTGCAGCTGACTCATGTCAGCTGACTCAGGCTAAAGGGTTACTTAATTGTAGCATAGATGTTTGGGCTTGTCTATACCTCAATTCAACACCCCCGCAAGCCCAAACCCAAGCCCGAGTCAGCTGACACAGGCCATCCAAGGGTATTTATTTAACTGCTGTGTAGACATACCCCTGGGATGCTAATTCCAGCTAAGATCCCAAGCAAAAATGAGTTTGAATAAACTAGTTAAATCTCTCTCTAATCACTAGAAGAGGATATCATCCTCACTGGAGAAAGGTGAAATGGAAATCTCCATTTACTCCTAATATGTCCCCTTATGTTTTGCCTGTATACTAAGCAGGTGTCACATTTTTAACTTATGAGCTGTAAAGCACTGATCACCACAAATAGGTAAATTTAAAGAAAAAGCACCAACCGGATCTATGCCAAAGGGATAAACTCCATTGAACACTCCAGTAACATTTGGATCCAATGTCAAATATCGATTAGACTTCAAATCATCAAGACTGTGGCAAAAGAAACACAATCAGATCCTGTTGCTTAAAAATAGTAAGCATGTATTGCTTTCACCTCCGCAGAATGTCCTTCCTACTTTCTTGTTTAGCAGAGAGAGAGAAAATAAATGGCTGATCTGAGGGTTGAGGGAAGCATAATGGGATTTCTAAGCACAATAATAGTAAGATAAACAGTCAACATATTAAACTGTTCCCAGGTAAATTAAGTACTGATGATAGTTGCCAGAATGGCAACCCCTGAGAATGCTTTTCTATTTATTCACAGAACAGATGCAGTACGTGCAGTGTCAGCATAAGCTCCCTCATACTATGTAGGTCAACTCTGACCAGAAAGGACACCACTATAGGTGAGACACATAGTTCAATAACCATTCAGTTCTTGGCTTCTGTTGAAACTATCAACAAAGCAGCTGGTTGTGGTGGTGGTTGTTTAGTATGGCTAAATGTGCCCAAGAAATTTGGCTGAGGCTACCAATTTATTTCACATAACCCTCCAAACAGATATCACACAGCAACAAACTTATGATCACTCTCAACCTGAGTGGACTCATACTGGTGATCTAGACAGGAAAGATTCCAGATTTCATTTCCAATCCCACAGCCATCCGAAGAGGAGAAGACCACAATGACTGTGGCCATATTAGCCTAACCAGTCTCATAGCACTGAAAAACCCTGCTCGCATAAGGTACTTGACAACTCTGTCATTACCAGGCATCTTGACTGCAGTGACAGTTCTAATACCATGTGAGTTTGAAGACTATAAGAGCTGAAGAGTTCAAACTCCATTTTATCTTAAGCATTTCATTTTCCCCTTTTTCCTTTTTTGGTTTTGACAACAAGGAGATGTCCCTGTTTGGTTTTTTTTTCTATTTTAAGTGTGTGAATGTGTGCTGAGTGTATTTATGAATATTAGTACTTTATGAATATTTATTAGAATTTTATGAATATTAACCACATGGTGAGGTGCTGAATAACCCTCAGACTATAGTTACTCTAGATATTCTGCTTTGTAAAAAAAAATCAGAGCCTGCGTGCATTCTTAATTTTGGTAACAGTATTTACAAACTGCCATCTATAATTCTTGCTTATCAAAAGTTGCTAACTATTGCATATTAGAAGAGTGATGTCGAAGTCTGTGTTCAGAAAGGAAACAGAGCAACCACTGCTGAAGTCTACAGAAGAAATTCCAATTTACTTTGAGAACATGGCTTAAAAGTAACAGTAATTTGGCTTTGATAATCAGAATATTCAACCTGCTAAACTGACTGCATTGCCATGGGCAAAATCTTAATTGGGGTTTATAAGGGCTTGTCTACATTATCGGCTGGATTGTTGGGCAGCAATCGATCCAGCAGGGGTCAATTTATCATGTCTAGTCTACATGTAATAAATCGACCGCCGAGCACTCTCCCGTCAACTCTGGTACTCCACCAGGGCGAGAGGCGCAGGCGGACTCGGAGTCGACAGGAGAGCGTCAGCCGTCAATTTACCACAGTGAAGACACCGCAGTAAGTAGATGTAAGTACATCAACTTCAGCTACATTATTCACATAGCTGAAGTTGCATAACTTAGATCGATTCCCTCCCCCTGCAGTGTTTGTCAATTTTTTCTTTGACCCTATTTTGATCTTAATTTGATCATTGTATTGTTTAACCCTTAGTTTAATAGAGTGTGTAATAGTGTAGCCTTAGTTATGTTTTTGTTGGTTTTAATTTTGTTTGTGTATTACTTTTAAGAAAATTTTATAAAAAGTATACCAAGTCATATTTCTTTCAATAAACAACCGGGCCAGAACCACTAAAAATCCTAGTGGATCATCTGACTCGAAAGGAGTGTAATCACCTCCCCCCTAAATTACACTTTGGTTCTTACTGCTGTTTTGTTACTGTGGGGTTACTCATAAATGTTGTGCTGCTGTCATTGGTACAGACGCATGTATTTAAGACAATAAGCATTGATGTATTTTTTCTGAAGGGAAAGAGACCAGTCTCCCAGCAGTTACATAAATTTTGCAAACAAAGAAAGAGGTGGGATTGGTCAAGAAACATTTTCCAGGACGGTCATCAACTTGAATGCAGTATAAAATACTGAAATGATCCCAAATGACTAGAATTATTGTTTATACTGCACCATAATTGAGCATGGTGCTTTCCAGACAAAATAATGTCTCTCTGCCCCCAAATAATTTCTCAAGTACTGCTGTTCAAAATAAGCACATGTTACTCCTTTGGGAAGGATTTGGAACCTCTTAACAACAACATTTTATGAAGGAATTAAAACAGTCTATTTAAGAAAGCAAAACAGAAGGGAATTAGAGTCTTTTCTAAACATTGTATATTTGTTTTAATGGTATAGTAAACAAAGCATACTACTCACCGCCAGATATTTTGTTCAAACATTGCAGAAATTTTCCATCCAGAACCAAATATATTTAATGACTTTGAAAAACAGTCATTATAAATCAAGCCAGTGTACACAGAAAATAGACCCATCAACAAAATTATGTATCTCCCTTCAAAGAACATTTTCATGATCTGCAAGTATTGAAGTACAGCACTGTTAGCAAGAGCTGTGGACTTTCATTATCTGCACATTTCCAAGAGAAGCACATGACCACATTAAAGTTACTATAAGTTAAAAATCCATATGAACAATTATTACAGGGTATAAAGAAAACTAAGACAAAACCAGGAGAAAAAAAAAATAAGAATTTGGATTGAAGACATTGTTTAATAAATTAGTGCCTTTCTTTAAAGATACACAACTTGTATCTCACCTTTCATACCTTTAATATCACGTGATAGATTTACAAGAGTTTTGTCACTATCACTACCGAAGATTTTTACAACAAATGTAGTCTGAAAGTCACATTTTTGCTTTAAACTAAATGTGTCTATTTGAGGAACCTATATAGACTCATACATAGATTCTACACAGACTCACAGAATAGAAACCTAGACCTTCTCTCTATCCTGGAGTCAAAATATACCACCAAATACTCTACTAAGAGCTTAGTTTATTGCTATGACCATTTTTTAAAAATGCTAAATGTGTTAATTTTTTGTGGTTGTCATTCATTTAATATCACCCTAAAGGGTCTTGCAGGCCATATCAAGTCCATCCTTTACCCTGAACTAAGTCTGTCTCTGACAAGGCATCCACGCTCCATACACACAAAAAGTGAGTCAACGCTATACATGCAAATTGGCTTCATATTTTTGAGGATAATCTTTTTTTTAAATTAATTAGATTTCAAGTTGACAATCTCTTTAAAACTATCCTGCAGCAAGTTTCATTTATGAGTAATGAAAATTTACAAAAACAATGGAAGAAATTAGCATTTAAAGTTTTCATTCTGCCCTCACGTCAGCCCATTGTGATTAGGTGCTCCAGCACACATTGAGCAAAAATCAACACAACTGAAAGTGACTGCAATTCCACTAAAGACAATGAACTTTTGCACAAGTATAGCAGAGCAGAATTTGACCCATAATATGCTATTTAAAATTTCACAACATTCTACTATGGCTGAGTGAATTAGAGATGTAGCAGCAGTCTTTAATTCACAATTTGCTTGGCTCAGCTCTTGTCATAAGAACAGCCATACTGGGTGACATCAATGGTCCACTGAGCCCAGTATCCTCTTCCAACAGTGGCCAATGCCAAGTGCTTCAGAGGGAACAAACAGAACAGGCTATCATCAAGCAATCCACCCCGTCATCCACTCCCAGCTTCTGGCAAACAGAGGCTAGAGACAGAGGATGGTGTTGCATGCCCGACCATCCTGGCTAATAGCCATTGATGGGCCTATCCTCCACGAAATTATCTAGTCCTTTTTTGAATTCTGTCAGAGTTTTGGCCTTCACATAGCCTGGCAATGAATTCCACAGATTGGCTTTGTGTAGTAGCACTTCCTTTTGTTTGTTTTAAATCTGCCCGCCATTGGTTTCATTGGGTATCTCCTAGTTCTTGTGTTATGCGAAGTAGTACATAACATTGCCTTATTCACTTTCTTCACATCAGTCAAGATTTTATAGACCCCTATCATCTCTCCTCTTAGTCGTCTCTTTTCTAAGTCACAGTCTTTAATCTCACCTCATACAGAAGCTGTTCCATACCCCTAATCCTTTTTGTTGCCCTTCTCTGTACCTTTTCCAATTCTAATACACCTCTACCTTGAAATAATGAGGCCTGATATAACATGAATTTGGATCTAACATGGTAAAGCAGCACTCCAGGGGGCGGATGTTTTCAAAGAACTATCCACAGTGACTCCAAGATCTCTTTTTTGAGTAGTAACCGCTAATTTAGTTCCAATCATTTTGTACATATAGTTGAGATTATGTTTTCCAGTGTGTATTCCTTTGCATTTATCAACACTGAATTTCATCTGCCATTTTGTTGCCCAGTCACGCAGTTTTGTGAGATCCCTTTGTATCTCTTCACAGTCGGCTTTAGACTTGACTATCTTGATTAATTTTGTACTGTCTGTAAATTCTGGCACCAGTTTACCCCTTTTTCCAGATTATTTATGAATATATTGAACTGTACTGGTCCCAGTACAGATCCCTGGGAGACCCCACTATTTCTCGCTCCATTTTGAAAACTGACCATTTATTCCTAGCCTGCAAATTAAAATGTGTTTAGTATTTATTTATATTACCATGTAAATAATTATATTTTGAAAAGATACCATATGCCTCTAGAACGGGATTATCACAGCATACAAGCTAGGAAATCCCAAGACTAATGATCACTACTGCCATCAGTACCACTACAAATTTTTAGAAGGAGGTAAACTGTCCTCTTGTAGCTAGTTTCTGACCAAGTTTCCTTATCCATCTGGACCAGAGTGAATAGTAGCCTTATCAACCAAAATTAGTATCTTATATATGCGCAAAGAACAAAGTTTTCAGAAAAACAATAATTATCTTCTTAAAATTATCTAAATACTGTTTTGTTTAGGATGGGGTGGGGAAGCTTACCTCATCTTGTGATCGAGTTAGTCGAGGGTGGTTTTCATAAAGTACCAGCAAGAGGGCAAAGATAAACATTAGAAGACCATGTCCAAAGTCTCCAAACATAACAGCAAATAAAAAGGGGAAGGTGATGATGGTGTAGAGGGCTGGAAAAAAAATAAAATAAAGTAGCACAACAGACTCGGGTTAATTGCAACCATATTTATTGTGATATTACAATTATCTGAATTTTGCCTAATACAGTTTACTAAATTAATATAAAGAGGCAGTTACATTCTCTAATGTAATCCTAAAAATGATATGATGGAGTTCTATTTTTATCATCTCACAGTCACTCCATATCAAGTTTGTTGAGTTTACATACTCAAAGATGCTCGAGCTCCCAGCCATACACACTTAAACTGGGTTGGTTCTGGCTCATGCAGGACCACACTGATGAGGATTCTGCAATTGGAAATTAGTTAACAATTCTGATTATAATGATGCATGAGCAAGAAGAGAATCCAGTTCTTCCCCCATTGTTATATTGACTCTATACTGCTAACCTGAGTAAAAAATAAAGATTTATTTTTATCCGTAAAACTAAAAGAATCCTATCCTCATAGTCATGCCAGAGATGGCTGCAGCAATCCATGCACAGACTCTGTATAGTTATTAAAGTACTTTGGGATCCTTCTGGATGACCGGCTCCATATTTGTGTAAGATCAATACCATAACTAAGGTTACCCATTTTCATGATTATCTTTTCTTCCCAATTCTTCTCTCACAAAAGCAAACAAAATTACCAAGACTATGGGTGGAGATACCGTAATTAGCTATTGCCATCTTTCGCAGTGCTAAGAGAAAACATTGGAAATCAGATCCTTCCTTGTTCCTCAAAGCACTATTTGCATTCTTGATAAAATAATGAAAATTAAAATTGGTCATTAACAATGGAACGTAGAAGTCTCCATTTTCCCCTTTACTAAGGGCTTGATTAAGCAAGATACTTAAGCACGTGCCCTTTTACTGCTGGGAGAAATTAATAAATAATTAATGCAGTGCAAGATTTCAGCAACTGTCAGTGGACAAACCTGGATTAACTTCTCTGTAGTTCCCAACTCCATAAGCATCAACAATGTTTTGGAACCCTGAAGTGAATTTATTGGTACGTATTAACGTTGGAGGCGTTTCTGTTGTTGGTATGGTGTTCATGAATGAAGAGATTGCAGCTCCACTCTTTCTCTAGTTATAAAATGAAATAGGACAAAAAATAAATGATATTAAATCATACTGGACATGTACTTTGCTAACCCAGAAGAGAAATTATTTTGATTTTGACAATGTCCACTGAAGCAGAAATTGTAAGGTACTTATCTTCAGAACAGAAACTTACTTTCTTATATCTGAGGTACACTGCAGTTTGAGTAACTTTCAAATCTGCAACAATCTTCTCAAGTGCACCAAGTCTAACACTGGCCTCTCTTTCGACTAGAAATATCTACAATGACCATTTTATACTTAAATCTTTTTAAAGAAAACAAATAGTTACAAAATATGAAATTAGATAATGACTTCACTTATGAAACAAAGTCAAGATTTGCTATTACAAATAGTCTAATTTACTGTAACGCCAATCTTATTCTGACAAAGCTAATTTTATCATTTTTATAGTAGGGCCAAATTAGTGCCTTCTAGGGTGATTTCACATGACCTTGTGAGCCAACTCATTCCTTGAGTCCAATCCTGCAGTTCGTACGCTCAAAAAAACTCCCACTGATACCAACAGAGGTTCTACCCAATTACAGTGTTGGAGAGGGCCCATAAGGGCCCTTTAACCTCTATAGGGAGTTACCTATGTCCAGCTATTTTCCCTCTCAAGTAACATTGTTTTATTTATTTCCTTATCTTTATTGTTGGCTCAAAACATTCAAAGTTTTGAATTTGTGTGCACACAATCAAATAAAATGACTTACTGATCCTTCCTCGAGTGCTCGACGCAAGTTTGGCAGATCAGCTACTGGACACCAAACCTCAGCAATTAAACATTTATTTGTGACATCAAAACTGCACTGGTTTAGTACATGATGAATGGCTTTCATCTTCTTCACTTGGATAACCCAGGTATAAATGGATTCTGATGCTTTACATAATACTTGTCGTAAGTAATCCTCAGTTTTATGCAGCACCTTTGTCAAAGGAAAAATTAGTGGTAATTGAAAATGTAGATGAAAGTTTGACTACAGGAGGAGCACCGAAACGTTGCTCAACTATGGATCATATTGTTAACTTGCTAGGAGCCCCAAGAACAGACCTACCCTACATAAAGTGGAAGGAATTGCAGCTGCCTTGATTTTAATACAGAGATGCAGACCACAGAGACTATAGTTCTTACCAAATAATGTGCCATTCTTGATACAAGCAATCCATCACTTGGATCAAGATGCAGCATTGTATGGTGGAACTTGTCATCTGCACAAGTCATACTTATGTAGAAGAGGTGATCAGCTGCAAGTCACAATGGAATTGCTGCTGAAAGTGGTAGTTAATATTATTATGGCTGCCCTTGAACTACAATAAACAGAACCGACAAGATTAAGGTAAATCTGCATGGGTGGGACATTGGTACCAATGTGAAACTTCAGTGAAGTTAGCAGAGCACCAGACTGGCATAACGGTAAGATTGGATAAAGCAGAATATATTAGTGCAGTCTACGTTTTATTTCCTCAGCCTCCTCGTGCTGAACATTCTGAAAGTGAAACCCAATTTACAGGAGCTCATGCAAGGCCTTGGAAAAAGTGTTTTTTTTCTTTTTCAAGCATGACAACATCAACTCAGTCTTTCACAGTACTATGGAAAGCTAGCTATTTTGCAAAAAAAAGAGAGAAGAAAGCCTGGAGAAAGGCTTCATCACTGACCTTTTCTTTACTCCCTTTATTTAACACATCAAAATAAATATGTCACAATGTAATTAATAAATAAAAACAACTCATTACAAAAGAATTAAAAGATAAAGGAAGGTTTTTGAAAAGGTAGGCTTAAATCTTGAAGTATATTTGTCATATTTTTAGTCAGAGTCTAGTATTTAAATAGTATTTAAAGTTTGGCAAAGCACTCTGGATATATGTAATTTGCTATCAAGCATTTATCAACCACTGAAGCACAGTACAACATTAACTAATTTAATCTCTAACATCCTGTGATAGTACATAAGTATTAACATCTCGATTTTACAGAAAGGGAATCAGACAAAGTGGTTAAGTTTCCTGCCAAAGGACACTGCCAGTGCAAGATCATAGACAGGAATTTAGGAATCCCTGGCTCACAATTCTGTGCTCTAACAACTAGCCCATGTTTCTCCTTCTATAACCCTGTTACCATCATTGTCCTTTTTTTTTTTTTAAATAAGGTGTTTACGCAGGTCAACTCAACTCAGGTACAATATTTAGTTTTGAACCAGGTCATGCTTTTCAAGTGACTTGCTCCTGGTCACATCCTACTGTCTCATAGTTCTTTGTTCTGACTGCTTTACCATACAACTACTACATATCTAAAAACCTCCAGTACCTTTTACCAACAAAAGTTTGGGAACTTGAAAAAAAGAGTACACAGCATCAAGTTATAGATGTATCAACAAAATTAATACTGCAACTATGGGCTAAGTGGTTATCTATGCTCCAATATCTTCAATGAAAAAAAGTTACTAGTTACTTTTTACTCACAACATGAAGATCCTGAATGCGAACGTTTAGTCCTTCAATAACATCTCTGCGCTCCTCAGTGGTATTGGGATAGGGGTATACATGACAATGATAGCTGAAGGAAAAAAAATACAGATGGCTGAATTAAACATCCAAGCACTTGAAAAAGATCTGTAAGGTGAAGATCAGCCTTTATGGGTGTGAGTCATACCTCACCAAGAAAACAAGTGAAAAATATTGAGAAGCCATAGATAGGTGATGAATTGGGTTGCTGTACTCACCACCTTTCCCTTTCACAGATCTTGGAGCACAAGAAGTTTGGTCTCAGTCCCCATGTGCACTACAACACATCACCACATATGTGGCATGATTGGCAGTCACTGCCCAGAAGACGGTCAGGATTAGAGAAGTACACTGCAGGTAAGGGCTAAGGATTGTTGTGGTTTTGGATCACCCTGCACAGAACTTTGAAATGCCATTGTTGTTACTCCCTCCCCTATTCTCAGAATTCACTCCATTCAACTATCCAAATCACCTGAATATTTTCATTAATTTCAGACAATTCACTCAATCTATGTTACTGATGATTTTAAAACAGCTCTCTGTATTTTTGATTTAATCATAGTCTAGTAGATCGTACTCCCAATCCGGTGAACTCTCTTCAGAGCTCTACCTCACACCATGTATGACCTTGGTCAAATTATTAAACCTCTCCGTGCTTCTGTTTTCATTTTACAGATGGAGAAACTAATGTACTTATCCCTCACTTGTAAAGTTTTTCGAGAACTACAAATGAAAAAGCATGCGGTATTATTTGTTCCCCTTCTATTGTTATTTGGCCTACTTAAAGGCAGAGATAGATACTGAACCAAAGTACTGCCAGTGAATGGTTTTAAAACTAAAACAGGAAACTTCAAAATTACTCAAAAGACTGCTGCTTACATTTAACAAAGAAAAAAATAAACAGGACTTGTGAAAACACTAAACAGTATACAATTTGACCCATTAAGGGCCTAATTCAAATCCCACTGAAGTCAATGGAAAGACTGGTATTTGACCTTAATGGAAGGTGACTGGCTCTAAGTCCTTTAGTCAAAATTCAAATAGGAAACAATAGAAATGTTAGCATATATCCAGTTGATAAGGTCACTCTTTAGTTGCATACTTAAACTAAATACTTGAATAGGGACCTTAGATAGAAGGATTTGGGCATTTCTTTATATATTACATAATTATAAAACTAGATTACAATTGGAAAAATAACATGCAGAAATAATGAAAACTAAATCTTCAAAAATGTCCCATGAAATCAGCATACCCAAGGAATGAAATAGTCACCATAAGCAAAAACTAAACAACATTATTCAATATTCAGTAAAAATGAAATGAGTTTTATTTCTCACCAGTCACATATCTTCTTAACCTTCTGGCCAATCTGTTCACCCCAAAAGGATATTAAAAACACGAACCATTTTCTGATTTCACCCTAAAGATAAACAAACAAATGGATGTTGTTCATTTTAATTATGATTTGTAATTCCACCACAATTTGACAATATTTGGTTGCCAGTTACTCTTGTTGGGGACCCCGGTACCCCAAATAATGGCAGGTTTGTTGTCTGACCGTGAGAGTGACAGGCAACACCAGCAAAGTATGAACAAAAAGCTCTTTATTGAAGAGTGCACACGACAACAAAGAGCAAGCTTGTCTTCAAAGAGAACCAGCTTACCTTTTTACAACCACCACAAGGTTTTATAGACAGTTTCGTCGCGTTATTAATTATTTACTTTTTGCTACTCACTAGAAACCAAAACTTTTATTATATATATTTCTTTGCTAAACTAATTGATCTATGCGAGTAATGGTGCCTTAACAATTACTAACGAGCAGGAATGTAGAGGAGTTAGGAATAGACATAAAACAGAAACAGGGAGTATTTCACAGGAGTCTGAGAGTCCGGACACCTGGCTCCTTATCAGGTTCTTTAATGAACCATTTTTAAAACAGCAGAAGTAGAATCATGCCAGGAGTCCCATTCCTTTTTTATTTTATCATTTCCCAACCTTTTGAGCAACATACTGCTTCTTCAGTACTTTTCCACTCAAAGTTTACCCAGAGACCCCTGCTAGCCTGATTTCAGTCAAGTTGGCATACCTGCCTTTATGCTATATTTCCAGTTAGGCCTAACACTCTTATTGGTCAAAAAGGCAAAATTTTACAAAATTTCTGAAGCAAAATAATGAATTTTGATAACAGGAGAAACACCATTAGCAGCATAAAATTCACATACTCTTAAAAGAGACCTAAAAAGGAAAATGTGTTAGTGCCTTTTTTTAATTCATGTTGGATTAACACACACCTTTTGTGAGGAGATAAAAGAGAAATCAATTTTTTTCTGCTCTTTTTCTTATTCACCTTAGAAATATCTGTAGTACAAGAAAAGCTCACCCTTTAAGAATTTTAGTGTTACAAATTAGATCCATAACAATATTTTCAAGAGAGAAAACAGTACAGCAGTGTGAGGCAGTCTTAACTTGCCTAGAATCTTTTAAAGTTTAAAGTTTAGAAAAAAGAAATCTTTGTAGATGATCAAACATTCCTTTATTATTGTAATAGCAGATAAAATGACTACATAATATTTAAAGTATTGTACGTGACTGGTTAACAAATACCTAAGTAGTCATTAATGCCATGTACCTTGCTCAAGATATCCTGCCATAAAACCATCACCCATTTCACAATGAGACTCCACATATGTCAAGCTGAACTACAGAAACTGCTGATTCTTACTCCTGCAGTGATAACAGGATCAGGACCAACATCTGTTTTGGGTTTTTTTAACTTCACAAGGATATTGAAAACTTATTAACATTCCCTTTGTATCTACTGCTGGACAACTAATGACCCTTCCCCTGAGAATCATCTTATCTAATTGTATGATGAGTAAACATAATGAAATGGTAGCTATGACGTTTACTCACTGTATCTGGATCTTCCAGACATTCATCCAGCTCTGCATAAGTAAGAATGGTATATCCTTTGCAGACTCTCCATAGCATTTTTTCAAATGCTTCAATTTTTGCTTGGTGAACTAAACCAGATATAAATCTATATAAAAACAGACATGTTATAAGAGTAAACCAAAGCCCACAGGAAAAGTCAAAACTTAACAATATAGTTTCTCTAAGACGACTCTAATTATAATAGTTTAGCGTCAGAATTTTTATAGAACAAAATGTCAAACCAAACAAATGCTGACCAATTTTCTTTTATTTCCACTCTACAATGTATAATATGCAAGCTTATGCCCAAATAAATTTGTTAGTCTTTAAGATGCCACAAGGATTCCTCGTTGTTTTTATTGATACAGACTAACACAGCGAACTCTCTGAAACCAATACGCAAACAGTACATTCTACATCAGAAAGAAAAATGTTGAGTACTGGTCTGAGCACACATCTCTGAATCAACAAATTCCCTCCGTACCCAGGTGCAAATTACTCAATTGTTCTGCACCTCACAGATTTTCCATTTGCAAAATGTGATATTACTTACTTCATGGAGGAGAGGTGAGGATTTGTGTTGTATATCACTTTGAAAATATGTATGTGTTAAGTATTAAACATGTTATTATCTTTACAACTTTCATGTTGTCATTACTAGTTCATTAAAATGCTATCTTGGGATAAAAAAGGCACCACACTAGATCATTACATTCTATTATTATAAGCATATATTGTGCGTAATACAAATGTTTTATCAGTTTAATGAAGATTTTTGATAGTATTTTGGGGCAATCCTACCGCTATTAAGTTGATGTCAAAATCTGGCCCAGTAAGTCTAAGACACAGCTAATATAAATTGGCATTGCTCACTTGAAGTAAATGTAGCTACATCAATTTACACCAGCAGAGGATCTGGCCAAATATTTAGAGTAGTTTTACAACAGTGAATCAAGGCTTGCTCTGCCACACTTGACCAATAAGATTTCTGTTCACACATTCTATCGTTACCTACCCTAGCTTGGCACCCAGTCTATGCATACAAGTGTAGTCCACCAAAGGGTCATTTTCTAAAGATGGGAATTCCTCATAATTGGCATGTAAACAGGATTCATACTGAGAAACAAAAGATACAGATACTTTCAGGAAGTTCAATATTTTAGTCAATTTGATATCATAAAACCAACTAAAAATTCAATGAAAAAATGTCCCAAACAGGATTTCAGATAAGAGAGGTTTCAGAATCTCAAGTGAATGGCCTTTTGTCAGCATTCAAAAACACTGTTGCAAAGATTCTACGACAGTATTGTAACCGCAATTCGTGTATATAAAAAGTCAAGTCATTCCTTCATCCAATTTCTACTAGGTTGCAATAAAAGCATTTAAATGACTGGATTCTTAGATGGTTAATTCTTTAGAGTGAGACTGCCTTTTCACTGTGTATGTGTATACAGAGCCTGGCACAATGGGTTCACAATCCCTGACTGGGATCTACAGGAGCTACACAATAACAAAAATAATAAAGGACAAGACACTGCATGTTGTTGTAAAGACTGCCAAGTTATATAATTACTAATATTATACTTATAAGACAAAATTTTACATGAAAATACAATCTTCCCTATGTAGTATACACAGTACCTCAACGGGTCTTTTGACAAAGGCTTGTGTGATCCGCAACATGTATGTATACTCTGTCAACTCAAGCAGGTTTTTCTTCAACTTTTCTTTGTTTTTAGTCACCTCCCTCAATTCTGTCTCAAGCTTCTGCAACTGTTCCTAAAAAATGGAAAAAAAGACACTGTATCACTTTCCTTCTCCACTGAAAGTTGGGGATAGTTGTTTCTAATTATTTAATGCTTTTTACCAAACATGATCATTTAAAAAAATATATATATATATATCAAGGAGAGCATCAGAGACAGTTAATTCTTCAGTCTGGTCAAATTAAACAATATACGCATCTAAAATAAGGAATGTATGACCATTTATTCTGATAATAAACACAGTCTATTTTTTACAACTTGTTCTAGAATTGACATTTTGGCAGCCCATTTAATTCATTTGAAAGCAAGAGCAAAGGAAACATTCCAAAAATTATTTGCTACCGGTTATATATTTTAAATTAAGTAAGAGCTACAATAAATCTTGTAATCTAAATCATCTGTGAAAAATGCCTATTAGTACATTTGGCAGAAGATGATGACAAGATACTGAAATCAGAATAATTTTCAGCAGAGATGGAAGTTATTTAAATCCTCAAAGAAGAAAGTTATTTTCAGTTGCAGAATAATACAAAGACACGTTCTTTATTTTCCTTCTTTTTCTCCCACATTCATTATCCATCAGTTTCCAACCTGTTTTCCAACCACTTTTTTGTTTTTATATTACATAGTCTGGGGCTCCTTTTGAAAAAAGTGTCCAATGTTATACTCAGATCCTGTAAATACACCCTTGCATAACTTTACTCATGAGTATTCCCAACAAAATCAATGGGACTAACAAAGTGAGTAACATTACACACAGGCTTAAATGTTTACAGGATCGGGGCCTTTGTCACTGGAGTCAAGGCCAGCCCTAGACCAAACGGCACCACAGACGAGATGTGTCTTCAGCTCCCTCACCCCCCTGTTTGTTAAACTTTTGAATACACCTTATTTTTTATTGCATTTTTAGACCATTTCACTACTTTGTCTCACAATTTGCATGCATGATTTATCCCGGTCATATACAACGCTGACAACAAAAACAGTACCCCAAGCCCAGCACCCAAGGCAGCCTCCTGCCCCTAAATCCAGCCCTGACTGGAGTTACACCAACGGAAAATCTGGCCAGCTATCTTTTTCTAGCCCAAGATCTCTTTTGTTTTGTTTTATCTATACAAAGTACTGAATGCTTTCAATTCCCAGATTTCTCAGTGCAAACTCTTCATGTTTAGACACTTGCAGAGTCCTAGTTCAATCCCTACTTAGCTTGCAAGGAAAGATAAGACAATCTCATATTTTACTAGCTTTTTTCAGAAAAAGATCTAACATCTATATTCACACAATAAGAAATTTTTAAAACTTTATTAGTTTGCCTCACTGATGCAAGAGATTCCCAATTTTTTAATTATTAAGCACCAAGGTTTGGATCCTTCAGTCTGCCTACACCACTTTGCATTGTGTAAGCTTGATACCCCACTGGCATCAGTACCATAAATTAGGGCTGCCTCTGTGCACCCTTAGCTTGTACCAGAACTGGACAGCTCTTAATCAGAATTAAGTCTTAAAAGCTTTTACAGTATGAATGACTGACTTTTGAATGAGATTATAAAACATATACGGGGGTGGTCAGACTGCAGCTCACAAGCTGCATGCAGCTCTTTTACAGTTAAAGTGTGGTTCACAGAGCCCTTTGCCCCTCCCCTCATTCTCTGCCTACAAGACTTGGGGAGGGAGGAGCTTGGGGCTTCTGTCCTGCAGTGGGATGGCAGGGCTTCAGTCCCATGGGGCGCGCCTGTGGGGGCTTGGTGCTTCAGCCCCAGCAGGCGCCTCCAGTAGGACTGACACCTCGCCCCCAGCAGGCTTGCCCCACTCTCAAGCTTCTGAAGATTTTTGTATGTGGCTTGAAAGCCCAGTAAGTTTGGCCGCCCCTGACATTCAACTCATCTCTGCATTTTACAAATAATTGTTTCTACTGAGATACTGTAAATAGAAATCAATTCAACAGCATCCAAACAAAACAGCGGCCTGCTTTCTTTGCATTCAGTGCCTGCTCAGCTTTCACATTCACAACTGCCACTGACCGCCACTGGAGTTATATATGCTAAAGGACTGCAATATTGGGTATATTCCTATAGTGAATTACAAGACTAAAAGATTATAGTCACAGTAGTTAACAATTTGTTTGGGAATCCTGACAAGCCAGGTAAACCAGCATACTCAGTGTGTCAAAACAAGAGATGCAAACAAGCTCTGAGTTAAAAAGACAAAAAATTAAGAGTTAACTTTAGCTCTGCCACAGAAAAGCCCACATCAATACCACATCTTCACTCCAGTCTCTAGTATATCACTGACTGAAAGAGAAAAAGCCACAGAAGGGAAAGCTTGAGGGCAAAGTAAAGAAATATTTTTTCTAAGTTATGTCAACCTGAGAGCAGCGTTAAACACAGAACTGTTAGGTTAAAAACAATTAAAGGTCAAATACCAAAAGGCGCTGAGCACCTGCAGCATTCGGTTTAGTAAAGGAGAACAGCAAATTCTCAGGATTTGTTCCAAAATGAAGGAAATCAAAATTCAGTTCCAAGATCCAATCCTACCATTTCATTTCTGTAAAATTATTTAAAGAGTTACCTGGATTTCTAACATGTGTTTAAGATGAGGCGCAGCAGGAGCAGTATCTCCTTCAGGAAGAGGAATATCAGCTTTCTTAATTTCTTGAACTAGAAATCCTGGAGTAAGAACAGAAAAAAGATTGGAAAAAGAATTGTATTATGCAACATTTTTCAAAACATATTGCCTAGATAACTTACTTAAAGGTCCAAACTTGCCTGAACATGTCCTGAAAGCTATGGAGTACCCTGTCAGCAGTCATTGAGGGTGCTAAGGATATTGCAAAATCAGGCTCTAGAGACCTTATCTTTTTCTGATTCTGATATAGTCTTTCGAGTTAGTGAGCACTAAGGACCTTTAAAAGGGATACAAGATGATGGAGCTATTGGGGGGGGGTCATTTAAAATACAAGGCATATTTTTAAGTATTTGTGGAATTATATATCTTCAGCCATTAAGTCTTTGCAGAAAAATGTCAGTCACAAGGGCCTTGAGAAACTTTTAACATTTCATGATACATCTTCAGGAGACTCCCTTCCCCTAATCATGCCTTCTGCAAAAACTGATGTCCTGCTCACTGATCCATCTGTGCAGTGAAGATCCTTCAAAGTAGGTGGGGCAAGGGTAGCCTTCACAATAAATGCAAAACATGCAGAGGAACGGAAGAGTTGAGACAGCTACAAAAAGGATGTGGGTTTTACATGACTTAAACAAACAGCTCATAAGAGGTTAGCAAAACATTTCCATAAAGAGAATTTACGATATTTTTCCAACAACATATGGAAGCAAGCTGAAACTCAATTTAAAAAACCTAGTTACCACTAATCCACTAGCACATGAACGTAATTATGGGCACAGAAGGCTGTTTTTCAGGAATGCTTGAAAGTTCAATAGCTGAAGGTCACCTTGTGCACTAATATACTTAATTCCTACGGAATTCATTCTAGAGAGAAAGTTCCATTTTCCTAACCAGAATTTTGAACAGAATTTATGTTGAAACAGTTGCAGTAAATTACCAGCAACAGGGTTTAGCAACTCTTCTACCACCCCAGGTGTTTTATTAAAAATATTTATGGCTGCCCCTCAGTCTCTGGTGGCTTGTGCATACTTAAAATGCTGTAGCACTTCATAGAAGACACTGCATACCCTGACGAGAGATAAACAGACATCACTAAACTCATTTTACAGCTGGAAAAATGGAGGCACAGAGAGGTTAAGTGACTTGCCCAACACAAAGTGTCAACAGCAAAATAAGGCCTGGTCAACACCTAAAAATTAGATTGGCTAGCTATGTCACTTAGGCCAGTAAAAAATTTTACACCCTGAGCAATATACGTAGGTTGACCTAACCCCCAGTGTAGATGAAGCTAGGTCAATAGAAGAACTCTTCTGTTGATCTCTCAGAGGGGTGGATTAACTACACCAATGGAAAAAACCCTTCTGCCAATGGAGGAAGCATCTACTATGATACTACAATGGCACAGCTGCAGCACAGTAGCTGTCATCATAGCAACTGTAGCATAGACTCAGTCTAAGAAACATCTATTTGTTTTCACTCTCAGTACAGTGACCAATTCCCTGAACCATTCTGATTCCCAAATTTCTAACCATCACAGACACTACAGAATATAGAAAAGAAAGTCTCAGATTCTGAAGTGCTCAGATTCTGTTGTGATCAGCATAATAAAAAGAACACAGATAAATAAGATCTCTAATGTAGTTGTACTCTGATAATTAAAGTTTACATAAAGTAAAGATATAGCTTAAGAGATTAGTTTCAGAAAGAAAATTATTAAAACAAAGCTTACCAAGTATCCTTTCCATTTCTTCACATTTCTTCACTTCACCCACAAATTTTCTCTGAAATACACTTACACTGGGGTTGAGCTGAGGGTGAAGGAGGAAAAATACTCATTAAATATTTATCACAACTCTAATTCTGCCAAACACAAGTGGTTCATTGACTCTAGAGACCCAATATTACAAACACCTGTGCTCAACAATTTTACAAACACGAACAATCCAAATGCACTCAGCGAAACTAATAACATGTGTAAAAGTTTCCAGGATCAGGGCCCATGAATGCCAACCAGCACTATTTCATTTGAAGTCTGTTGCTGTGATACTAAAACTGAATTAGAACCACGGAAGGTTACTCCTCCCAGCAGATGCTCCTCTTCATTTAGGAAGATGTAAAGGGATTTCAAATAACAAAATTCAATTAAAACAGATCAAAACCTTCTACCTCTTTTTTCCGCAGACTGTAGAAATAATTACATCCAATAGAAAAACCATTCCAATTTTTATTCATTTTTTAATTTAGGGCCCTATGACTCCAAATTAAAGAGACAAATTTAGGATTCAACCCTTCACCCACTGCAGTGAATGGAAGTTTTGTCACTGAACTTCTGTAGAATCTGAAAGTGAATTCAAGTACAAAAACTTCATTTTACTACAAAGCTACTCTCCCAATGTTATAAGTTGTATGTGCAGTGTTCATGAATGTGTATTTAACTTTAGGGCTGGAATTATCATCATGGTTTTTGTATTATCGGCTTGAAAATATGTATGTATAGTATTTTCCTTTTCTTTGCAGCACTAAAAATTAAGGGCCTGACAATAATACCCTTAATCATGCAAGCAGTCCTTTCAGGATTGACTTCAAATGGTACTACTCACAAAAACAAGAGTTGCAGAATCATACCCTAAAATGGTGTTTGCATGACAGGACACAAGTTGTCTTTAAACACAGTTTTAGTGTTAATAATAATTATTATAAATCATTTTCTTCCTATCTACCATATTTACTTTCCAGTTTCCCTTCAGAAGTTACTTCTAATTAAAAAATCTGAAAGGCAGTTGGAAAAAAAATTCTGAAGTTTCAGCTATTAAGCAAAGATCACCCAGATAATCACAACAAATCAGACAAACAACAAAACAAAATTTACTATTGACCACCTCTATTTTACATTAGGCAGGGACTTGGTTTCACCTGCTAAAGGAAATTCTGTCTATACCTCCAGAAACAGGTATGCTTTAAAACTGGCAGAAAAAGACCATCTGCAATACTGATGTGATCAGAAAATGAACTCTGCATCTTTTTAAACAGTTTAGATGCTTCCACAGGCCTACTACTTGGATGTGGATTCATATTAATTGAGACCATATACTCCAAGACTGAAGTCAAAGGGGTTCCAAGTGGATGTGAGGGTTCACCCACCTAGATCTGATTACAAAATCAAGGCCTAAATGACCTCCAGGCCAGGGTTAGGAAAGAATCTCCCCTGGATGTGTTGACACAGACTTTGGAAGGTTTGAGGCATTACTTTGCTGACCTTCCCTTAGAATTAAATGGGTGTTTCCCATACAGTCACTTTAAAGCAACTGTGGGATGAGGAGAGGCATTGGTGGTCCTCACCAATCTAGGTAGTTTTGCCATATGCACAAATTTTCCCTCCAGTGGCAGGGAAATGGAGTGAATTATCTAATCAGTCTTCTTCATCTCTAATTTATTATCTGCTTTGGGAGATTATGGTGCTGCTACAGACAGTTAAAGAGGAAATTTATCTGCCAGTGTGTGTTGAAATGTCAATGATTAGTTACACCATAAGTGGATCTTTGAGTTGCCACCCAACCCAACATCTCTGGGACTATTCCAATCTTCAAAGCATTATCCCACCTCTTGGACCTATTACACTAAAATTTTATAACGTTCTAACTTGCTGGCTCAGGGGTGTGAAAAATTACCCCTCTGAGAGCAACAAGTCTGAGCACTTTAAAGCGCTAGTGTAGACAGGCTCTCAGTGCTCAGAGCTAATCCCCTCGTGGACGTGGATTATCAGGAGCGCTGGGAGAGAGCTCGGGCGCGACCACACTCGCACTTCAAATCGCTGCCCCAGGAGCATTCCCATAGCAAAGCTTTGAAGTTTCTAGTGTAGACATACCCTATGTTGCATGACATTAACAGATAACAATATCTAGTTAGAGGCCCATCATCACATCACAATATGGTTGTGTCTCCTCACAGCAAAAGCATAAAATAAATGTCAGCTGCCCCTCACTCTCTGGTGGCTTGTGTATACTTAAAATGCTGTAGCACTTCATAGAAGACACCGAATACCATGATGAGAGGGCTTCTCCTGTCAGTGTAGATAATCCATCTCCCTAAGAGGCAGTAGCTAGGTTGACAGAAGAATTTTCCTATCTGCCTAGAGCTGTTTTCACCAGGGAAGGTTGGTTTAAGTGTATCGCTCATGGATGTGGATTTTTCACACCCCGGAGTAACTAGAGTTATACTGACTTAATTTTCTAGTGTAGACCAGGCCTGAGATTGTTGCTCACATCCTGGTATTTCCAGAATCAGGCTGATTTTCTCTGAAAAATCCCATAACCCATAGGGATGGCACATGAGAAGGAATGGTGGGGAGTCAGGGGTAGTCTTCTTGGGATGAGGGGATAGGGGCAGGAGTCAGGAGGGGAGTCTCAGGGTGAGGGGACGGGGAGGAGGAGGAATTGGGGGAGAATGGGGGCAGGAGTCAGGAGGGAAATCTCAGGGTGAGGGGATGGGGAGGGGGAGGAGGAATGGGGCAGGAGTCAGGAAGGGAGTCTCAGGGTGAGAAGATGGGGAGGACGAGTAGGAATGGGGGGGAATGGGGGAAGGAGTCAGGAGGGGAGGAGTCTCAGGGTGAGGGGATGGGAACAGGAGTCAGGACTGTCAGGGTGAGGGGACAGGGGAGGCGAGGAATCGGGGGGAACGGGGGCAGGAGTGTCAGGGTGAGGGGACAGGGGAGGTGAGGAATCGGTAAGGAATGGGGGCAGGAGTCAGGAGTGTCAGGGTGAGGGGACAGCGGAGGCGAGGAATCGGGGGGAACGGGGGCAGGAGTCAGGAGTGTCAGGGTGAGGGGACAGTGGAGGCGAGGAATCGGGGGGAACGGGGGCAGGAGTCAGGAGTGTCAGGGTGAGGGGATGGGGAGGAGAGAAATCGGGGGGGAACGGAGGCAGGAGTCAGGATTGTCAGGGTGAGGGGAGGCGAGGAATCGGGGGGAACGGGGGCAGGAGTCAGGAGTGTCAGGGTGAGGGGATGGGGAGGAGAGAAATCGGGGGGGGAATGGGGGCAGGAGTCAGGAGGGGAGTCTCGAGGTGAGGGGATGAGGCAGGAGAAGGAATGGGGGCGGAACTAGGGGCAGGAGTCAGAAGGCGAGTCTGGGGGAAGGGACGGGGCAAGAAGACGAATCTGGGGGAGCAGGGGGCAGGAAGCGGGGGGTGTCTCGGGCGAGAAGATGAGCAGGAGGGGATAGAGGTCCCCCCACGCATACTCACGTCTCTGAACTCGGCCAGGCCCCTCTCGCCCAGCTCGCTGAGACACTCATAGGCCGAGCCCGCCTGCAGGAAGAGCTGGGCCAAGCACATCCTCTCGCTGCGGAACAGGGAGCCCATGATGAGCCCTGGGCCGGAGTGGGGTGGAGGCTGCGGCCACCCGGCACCCGCACGCCAAACGGGCTGAAGAGATCACCGGGCCCTGTAGCGCGACCGCCTCCCGCGGGACTCGGCGGGCTCCCCCATCCCCGGGGCCATGGAGAGAGCTCAGCTCCTGCGTCGGCGAGCAGCAACTCGAGCCGCTTCCGGTGTCTAAGCCTTCCCCTCAGCAGGCCGGGGCCGAGCGGCGGCGAACCCGGCGCTCCTCCGCCCCGGGCCGAGCGGCAGAGCGCGCGGGGAAAGGGGCCAGGGCGCTGAGCTAGGGCGGAGGCGCCTCTCAGAGCAGCCGCCAGCCGGGCTCAGCGAGCTGCCTACGCAGGAGCCCTGCGGGCCGGGCTCAGGACTCGCTCGGCGCTTTGGCTGGGGAGCGAGGTGTAGAGTAATTCACTACCCAGGCGGGGTGAAGAGTTCAAACGAGTTCACCAGGCCCCCTGCACCACACAGAGCAGCCAGCTCACCACCTGGGGGCTGATGTCCCTTCGCTACATCCTGATGAAGACTGCTGAGCCTTGGCTCCTTTCAGGGTTTACAGCCACACCCCTGAGCCGGGTCAGTTCTCTCATAAAACCCCAAAGATTTTGGCAAAGAGGAGCGTCTTAAAACTGTAGGGGGCCTGCTAACTTGTGTGAAAACTACAACTTCCTTGTCTTCACCAGGCGTTTATCTTGTATTATCAGAGGGGTAACCCTGGTAGACTGGATCTGTAAAAAGCAACAAGAGTCCTGTGGCACCTTATAGACTAACAAATGTATTGGAGCATGCGCTTTTGTGGGTGAATACCCACTTTATCAGATGCATGTCAGAGGAAGTGGGTATTCACCCACAAAAGCTTATGCTCCAATACATCTGTTAGTCTATAGGGTGCCACAGGACTCTCTGTTGCTTTTTAATCTTGTATTAGTTACCTCGAGTTAAGAACACACCTTTTCTCTCTACTAAAGGCACCCTCAATTGAGACAACTTCCATGGAAAGTTTCACTAGACCCCCGAGGCAGCTTCCATCTGAGTCACATTTTATCTCCCCCTTTCCACCCCCCCCAGTTTTCAAGGGGGTTCAAATTAACCACTGAAGTTTGGGCCTATTATGTCTAACAAAGAGGGGACTGAAAAATAGCAGTTTGGTTTGGAAAACCTCATTAGCCAGCTTTGGGTTTTGCAAAATGTAAATCAGGGATAGTTGGGGGTGTGATTAATCCCAAGGATGTGGCAAATGGATCCAGTCCTCAGCAAACTACAAAACACTTTCCTTCACCCCAAAGGGAAGGACTTTGGGACTAGCATTAAAGTAAATCCCCAGGCCCTTTGGAGGGAGATGCAAGGACAGAAAATCTGCTTCAGCAGCAAAGAAATAAACTGCTCCCTTCTTTCCTCATAATCTTGGATTGTTTTTACCTCTCAGGCCTGCTCTAAGTCCCATCCATTAGAGGTAAGGAAACTCTTTAACTGGGAAAATTCAGTCATTTTTAAAGTCTCTCCCTTATGAAAATGAGATTTTAAGCCATGTGTTTTAATGAGATAATTACTATTTTTATTCATGAGACATTTACTGTCATATCCATTACTCAATCATTTTTCTTTACAATCTCATTCAAATTGTCCAAGCTTGAAACAGATGCCTCCAGCTCTGCCTCTAAAATGATCCAGTAGCTATGATAGATGGCAAAACTTCCATACAAGATCAGATTTAGAAGAGCAAAATATTTTTGCTTAGAAAGGGTGGGGAGAGATTATAAAGACTATATACTTTCAGACAGACAGATGAGATAAGTAAGCTGTAATTTTTTATCATGTCCCATAAGATAAGAGCACTTAAATTTTAAATTGTTCCTCGCAATTTTTAATATATCCCACTTAAAAAAAAAACAACAACCTAGACTGTAACTGGATATTTCTAAATGTATCTACTTCAAACCACAACACACAGTACATACATGTTTTTGTAAGAAGTCACCTGTGAAGGGGGGGAGGAGGTGGAATTTATGTCTGCAAGAGGTTTTGGGTGAGAAAACTGTTCTAGCCAGGTGTTTAGCCTGTTAAGTCTAGTATCTAGAAATCATGTATTGATTTTGTTTTATATGTAACCCTTCTGTTTCCATTATCCTTACTCACTATTTCTTGAATCTTGATCTTTGATAATAAACTTATGATTGTTTTCATTACAAATATATCTCAGTGCTGAGGTATTGTACAAGGAGCTGATTCTGAGTTGAATCATTCAAGATGGTGTGTATACTGTTTTCTGGGAGTATTCAGTGCATAAAGGGCTGAACACTACATGGGAACTCTTCAGAGGGGCTTGAGGACTGGAATACACCAAAGGTTAACCTGTAAAACAGAGTAAGAGCTAGGATGACTCAGAGAAGATTGTCTGGATGGCTAACAGACTGGTGGTATCAAGACACTGACCCCCAGTTAAGCACAAGCAAGCCTCTGTCTCACTGGAGGCAACAGGGTAAAGGTAACTCTCAGTCCCAGGCAAGCTGAGAACATCACATTCCCACACTGGTTATACACAGCGTCATCCAGCAAAAGTAAGAAAAACAAGACTTGATCTTAAGAAAATAAAGAACAGCCAAGTATTAAAGTATTTCCTTTAAAAAATACTTCTTGTTAACATGTACAGGAGAAATTTTCCTTTGCAGATATATTTTTAAACAACAATTAGCATCACAAAGGGAAATAAACACAGTGACTACTACTGTAAATCTGATAAGACATTTATAGCAACTTTGTAGATGATGCCTTTTAAAATGGGAAACCAACTCCATTGGGATTATTGCTACTATTCCAAATGATTTATTTCCAGAGTGATCCAGCAAAACTAAATTAACTGTAAAGCTCAATCTTAAATTGCTTAGAGAACACTAGTTGTGTACTTGAATTAATCATTAACTGACATTTTTATCTTTTATCAGTAAATACTCAAACTTCTTACAGTTTAGGTATAATTCCACCCAGGCACATTTCTGCACCCATGCCGTGTACCTCCTAAATCAATGTCACAGGAATGCAGTCTGGCAGATCCATTTACAGGATCTAGCCCTTAATTAACAGATTATCTTTTTAAAAAAAAACTAATGCAACCATTTTCTATATAGAACAGACATTAATTTTACATCTGAGTATTTATATAAAAATATACAAATCCAGAAATTACTTTTTTTCACAAGATTTATAATAAAAATACTACTTATTGAAACATTGGTTGAATACAAAAGTGTAAAAAAACACATTAGTAAAATGGTTCTCTTTATACTCTCAAATTTTAAACTGTAGTATTATTTCACACTTTAAGGATCCTGCTCCAAGGATTACTCAGAACAGCTGCGAGTAGAAAGAAAAATGCCAGTATCAAGCCTTTGGCAAGACGCTGAGAGAATGGTTCTCCTGAAAGAAAAAAAAATCTAAATAAATATAAGGATTTATTATATCCTAGACCTAAAGTTTTATTTTTATATTGAATTAAAAATTAGCTAAACATAAAAAGCTACAGACTACAGCTGAACATGGACCTGAACAAAATAATGTAGTACAGAACAACTTGAGCCCTCAATCTCGTGCTAACAGTAGGGGCAGTCCTCTGTACCCTTGCAGTTCTCATTGCAGGAGCAGTGCCTTAGTGTGCTTTACAAACATCAGCTATTTAATCCTCACAACCCCCTATTAAGCAGATCATACTCATCTTTTACAAATGGAAAAACTGAAAAGTTAACTGATCTACCAAAATGGCAAAGCCTGGATTGGAACACAGGAGTTCCTAACTCAATTAGCTGAAAGTTGCCAAATGCTATAGGCAAAGGCAGAATACAGAACTTGACAGACTAACAGGTCAGTATTATAGCGCAAGCCATGCATTCTTTTTATAAAGTAGGTTGGCCAGAAAGAAAAGTAAACAGAATGGGGATGCAGCAGGGTAGTCACCCCACTCCTGCCCTGAGGGGCTTAAAGCAGCCCTGGAGAGGACTATGGCGGAGAAATGCAAGGCTGACTGGAGGAAGCAACCACAGGTGGGGCCAAGTCCCAACCAGGCCACAGCTGGCCCTATAAGAGGGCTGAGGGCCATAGACTAAGAAACACACTCTCTAGAGAGAACGACCTGGATGCCTGGGAAGCTGAGAAGGGTACCTAGGGTGGATCATGCTGGGGAAGAGCAGAGGGAGTTGGGGAGCCCCAGGCTCCAGGCCGAGTTAAGGGCCCACAAACAGGTACTAGGGTTCAAAAGGGCAGCCCAGGAATAGGCAGAGACAGCTGATCCAACCCCCTTGCCAATGATTAGTAGTTTACAGACTGCCATCTGCCCCAGTGAGCGGAGCTAAATGGAGACTGGCAGTAGCCACTGAGGCAAGGTAGGATAGAGGGTGGGGTTCCCCTGGGAGGGGAGACACAGAGTGTGGGGCACTGCCAGGGGGCAGCACTCCAAGATAAAGGGGCACCAGGGTCCAAGAGGAACATGGGGGGCCAGTGGCAGGCAAGACACTGGCCTGCAGAGGATGCTCTGGGCTGCAAGAGTTAATTCCTAGGACAATCAGCAGAAGGCGCTGTGCTGGTGAGTCATCGACCCGCCACAGGGGGATAGAGAGCTTTGAAAGGGGCTAGAAAAGGAACCTTACTTCCCTAAAACAACACTTTAAAAAAACCAATAAAATCCCAAGTGAACTGACAAAGTACTGAGTCTGGTAACTAATCATTTTTTCCCTACTTATCTGCCAAGATGCAATATAAATCCAATCATGGACAGTAAAGAACAATTTAACAAACCTACTTTACAGCTTGCAATTTCCAAAAGACAGGAGAACTTCACTTCCCTATTACAAAGCATCATGTAATTTTACTGATTTTTTTTAATAGTTGAAGAAATCCTGATAATACATTGTACTCCACACAAACTACTTTTTTACCTGTGTAATACCACGTCAATGGATAAAAGAGTTGTGGCCAGCAAACTTCATTTCGATTGCAGTCATATTCTGTATAGTTAATCTGAAATCTACAAGCACAAGTTTAAAAAAACCCTTAAATTGCAACTATGGTACAACCAGGCACCAGTGCAAATAAAGGGAAAAACAAATTAGAAAGCTGTTTGGATTAAATAATCTTGCAGCTGTTTCTTCATGAAATTATTTTTTCATGAAAGATCAATTAAAACAGGAGCATGAAACCTGAAGACTTCCTTTCTAATCAATCTCTCTCATTTTTAGCCATGGAATGATTTAAGGGAATGTTCCTTCTTGTGATGAGCACAGATTTACACCCAACAAAGAGGATTCTTTTGGGGGTAGTATTAAGGTTTTAACCAGAAGAACTGGGATGAAACAGACAGGAAAATTTAGGTTGAATATAATGGGAAAAAAATTTTAGTAGAATTTTTAGTCCATAACATAGTTTCCTGAAAAAGTCTCATCTCTTAAGAAACTTAAAACTAGACTGGACAAAGCAATATACAGTTTACTATAAGAAACAAGCTTGACTTGCTGGGACTGATCTAACAGACCTTTCTATATATAATTCTATGGTTCTAGGAGCAAGAGAACAAACACTATGCTTTAGAAATAACGTAATTGTTTGACTGTATCTAGGAGGCAATTGTCAGTTTAGGGGCTGATCCAGCACCCATTATCCATTTGAGAGAATCTCACACAAATAATTCTACTGAAGGACTTGTCACATGAGTAAACGTTGCAGGATGAGGCCCTACATGCTGAGTACTCTTCAACTCCCATTGAGATTCTACTGATTTAGTGGGATTTAAGGCACTTCACAGAAACTGACACTTAACTGATAGAACAGCTGTGATTCAGTGCAGTCTAACCAGGCCTGAAACCTAATGACTATTTTCTGGCAAACCAAATTTACTATTTTATTATTGCTGTTTTAATTTGGTATTTCTTCATAATCAATGTTAGATATCTGATTTCTATAAAAAGATACCTTGTCATTGGAATGGGTGGTTGAGCTGGTACTTTAATAAACTGGACTGAAGCAGTGATAGGAAGAGAACTGGACTTATTTTCACAGATAATCCCACACTGGAATTGCCATATCACTGTTGAAAAACTGAAAGAAAATTAACATACAATCAGTGTAATTTATATGGGAAATATCAAATATACTCTTTGACAGTATCTTATAAAGGGTTTTTAATAATGTTTACAGTGTATCTATAGCTGTATTCTTGCACTGCACTTTCATAATTTTATTAATTATTCTCTATTTTAATCAGAGCTAGGCAATATCATTCTCCTTGATCCTAATTAAAATTTCAATACAGTGAGTTTAATACAAATACTTTTCACTTTTATATTGTCTTTTCATCATGGCTAACAAAGTATTTAATAAATATTGATGGAAGCCTCACATCACACTGTGATTCAGGTAAGTATCATGCCAATGTCACCTAGCAATAAACTGAATTGCAGAGAAGTTAAATGGCTTGCCCTGGGTATCTCAGCCAGTCAGTATCAGAGCTATGACCAGTACTCAGAATAGCAGTTAGGTAGGATCCCTAAGCAACAATGCACATTTGGCAGTCCAAACAAATGCTCACTTTGCATGGACAGTGAGTAAATTTTTTTTATTTTTGCTGACACAACTTTGGCATACACACAATAGAAAATTTTACCTATAAAGATTTATATTATCTTCATCTAATGAGATGGAATGTATAAAACTTACTGCTAACATGAGCTTTTGACATTTGAAACTTATGAGTTTTGGTTATTTTCTTCCACAGCTTTTCCACTTATCAGGCTACAAATGTGTATCAAGTGATGTACACAAGTAAAGTTATTTACAAGCAGAGAGAAACATGGCTGCTAATTAAAAAAGACTGTCAGGTTAAAATAATATTTTAAAGTAATACATTTCCTTACCGCTGTTGCTAGCAACACTGGAGGAGACTTTTTTTTTAATTGTTTCAGTTTTAATAAGTCTATTTTATCTTTCACCAATAATTTACTTTTTGCACATTTCACCTTGGAAATGAAAACAAATTAACCAGAAAGCAAAACTGATTAGGCACTAAAGCAGTTGGATTTGGGTTGCAAACACTGTGGAGAAGAGAAAACCCAAACAAAACCCTAGATAATCATGAAAAACCTGTAAGCAATTTTTTTTTTAAATCTACATATTTTTGGTCTCATTTGCCCAACAGTGTCCAACTATACTTGAACACAATATTAACGAAATATAACAACCACCATGATTCTGTTGTACCTGATCTGTACACCGAGTATCTCTTCCTGTGCAATCCCTTCTACTGCACCCACATCAGCAGTGATTATGTGAATATTAAGGTTAGCAGGAATATCTGAGCAGATGCCATTCAAATTTCCAACACTTGCATTTACACTAGGATTAGGTGGATCTAAACCTATTCAGGAAAACCGAGTTACTTAGATTCGAAAAAAAAAATATTAAAAAACATTTTAAACATTATCACGATGCAGTGAGATACTACTAAACATTGCACAGGAATATAACAAAAATGCCTTTTCATCCTTGGACAAAAGAGAGGTTCCACATGAAATGCTGAGATTGGCAGTAAAAGGAAAATTTTACCAATCTGTACATAACACAAATTGACATTTTTATTTCTTCATTGTCAATTTTTTTCATAGTATTAGTATTTATATTTAATGTGGGGGGGGGATGGCATTGCATGTACACAGAAAAAGAAGATTTCTCATCACTTGAAATTAAAATAGTTACCATACACCTTTACTATGGTTTTATAAGAGAAACTACAATATGATTAGAATATTTTAAAGTAAAACTAAAATATATATAAATCTAAGATACAGATAACAGATGAAGCTTTGACTTACGTATTATTTCCACCAAGTCATTTAGATCACCGTTACTTGAGTTGCCTCTCTTCCCAACATGAGTAGCTTGTATTAATGAATTAAATCTATCAGTTACATCCTCCCTGTAAAACACTCATGTTGTAATACATTACAAATAAACCTATATCTACAGCACTCTGAGTTGTGATTTTATTAGATCTTGTCAGTACTTGTACAGGAGATCCAATATGAAAACCCAAGTGCTGCTGGAATTGATGTGGATGACTCAGGAAGGTGACACTTCCTTTTGAACCAGTAAACTCCATGCCCAGGCATGATGCAATAAGTTGCTATACTACTGGAGGGGCCATTTTCTGAATGAGATGTAAAACAAGGGTATCCAGCTTTTGTTGTAATTAAGTACCCATCACTAGAGAGGAAGGCTAGTCCAGTGCTTTGAACATTAATGTGGGACTTTGGAGACCTATGTTTGACTCCCAACTCTCTCATAGATTTCCTGTGTGCTTCCATTTCCCATTGGTAAAATGGGGATAAAAGCATTGCCCTAGCTCCAAACAGTGTTGTAAGGATAAATCTATTCAAGATTGTGGAGTCCTCAGAGATTACAGAAATGGGGCCCCATGGGGATTTTTAACAAGAGATATTTATTAGTAGTTTGAAGTTTTAAAATTCTCAATGCAGGCACTTAACAAAAAACAAATTTCAGCTATTTGAGTTATTCCAGGGGGGAAAAAAATAGGTCTTTTTTTTAAATGGAGAAAATTCATTTTATTGACATTCTCCCAACTCCAAAACAACTTTAAAGATTTTGCTGAAACTACTAAAAAATCCCCTTTAAAAAGGCACTAAAAATAGCCATTTCCATAGAATATCAGGGTTGGAAGGGACCTCAGGAGGTCATCTAGTCCAACCCTCTTCTCAAAGCAGGACCAATCCCCAGACAGATCTTTACCCCAGTTCCCTAAATGGCCCCCTCAAGGATTGAACTCACAGCCTTGGGTTTAGCAGGCCAATGCTCACACCACTAAGCTATCCCTCCCCTCACCCACAGTTACATACCGGTAATTAGAAAAATATGAATGTATGGATATAAGAGGCTTGTATGGGAACTGTTTTGCACCATGGGCTATAGTAAGACAAAACAAAAACCCACCACTATAATAATATCAACTTTAGTTAAAGTGCATCGGTTTCTTATTTTGAATACTCAGATAAGAGTTCTATAAATATTTAAAGCCACAAATGAATAGGTCGGGGGGGGGGGGTCTACAACAACACGGGACAGGACAACCCACATATACCTCACCTTAACTGACCGCAATCTTTATTAATATTCACTTCTAAAATGCATCCAGATAGCGAATTTAATCCAAACAGAACTGGTGTGAAAGTTGCTGATGTACACAAACCATTGCCAGCTACAAAATGAAAACATCCATTTGTGTTTCTCATATCAACTTTTCAGTCTCTAGCTAGCAAATCTGTAGAAAGCTACTTTGATTTAGAATGCTAAAACAGTTTAGCTCAAATACAGTAATACTAAAATTCTATTTATCTTAAGTGTCCATCCATTTTCATTTGTAGCATCTTAAAAATCACAGATTCTTCAATTCTGTTTTATTGCTTATGTCTTGCACTTCCATATAAATGATAATACTTCATATTACCTGTTAGTATATTTTTCCAGTATTTCAGTAGTGGTCTTTTATTCAAGAGAGAGCATTATATACAATATATAATTATGATACAGGAAAATCTGATTTATACGTGTATATTTCATTGTATTTGGAGTTTCTATTATAAATTTATTTAAATTCCAAGAAACATTAGATTAGCAACTCAGAGCAGTCTGGGAAGGCCAACATCCAAAAAGATGAAGCAAAACATAATAAAGTTAGAGTATTTTTGGTTTATATTGCAGTTGTGATTAAAACAGCATATCAAAAGGTAGTACCTGGCTGCCAAAGTTTTAGAGTGGTAATAGTATCAGAAGAAATATTTACCGCTCTAACAGGTTTGCCAACTTGGTAACCTAAAGACAAAGAGAAACTGTGAAAGTTTTGTAAGAATTAATCAGCATTGACAAACATTTTTATAATACATAAAACACCCCATGTTCTTAAAAGGTGCCATAGTCTAGTGAACAGAGTTCAGAAATGAAGGCTAGGAACTACTGGATTCTAATCTTGGCTCCTTGGCTACTCTGTGACCTTAAGGATAATGATACAGACCTCCTTTGTAAAGCACTTTGAGATCTACTGCTGAAAAACACTGTATAAGAGCTAGGTATTATTGTTAGTCTCAATTACTCTCTCATAAGACTGTTGTGAGGATTAGTTAGCGTTTGTAAAATGCTTTCTAAAAGTGCCTAGTATAATCATGAAGCCTTCTCATTCTGCTAGAAGTATTGTCTTCTACAGTTCTGGGGAACACTAATTGACTGATTAGGTGCTCAGTTTCACATCTAAACAGAACTTTTCATTACAGCAAGAATGGTTAACTTCAAACAGAGTATTAATGACTTCAGAAAACAGTAAGAGCCAAATTCTTCCTTGTGTTAGCTGGCTGCACTATGGAAGAGAGGAAAGAGGGCAAAGAAAGCCTCTTCTCTTCTATCCTCCTATGCAGACACAGAACAAGATTCTAATTCAACACTCAAGGGAGCATTAGGATGAAAACTGCGAATGCATCATTTCAATGCGAATACTCATAGTAGCAAGCACTATGCCTGGTAGTGTTTTCAGGATCAGACCCTAATATTTTAGTTCCACAATATCTGATGATACTTTTCAGCATTATCAATATTATCAGTGACAGGGTAGAAAACAGGGAGGCTGTGAGGATCAATATTAGGACAACAATGAGAGGGATACAGTAAATAGAATTGGGCATAACTGGTTATGGCTATCAATAAAAAAAGATTCCCCCTTCCCCCCATCAGCCACTAGAAGCTAAAGTAAAACAGAGTAGTATTACCTGGATTTCCAGATAGTTCTGTTGTATTAGTACTATTGAAGCTTACAAAGTTTACTGAAAAGCTCTGTGTCAGTATTTCTATTAAAAGAAGAAAAAGTAAATAATTTCTTAGCAAAAAAGTAGTCCATTGCAATACTTTTGTTACTTAAAAAAGCAATGCATCAAAAATTGAACTCCCTCCCCGCCACCCTCACAGTCACAAAAGTCTTTTTAACTGACATACACATCAACTAGCAGCTGGCATTTAGACCCACACTCTTGGATTGTGCATGCTCACATATGATTTCAGAAGATGATTAACACCTTTTGTGAAGCTTCTCAAATCCAGCAATGCAGGCCACTGACACGCCTTTTTTTTGTGTAAACAGTACATTGAATATCAACTTCCAAACGTTGATTAAGAAATAACTACCCTAAAACAAATAATATACCAACCAGACACCACCCGGCTCTTCTTAGCCCAATGGAAAATTCTATTTCAAACTGCATTGTCTTCTGATGTTTGATTAAAAGTATTTTTCACAAAACTTGTATGCTGCAAGAAAAAAACTATATCTGAATAAGCAATTTTGTAGAGATGCATTACAGTACCTCCATCACAGAATTTTCCAATGAGGACTGTGACATTTATTTCCTCTATTGTCTTGCCTTTCCATATGAACATATAATGTTCTGCAAAGGTCACATTTATACATAAAACCTCAGTATTCTGAATGTCTTCTGCAAAGAAAAGAAGAGTTCAAATGATGAAAACCATACTAATGAAAGAGGTTATTATGCCTTAAGGAAGCTTTTTTTTTTTTAATTGCATTTTATAGAAAATCTATCTTTAACAAAATCTTGGGCACAACCGCCTTCATTCTAACTTTTTTTGAAAAACAAAAACACCTCCGTTTTAGTGTTTAGTTACTATGATACCATGCTAGTGCTGAGCATCCATGATGCACTCTTCTAGCCTGGACATCCTCCACATGAAAGTGTAGATCAACTGGCTGTAAGATGCATTTAATGAGAAAGGAGGTCTTTCAAAATACCAATCTTTACATCTGCATGTGGATGGGGTTCAACTATTATACTTGAGAGTAAACTTTAAATATAGCCAGATGGATCCTTACATCTTAACTCCATTACAACTGTTCATTTTTTGTTCTATAAAATTACTTTTGCTACTGGCTAAGATGTGTAAGGACTAGAGGTCTGATCCAACTCCCACTAAAGTCAATAGACTTCTTTACATAGATTTCAAAGGGAGATGGATAAGACTAAGATTTTTCAATTTGCATAGCACAAAAGTTGTTTTTTTGTTTGTTTGTTTTTTAAAGTTTCAGGTAATTGCAAAGTTTTCTTTCAACATCTTAAGTTAATCATTAACTCCTTGTCTCTTTAAGGATGGTAAGAATAACATGAGTACAGAAAACATACCTGGTTCAGTGATGAAGTTACGTACATCAGTTACATTCCCATAGATCACATTTTGTTGGATGGTGTCTGACAAGAAAAAACAGTAAATGCAGCAAGTCTAACTAGCAAGTGAGACATAGCCTCATACTGTTTCCTCATCCAAGGTAGAGAATTTATTAAACTATAAAAAAATGAGTTAGAAAATAAACCAGCAGCTCTCAGTAAAAGACTATACCGTCGTTACACCACAACAGGTTCCTCTGAAAGAGCATGCTTTACATGACTACAAAATAAGCTATTTTTGCTGAGTAGCTCTACTAAGATCCAGAGCAATATAACGGACCCAAGCAATGCCCTCAGATACACAGGCATAAGAGGAAGACTGAATTAGGCCCAGACACTTTAAGCTACTAGTTGTACAAATACACATTTCCAGAAGAGCAGTAATGATACTGACACACTCTATTTTCTAATTATAATCAGATCTTTCTTATTAAATGATAATGTATGGTGTTTTGAATGATTAATATACTCCCACAGAAAAGTGCAACATATGACAAGAAGTGAGGTGTGGGGTGGAGTGTTTTACAGTGTAAAGAGAATGTTTTACCTTGGGAATTTTATTGGCAAACAACTTAAGATATGTTGTCCTCGTGCTGGCGCAATGGCCAGGTGGTAATGTAACTCTATATCTGAGACCCAGGAGATACTACTTTCTACACTAGGAGAACAAAGTGTTACAGAGAAGCCACTTATGGCTAACTCTAAAGGGAGGATAGTATCTGCCCCTGGCTGGGGCGGGGGGAAAGCTCTTACAACACTATGAATACATGAAAGGGATGCTCTCGAGAGGGAAGTGGGGTCAAAATCTGTATTTGGTGGGAGAGGGGACACTGAGGAAGTCATACCCTAAGCTCAAAGTCTCATATCCTGAATCTGGGGACCCTACAGCAGGATGCTTGCTACAAAAGCCAATCAGTCAACAGTTGAATGGCTAAAATGCCTTGCAAGGGAGAAGTTGTTAGATAATAACAAAAACAATGCAGGATATCATACTGTCAGTCTTAGGACTTTAAGATCACTATATCTATTCTTAAATCAATATCAGTACATTTTGTCAAAGCAAACACAACATACCTCCAGTACCACTGTTTATCACCACATTATGAGACAATCCTTCCTTGTAAGACGACAGACTAGTAACACATTTAACATCAAAATTCTGAAGGAATGCTACTGGGGCGTTTCCAACACACTGCCCAGCCATGGATCGCTGCATGCAGTTCAACAGAAAAGAATATGAAGATGGAATTTATTCTAGCTCTACCGTTCAAGCTAAAAAGCACACAGCTATTTCATTGCACAAGGTGTCTGTACTATGCCCTTATCTCAAAACATGGTGTCTGTACTATGCACCTATCTCAAAACAAGGAAGCTGTTAGACCAAACGATTTATATAAAAAGAATCAGATTTTAAAACATGGCTTTCAATAATATTATAATATAATTCAAGGTTTCACTCTGATTTTTAGACCAACTACAAACAGTGCCTCTAAAATGAAAATTCTAAAATGTAAAGAAAATTAGAAAAAGCCTGGGTAGTTGACGTAATAGAAAATAAACAGTTTTCAGTTAAAGAGCAGGGAATATAAAAAATACAAAAATATGTTAAGAATCCCTAAAAATGTTAAGTTATGCCAAATTTGTTTATATTTCTTGACAGTGTATTTTTCTAGGTTAAATTCAAAACATTAATTTTATATGGGAAAAAACTGACGGTAGAAAGACGGTATTTATATTTTGATTGTGAATTTTGTGCTAGTTGAAAAGTGTATTTCACCAGTTCAAAACAGCTAGTCACAGAATTGCTTGTATCTGTATCTGTCTTTGTTCTTATACAGTGAGACAGACAGACAGTGAGACTGACAAATAAGGAAAAGAAAGAAAAAATAAAAGCCATATACAGCTAACATGAAGCTATTACCTGAGGAATTGTAAAATACTCATTCTCTGTTGTCATAATTGGATCTCCTTGTTTGTAACCACTTAAAGGTTTCTCTGGAACAGTTTGCAAAGGAATCTTAAATGAAGAAACTAGAGATGAAGAACTGCAAACAAATTTAAAAAAATAAATGATTAGTGTATCATCTATCAATGCAAATAACTACTCATTATCTCTTTCAAATCTCCCTCTTTCATATTACCTCAAAATCCATATGCAGAGTTACAATTCACTATAAAACTTAAATAATGCATATATTTTAAAATGTTGGTTCTGAATAGTTCCTGAACAACATTATTCACATTACACAAGTGGCATAACTTCTTTGGCATATAATAACTATTTGATACATTCACTATGACTTTTTTTATTAAAACTTACACAGAGCCATGGTAGAAGTAGCCAAGAAATGGTGTATTGTTAAGAGAAGACTGTACACACAAGAAGGGAAACCAGTCAGGAGCACTGTTCGTTGTCTGAACAGAACACAACTGGTCAAAAGGTGGGTTTATATTCCCACCAAACACTCCAGTAAAACATGATCCACTGAACAACTGCTTCAAATCTGACGTGCATTCCTTGAAATAAAAAAAAAGGAAGTCGTTTAACATGACAGCGCTTTTTTTCTGCTTTACCAAGGATGCTCTCTCATGGCAGATGATGTACATATCAGGGTTATTTAAGAAGTGTCTCCTAGCACTATGAGGAGTTAAGGTTAAAATGGAAATACGGACACAAATGTTGTATTCCATAACGCATTTAGCAGAGTCATAACATTTGAGCGGAGTGTGGCCTTTTAAGTGTTTTCACTATATCAAGTTTCCCTTTCTAAAATTCTACCATTAAAAACCAGAAGGCAATAACAGAAACAGTGTTTCCAGTGAAATTTAGTGTCTAGGACACTTCTAGTGACTGAAGTCCCCTAATTATATTGTTTTAAAAGTGACGTATTTATTCTTCAAAGACCTACAGTTGATACTAATGCACAATATTTTAATAAATAATTTCTCAGTTATTTTAGGGAAATACAGCAAAGTCCACTAAGAGTACTGGTGACAAAAACTTTAAAAGGGAATAACTTAAAAATTAAATGCGTAATCAGTACCAGATCACAGCAACAACGAATATCACAAATTCCAGCTGTCAAGTTACAAGGACAAGAGCCGAGGGGCTGGAACACTTGGTTAGGGATGACTGTTGCATTTTCTATAAAAGCGGAATATAAAATAAAGTTAGGCCATAAAATTAACATTTTCATTTGCATTGCAATCCCACTAACATATTTATATGACAACATTCTCTTAAAAAAGAAAAAAGAGAAAGTAGGCGTTAAAGGTTATTCCTACCTTACACATTTTATTTTTTTAAATATTGACAAATAGTACCAAGGATCTTTTATTGCTGCCCTATCTCTAGTTTTCCAATTACCTTACAGTTTGCGCCAAACCCACCCCAACCAAACCCACTAAGAACGCCCCTCCAACAGGCAACTTCACATCTCAGATGTCTAACCTAAAAGATTAGAAGAATCCTATTTGCATTAAAGACTGAACAGATGGAAAGTAACTGCTAAAATAAATCAGACGTTAGATAAATTACAAGGGGAAATGCTGGTTAGCGCAACTGATGTTAGTCAGTGTTTTGGTTTGATTTAATCCTTTGTCTATAAATTATAAATACATTGAAGTTTGGGGCAACAAGAGTTAGCACACTGGGAAGTGCCAAGGAACACACACAAATGTTCAAAAATGAAACTGGAACCAGCCAAGATACTGATTTCTTTTTAACTACCTAAACATTTACCTGACACATTTCCTGTAAAGGAAGAGTTGGCATATATTTCAGCTTGAATCAGGAGATTTGCCAACATTGTTGAACCACGGCAAGCAGAAACTCGAAGAGTCTCAACAACGCAAAGTGGCTCCATGCAGCAATCACTTGCATTAGACAAACACAACTGCAGGTTTCTCATCAAGGTTAGTGTCACTTTGGAAACATTCTGAAAAATATCAGTTAAAGTTTGACAGCTATTTTTAAATTTACTAGATTATACTTAGTTATACCCTGCATCAGCTTTGTGCAGGGCAAGCATCACTGACATTGTAAACTGAAGCCTCTGTATATCATTGTATCAAAAATAATATTTGTATAGGACAAAGGTCTGCACTGAGATTTGGAGGTAAAGAAAGCTGTGAAATGTATGCAGAATTTATTAACATATCTACACAGATGTTTGCTCACACTTAAATAAATTATACTACCTCAAAACTCTCATGCACAAACCTAAAACAAGCAAAAGGATTCATTTTTGGTTTCTTATAGAGTCGTGACAGCTGTGGATTGGACTAATTTTGCTATCCATCAAGGCCTCAATTTAGAAAAACACTTCTGGCTGACCAAAAGCAAAGCAAATCATGGTATCCCACAGAAATTCCAGAATTTGTAAGAATAAATAAAAGTGAAGTCTACCATTTACATAGCACCGTTCATTCTTATATAATACTTTTCAAAAGATCTCAATCCCCATCACAAACTACAAATAGATAGCAAGTGCCTCTACTTCTGGGGGAAGGGCAGCAGGCAACCACCATGACAGAGTTGAATTTTGACATAGGATGAATCACCTAAACCGCTACTCTTATGAAAAATGTCATGGGATCTTCAGTGTCCACAAGAATGATTATTCCAAGAATAAATCGAGAAATCAAGACAAGAAATCAAACATGGGTATTCTTTACACTACCATTAAATTAGCTTCACGTTAACTTTTAATACACCAAACTTCTACTCCCTACCTTTATGGTGAAGAATCAGTATTTTACATACCATACCATGAGAAACATTCAAACTCCATTCACCAGATCTGTTACTCCCATTGCAGTGTAACGGTGGCAACATTCCTAGATTTAAAAGAAAAAAAAAAAAAGGGTAAAATTTGTTTTGCTGCTTTCCGTCATTTTCATCTACCCATGGAGCAAAGTTAAACCCCAATCCTGCAACTGGCTCCATATGGCAGGATAGATAAAAATCACAGATCTATTTAAATTGGATTTGTTTTAATTTTGTTATTTAAATTATAATACATTTTTCTTTTTAAAAATAAACTTTTTTAAAATTAAATCTGAATTCCATACAAAATATCTTAAGGCCTAGACTTATTATAATCTCTTACAACACTGAAATAAAAAATAAATATGCTGAATCAATGAGCCTCTGTCAAAAACTTTGAGTTAAAGGCTGCTTTTCTCTATAAGGAAATAAGCAGGGGGAAACCATCTAAATTTTGAAAGTCAAGCTTTACAAATATGGCACAATATTAGAAAATAAGCAATATATTATTCACCATTTTGTAATGTACTAAAAATGTACAATTAAGAATCTGAAAATATTAAGCCACATAGCTGCTTAAATAAATGTATAAAGTTATACTGTATCCTTTTGTAGGTATCAAAATGTGTACCAAATCTAGTGTAAAGACTCTATTTAGTTGTAAATCAACATGTTTTTAATGGTTATATGAAACACTAAGAATACATCTTTCTTTAGAAAATTACTGAAGTACAAATGGAAAAGCTGATGAAAATCAGTTATTTAAATTGAGGCTTTTCACTTGGTGATTTAAATCACCTTCACCTTGCCTCACTAGCAGATTCCCATGTCCACATGAAGCCTCAGTGGAGGAAATGGGGCTCTGTGCAGTGCTGGTTGTAGGATCAAGGCCTTATTTGGTCAGCGCAATTGTAAAACAAGGTATATAATTTTCCTTCCAATCATCTTAGGAACAGAAAGTGAATTAAGATTTCAACTAATACTTGTTTGACTGTAATTTTTAAAAGTAATGATTTTAAGTGATCTCACCTGTCTCAGTGTTCACATGAATTACATTTACACCCAGAACAACATCTGTTGAATTCCCAACTAAAAATGAACTGACTGTGGGCCCAGACATGTGGATAAAAGAAGGCTGAAAGACTAACAAGAAAACAAATTGGTATTAATATTCAGAACATCCTCAAAATCTTATATTTATTACAAAATGAGGTGGAAACTGCAGGGCACCAGTGGACATGGGGCTGGCTAGAGTCAGGATCTGACTGCAGTCAGGGCAAGCAGTGCGGGGCTGGCTGGAGACAGGGGTGTGCGGAGTGGGCTGGCTGGCTTCAGGCAGGGCTGCAGGAGGATGCAGCAGGGGTTGGCCGGGCTGGAGACAGAGGAGTGCGGGACTGGCTGGCTTCAGGCAGGGAGGTGCAACAGGGGTTGGCTGGAGACAGGGCAGGGGGTGCGTGGCTGATGCAAGCAGGGCAGGGCAGGGCTGGTGTGGGCAGGACAGGGGGTACAGCCCACCCTGTATGGTGAGTGCCCCCCCCCCCTCCTCCCCTCTCCCCCACCAGGATAGCAGCAGCAGCCCAGGACTTGGAGGCTATTTAAAGGGCCCAGGGCTCCCCTGCCCCAGCCCTGTAAATAGCTGAGGGAGCGCTAGGGAAGCAGCAGGGCTCTGGGGGATATTTAAAGGACTTGGGTGGCAGAGGCAGCTGGAGCCTCAGCCCTTTAAATAGCCCGCGGAGCCCCCTGCTACCCTAGGGCTCTGGGGGCTATTTAAAGGGCCTGGGGCACCCCTGCTTCTACCGCCCCGGCCCTTTAAATAGCCGAGCGAGCCCTGGGGAAGCGCTGGGGCTCTGGTGGCTATTTAAAGGGCCGGGGCGGTAGAAGCAATGGGAGCCCCAGTCTTTTTAAATAGCCCACAGAGCCCTGTAGTCCTACCCCAGGGCTCCAGCAGTGGGGCTCTGGTGGCAATTTAAAGGGCCCGGGGCTCCAGCACCTGCTGGGAGCCCCAGGCCCTTTAAAATGCCCCCTGGGGACCGCGGTCCCCCGGGCATGCGGCGCACTGGCTCTTGCTGGTATGCGCGGACCAGGGCTTGGGTGGTGGAGGCCCTCTTAGGGGCGGGGCCATTCAGGGAATTGGTTTAATTGGCCTAGCTGGCCCTGGTTTCACACACTGAGAGTCACTTCTGAAGCCAGAATTTCATAGTACACCATAACGAGAGAGAGACTCTGCTTTCTCTGACCTTCTTGTTGTCCCCTTCTCTATGACCAAATAGCCCATGCATCCATCTTCAAAACTTAAACACTCACTAATCTTAGACGTTAACTCTCATGCTCTCCCATGGCCACAGACCCTGACTGTCAGCACCTGACCCTACAAGTCCGGCATATTATAGTTTACCTCCCTTTATGCTTTCTGCTATTGTGTCTGCTAATACCCAGTACCTCAGTCTATGGTCAACCACAGTCCAAGCCCTGCCTCCTCAGTGGTCTCTGCTGCTCTCCCATTGTCGCTCCCTAGCTCGCCCGACTGGTTCGATGGGCGAGTCGGCGTCCGCCCCTGCAGTCTTCTTGCCTATCCTCGCAGCAGATACGGGGTCTTCCTTTCGCCTTACACTTCTCAGTGAGGTATCTGGGTCGCCCCCCCCCCCCGCCCCACGGTTGCGAACCCTCCAGGATTGGCCTGGAGTCTCCAGGGATTAAAGATTAATCTTTAATGAATTGTCATGTGAGTAAATCTCTAGGAATAGTCCAACCACAACTGGCACCCCTACCCCACAACGTGTACCTGTGTCCCCTCCCCCACTTCTCACATGGGTCACTGCCGGCCCCTCTCCACCCCCAATAGTCTCTGGGCCTCCTCTCCCACACAGGTGTCTGCGCTTCAGCCACTGCCTGGCCTGCCCAGGGTTTGAACTGAACAGCGCCCCGCAGACCCGACGATGGCAGCCAGGCGGGAGACGCCCCGGGCCGCTCCCAAACCTAAACCCCCCTCCCCAATAGTTGCCAGGGCCCCAACAGCACCCACCGGGATTCCCTGGCGAAGCCGGGGTCTGGGCCCGCCCCGTGGGGCGCTCAGACCCCAGCAGCAGCAGCGCCCAGAGAACAGCAGTGATCATGGCGGGCAGGGGCTGCCCGAGAAAGGCTGCGGAGGTCGCCTCAGCGCGGCCGCCATGTTGCGGCGGGCCTTGGTCGCTATGGAAACGGTTGCCAGCGGCTCCGAGGGAGGAGGGCGCGGAGGACGGGGCTGGAAAGGCCATGGGGCGGGGGCTTTAGCCTTCTGCCAGGGTGAGGGGGTAACGACACTTTGAGCAACTCTCCCGTTTTGCAACTAGGTGCTGTTTCTGTCGTTACACCGGCTTGGCGGGCTGCAGCCGCTCTGCCCTGAGCGCCACTGGCTCGTAGTTAGTGCTGTGTGGCCTCGTCTACCCCAGGGAACGGCCTCGAGGGGCTGTGGCGGCCTGGCTCCCTGCCTGGGCGCTCCACGCTGGCAGCGCACGTCAGTCAAGCCAGGGTTCTCAAACATTTTAATAGGGTCACCAAGGCTGTTGTTGGGCCTGGGCCTCAGCCCGAGCCCCACAGCCCAGGGCTAAGGTTACATGCCCCCTGCCCAGAGCAGATGCCTGGGGCAGAGGGGCACTCAGTCTTTGGTCCCCCCTCCTGGGGGAATTCTGCATCACTGCACTTGCTGGAGAATTCATTCCCCCCGCAGATTTCTTTGATTCCCCATAACTTCGGAGGGGGAAGCAAAGGGAAGCTGCAAGAGTGGTCATGTGCCGCCTTCCTGGCAGTGCAGACATAGGCACCAACTCTGTGGGTGCTCCGGGGCTGGAGCATCCACAGGGAAAAATTAGTGGCTGCTCTGCACCCACCAGCAGACAGGCTCCCCTCACCCCACCTCCTCCCCACCAAGAAGACTGCATCCCTGCTCCTTTGCCTACCTCCCAGCGCTTCCAGAAGGGAGAGGGAGAAGCAGGGATGCAGCATGCTGAGGGAGAGAGGTGAGGACTTTGGGGAAGGGGTGGAATGGAAGCAGGACAAGGGCGATGAAGGGGCAGGGCCAGGATCAAACGCCTACTGGGCACAGTGGAAGTCAGTGGTGATGAGTGCAGGCAGCTTGGTTTGGGCACCCATAGCAGCCAGTAGAGATGTAAATCACCACCAGGGCTGGGCAGTTCTGCGTGAGAGAGAGAGACGCACACACACTCTCCCTCTGGCTCGCTATTGCAGCACGCTTGGGATGGATAGGCAGGGCTTTGGGGCATTTCTGAAGATGCAGGCATGGGGCAGGCTCTGTTCCTTCAGACAAAGCAGAATGTAGCAGCCTGCCTGCTTAGCGAACTGTTCCCATTGTTCTTAGTGAATTCCCCCAGGAGTATAAAACCAGTGTAAAAATTTTAAGGCTCCTTTACATTGCCAGAGTAGTGTGAAGGCGCCTTATTGTAAAGAACAGTATGGCTTTATATAAATGCTTATGGTGCTTTAGTGATTAGAACTGGTCTAAATTTTTGGACTGAAAAAATTTCCTGTCAAAATGTGCTCCGTGAATTTACATTTTTGGAGATAGTATAAATTGTGAGTTTGGGTCCCCAGCCCTCACTTGCTCTTCAATTGCCTATGATGTAACATTGACCATATGCCTGCATATATCTGTTGACTAATAAGTAAAAGATCAATACTGGCTACATTACTATTAAACAGAGGGGTTTGGTGATTTCCTCCAATGCTCCCCACTCCCACATTGTATTGTAGTTTAAATAAATTACCAAAACAATTGAAACCAGCTTGATCATAGTGTTATTTTGACAAAAATATACAGAATTTTGCAGAATTTTAAAATTCTGTGCACAGAATTTTTAATTTTTTGGCACAGAATTCCCAGAGGAGTAAGTAACGTAGTAATTTTTGTTGTCACGGTCCAATGAAGTTTGAGACCTGCTGGTCTGGACCCAGTGTCTTGTCTTCTGGAATAGTGTACACACAGGAGCTATTCTGGCCCAGCTCTTGCAAAACAGCTCCCTCTGCAGTAGCTATTCCAGGCCATGTCCCTGGGGCAGGCAAATGTCTTCACAGCAATGACCTTGCTAGTGGCTGTTTTGTGCAGTGGTAAAATTAAGTGTCAGGGTATCTAGAGCTCTTGTAAAGGCATCTTTCTTAAATCTAAATAAATGCATATTCAGTATTACTCTTGGGGGAATTCTGCACCACTGTGCATGTGCAGAATTTATGCCCGCACAGATTTCTTTGCTTTCTGACAAGGAAGCAAAGAGAAGCCACAAGAGCGGTCATCTGACCCTCCCCAGCAGTATGTTTGGGTGCCCTGGGCAGCTGGCAGAGAGTTAAATCACTGTGGGGCAGGGGGTGGGACTGGGAAGACCCGGCCAGGGTGCTTCTGGGGCAGGCCTGGTCCTTGCGCTGTGTCAGGGTTGGGTGCAGCCTCACTGCTGAGTCCATGTCCCAGGGGGAGCTGCACAGTGATCTCCCACCTCTGTGCAGCCAGTGGCCTGTGCTCCCCTGTGCCATGCTGGAGCCTCCATATTTATTCAATAAATAACATTTGAAGAATTTTAAAATATTGTGCACAGAATTTTAGGGTTTTTTTGGCGCAGAATGCCCTCAGGAGTAACAGTATGTACCAAGAGTACTTAGAGTTTACAAACCATACCTAATTTTACATTGTAAGGGCCCATATTGCCCTCTTTGTTGGACATGTTTGAGACTAAAATATTCATCAAGATACTCAGCAGTATGCAAGATGCCTTGTCTGGTGTAGACCCTCATACTAAATTAACCTTTGATGATTTTGCCTTTAAGTTTATAAAAGGGAGGATAAAGGGAAAAAAGGCCTTTTTTTTCTTTTTTAAGTCACTTTATTACAAATATTTATATAAAGCAAACTATAAATACAGTATTCATATAAAATTGCATTTAGCTATTAAATGAGCCAGTAAAAGACTGGCATTTTCAGTAAAATGGGAACACAGGCAAAAACCCGATGAAAATATTATAAATCATCATCTCCTGCATATACCATTAAAAAAAGAATTTATCTACAGTTCTGTTTTCTACCTAGAAAACAATTATTCCCATATTGCCTCTGAGTAATACAACAATTATTAAATATATATTAAAACACCAAAAGATACAGTTATGGATTAAAAACAGGGAATTAAAAATAGATACATTTTTTGTTTGGTTTAAACACAATAGGTTTGGAAAACTGAGAACATGCACCGTGCGTTCACCTGCTGAGATACAGAAAAAAAAAATCAATTCATAACAAAGGCCTTCCTACATTATCTTTCTTCAGTGCTAGTCAAATCTAAAAAAGAAATTTGCTATCAGATTTCAGACAATTAAACTGTTTCCAGTTTCAAAATATCGTAAAAACAAATCCCTACACGAGTGAGAAAAAAAAATACACAGATGCTTTTGTTATTGAATTTCAAAAGGAAAATTACTCATCTGTATAACCTCATAATAAAATTATTCACCTGAATAATCTTCAATATACTTGTGTTTTGGGAGACAATATCAAAGTGAGAAAAGAATAAAACACACTTAAAGCAGATAATACCCACTAAAAAGGAATTTAGTAGGGGAAAAAGAAAAAAAAAAAATCAGACTTGCCTCTTCACAAATGAAATTGAACAACAAACCGTGTTGAAAAGAACTACAGAATCTATCCATAACACTACAGCCTGGATCCTGCAAACACATACAGCCATGCTTACCTTTAACATTAACATGTATGCAGGATCAGGGCCTAAGTATTTGCATTCTCTGTCTGACTGTAAACTGACTTTGGGATGCTATTATGTTGTTCTATGATGGTAAGTGCACCTTCTGCTTTATACAAGCAGTTTCTGGCTCCTGATAGTCACAAATAGGAGATTTGATTTTAAAATAATACAGCGCATGCACCAATACAACCATTTGTTGCTTACAGGGATGGTGCATATACCATGTGTGATGTTTTGAAATGTTTTTTGAACACTTTGAACAATCATTTCTTTCACACCTATTAAAAAATGCCACCTTCTCAACTACATGCGGTTTCATGGAATTACATGCAGGAGGTAATGGTTGGTGTATTTCTATAATGTTGCTATATAGCTAGTTTTAGTTTCTTTTTCTTGGCCTTCATGACAGGTGGTAACGAAATCTTAAAAGCAGTCCTGAAATAATACAAGAAAGAAAAAATAAAATAAGCTGAATACATTTCTGAGCTTAGCCTACACAAGCAAACAAAAGTCAGGAAGAGTACTTACTCGCATGTGCTACAAATAGGGCTGAAGTTGCAGAATACTGGAAAATAAAAGAATAGAGTTTCACTAAAATAGTTACCTTGAAAGAAGAAAAATTGGGTCAGTTCTGTTGAATATATTTGTAAAACTTACTTGACAAACACACAGAGCAGACATAACCTATTTCAATGAGATTTCGATGACAGAAGCAAGCCGCTCGATAGTCAACATGAATGGGGGGTGGAAGGATTAGTTGGGACCTTTGCTCTTGATCAGGAAGAAATACCCACTGTATAAATTTAAAAAAGGGGAGGGTATTTTAGAATCTGGGAGGAAACAACTGTGTTAAAAGACTTTGCTATATACACCACACTACTGCAGAGAAGAAAGTTAACCTCCCACCTGCCAAAGAAATTCACCTCTATGACTGCATCAAGTCATTAAGTAAATTGAGGAAGAAGGGAATTTTGTCCTCATTCACCTTCCAGGAAATGTTTTGATGCTCATACCGCGATAAATAAAAAATGGCCTTTTTAAAATCAAGTCATTTTAAGACATGACTATTCATTCAACATCTATTTTAAGCATGTGTGAGTTTAGTAGGGGTTAGAGGTGCCAGAATGATACCCCAGGAGACACGTCACAAGTTTATCCACAGAATCCATGAAGAATAAAGAACAGTCATGGAAGGTTTGCTGCCCCTCATTCCCTCCTACCATCGTCCCTCATATTCTAACCTGTTGCAAACACCTCTGCAGGTAAGAACATACTTCGGTCGTCATGGCATAAGAACATAAGAATGGCCATACTGGGTCAAACCAAAGGTCCATCCAGCCCAGTATTTTGTCTACCGACAGTGGCCAACGCCAGGCGCCCCAGAGGGAGTGAACCTAACAGGTAATGATCAAGTGATCTCTCACCTGCCGTCCATCACCGCCCTCTGACAAACAGAGGCTAGGGACACCATTCTTTACCCATCCTGGCTAATAGCCATTAATGGACTTAACCTCCATGAATGTCAGCTCCTTTAAATCCCCTGTATATCCGAGCCTCAAACCTCTCAGCAAGATTCCACAATGATTCTGCACTCTGCGTAAGAAGAACTTCCTTTATAACTGTTTAAAACCCGTCTGCCTTACATTTACAGTGGTGGCCCTATCTCTATATTAGGAAAATTAAAATTTTCTTAATTCACTTCTCAGACCCGCAGATTTTTATATACCTCTATCATATCCCCCTTAGTCTCTCTTTTCCAGGCTAAATCCTACCTCTTTAATCTCTCCTCATATGGAACCCATTCCAAACCCCTAATTCACTCATTGAGCACTATTCAGGTTGCCAGTTGCTGTCAATTTCGGTGCGTTCTGCTTCCTAGGCACTTGTCCACTAGGAATTGGACTAGACCAATTCATTTCAAATAGACCAAGGAACAGCCATCAGATAGTAACAACTTTCAGTAGTACAAGCTTATATCATATTGTCATTTTCCTACAAGTCTCCCCAGACAAAATCAATGTTATGCACCAGCACTTCAGGTAAGTGGTATTCTTAGATCCTTTGAGAGATATTTCCCCTTGTTCAGTTTCCCAATCTTCTTTTAGGATATCCCCTCACCACAGTGAAGCATCACACATGACTATGCCAGCCAAGTGTGAAAGCCCTCCTGCAAAGCCTGTCCCTTGTGATGCTTGTCCATACCCTCCCATGACCTCTCACTGCAACATCTACTGAAGCATATCAAACAGCTGAATCCCTTCGAGCAGTCAGGGTTCCCAACACTCAACTTCCATGTCAGCTCAGAGAGACTGCTTCTGCTCCCAATGAAGTCAAGAGGAATTTTGCAATTGATTTCAATAGGAACAAGAGCAGCCCTCAAATGTTTTTTTAAATTAACTTACCAGCAAATACTGCAAAAGGGATGGCATCCGGGGCACTTTCAAGTATATGCCTCCTGTAATGTCACAAGCCTGGAAAGGACACACTGCAAGCACTTAACACAGGAACAATTTTGATACAAACCTGAACAGAAATTGCTAAGTGCTACTGAAAGGTTTAAAAAGCCACATATTTTTCAAGTCCCACAGATTTCAGATTCTAAAGAAGTTATTTGCCCCAGATATTTCCATCTCTGGCTTTTGAACAGCCTCAGGGGAAACTTAAAGGGGGAGGATCGTCCATGGAGAGAGATATGAGCAAGAAAGTGTCTCCCCTCTCTTTGGTACTGCAGTAAAGGACAGACTTTAGAAATAAGTAGATGTCAATGGACCTCACACTTAAATACAGAGCCAACTTTATTTTTTAAATTAAGTTTCTTAAAACCACAGTTGTTCTTACATTGCTTATACACCAGAGAACTTTTTTTTTTTTTGCTTGATTCCCAGTTGAGATTTTAAAACTGAAAGACTCCCCCCGATCAATAATTTAAATAAAAACAATCCTCAGTTGTTTCTTGTACATCCTACATTAAGATTCTTGATCCGTATATACTACCAAAACCAGTGCCTACTCAACAAATTTTTATCCCTGGAAAGAGCCAATAGTTTCCAGCAATCGGTGTTTGTTAAATAGAGAACAATTCAGATTCAGGACAGTGTGTTCCAATAATGGGGGGGAGGAACTGATCAGAAAAAATTTCTGATGTGACAGAGTATCCAGGAGATAAAGTAGAGAGAGATGGATTTAAGATTTTGTCACATAAAAAGGAGCAAATAGGAGCCAGCACACAAGATTGACGCTTGATTTGCCCAGTTCTAACCTTTCCATCTCCAAGCAAAGGGAGCAAAAACATATCAAACAAGTGACAAAATAGCTATTTTCAGTTCTTCATCTAAGAACCAACATAACCAATGAGTAATAAAAGTATATTATACCTGCTGTAAGAGTCCTGAATCAGAGTCCAAAACACAGGCATCAATCAAAATATTCTGAAACCAAAAAGATGAGGCTTACAGAAAATGGAAGTTACAACAGTACAATAAATATAACTCTCCATTACCATTACAGCTGGGATCTACTTTAGCTGCAAGTCCCACAACATTTATATGAACAGACTGCTGAGGCTATTGGCCTTCGGTACCAAAACGAAGTATTTTACTTTAACCATAGCATGTACCACATCATTCACCCTTCCCTGTCCAATAATTGGCAATATGGGAAGGACCACAGATGAAGCTTACCTAATATACAGTATCTAGTTCTAAGATGTAGGGGGTAAGGCTCAGTAGTCATTTTGGGCTGAACTGGTGGCCACTTTGTGTTACAGTGTGATGACCTGGATCTACATTTCAACTTAGTTCCCTCCTCCCATGGCAAAAAGATGCTCAGATGGCCCCAAGCATGCCTTAATTAAAAGAACAGGAGTACTTGTGGCACCTTAGAGACTAACAAATTTATTTCAGCATAAGCTTTCATGGGGTACAGCTCACTTCTTTGTGTGTTCCATTCAATGCATCCGAAGAAGTGAGCTGTAGTCCACGAAAGCTTATGCTGAAATAAATGTGTTAGTCTCTAAGGTCCCACAAGTACTCCTGTTCTTTTTGCGGATACAGACTAACACGGCTGCTACTCTGAAAACCATCCCTTAATTAGAAGCACATAAGTAACAGGGATAGACAATCTTTATGTTTACATGTAGATACTGAAATAATAAAACATTAACTTCACCTGTTTCTGTGCTGCAAAGATCACATTCATGAAATTCATATACTGCAATGCACTGTCTTCTGCAGCTTTTATGACCTAGGTAAAGCAATTGACACTTGTTAGCCTACACAATAGTACTACTGGATATCAAAGCTATTAAGAAAATTTTATACAGAAGCTCTTACCAAAATTCTTGATTTAATTTCTTGGCTGGCTACATATTGGAGACAAAGAAACATGCATTAGTTACTCCATACATTAGCCTCCAATATTTTTTCTTTGAAATTGTGTAGTACGATCATACACCTCACTTACAGCAGATACAGGAGAGACTGCTTTATCAGTATACTGAGAAGACTATGTATCATGAAAAGAGCAAGAAAGAAAAATCTGACAAAATATCAGCAGACTTAATTCACCATTGCTGTAAAAGCAGATACCACTACATTCATTCATTCTCAAAAAGCAACTGGATGGTGAAAAGCACGGGAATTTCAGTCTCCCATGACAGTTCACTTGTTCAAACACAGACCAGTTCACAAGTGTGTGACAGTCATCATAATGGCTTTCTGGTTGTAATTTCAGTCCAACGCATAGATGTCCACATCACAAAACCACCCACACAAATGGGTTAGGGTTATTAATTTGCAGTCACAAAGATCAATTTACCCATAGTATCATGAGGTGATCCCCAAGAGTTCTTTCAGGCCTTAATCACAGACCACAACCACTCCAGGTCTCCTTCACCAGCACTAGACTTTATTATAGTCTTTCAGCAGGGCACAGCCTGCAGTGTTATTTATATGTACTTAGATTCCATAGCCAGCTGCCCCACTTGCCTCTAGGAAGAGAACAGTACAAGCAGCACCTAGTTCTGCCTTCCTCAGCCTTCCTTCAAGATCCCCACTCTTCCTTCCTGTCAATGTATATAATCCCACCTGCTGGGGTTGCTTCTCCTTCCATTAGCCTTTCAGTTGTAGAGCTATTCAGTTAACTGACACCCTCTGTCAACTGGCTCTCTTCCAGTTAGGTCCCACTTAACATATACTGCTGGGTATTAGTGATAGGGTGCTGAATTAGCTCCTGACTTAGCACACCCTGCTACACACATCAACCCCTATATTACTGATCTGCAATCGGTGCTCAAATTGGGTAGTTTAGATGATCAAGACAATCAGTAATGCCCACTGCTGCCAGTTGAAAGAGGGCCAGCATTTCCCCACCCCCACCTCTAGTTCAAATACTCATGTAAATATTCAAGTAGAAGAAAAGACAGTACCTTTCACTTCCTTGTTCATCCTGTGAATATCTGTTACACTTAGTATTCAGGAAACAGATCTATAAACCTTCCAAAACTTACTAAAATAGACAGGAAATGTTTTACCTGCACTAAACAATTTTACCAACACACACTTTACTGAAGTTTCTGATCTGATGGTATTATACTCATAAGTCATAACTTTAGCATAATAAACTGACAATATTCTAACACACAATGCTACCACAGAAGAGTTCAAGATTCCCTACAATGACGGCGTGAACAACATGAGAGAGATTTTGAAAATTCCAGTATTTTAAAAAGGATACAACAAAGTGCTTTAGCAAGTGATCCTGCCAACAAAGTTTCTGTTTGCTGGCCCTTCATGTCAGCTGTAATCCAAAAATACACAGAAATGACTTTTGTGCAAATTAAAAGTATTTGAATACTAAATGTTTAATTGGAATTGTGTCTTGGGCAAACAACATTAAAACACAGGCTCTAATAAAGGTTCTATAATTCAGTATCCCATTGGTCTCAAATCTTGCACATTAACAAAATATGGAGTGATGGAGAATAAGCTTCAGAAGATAAATGCAAAGGAGCTTCCATTAGTTCCTAGGGTTCTTTCCAGCTATTTTGTAGTTATTTATATTAAGCTTAGGAATTTCCTTTACTTCATCCAGACCTGTAGACAGCGATCATATCCTTAGTCCTCTTAGCCAAACCGTCCACATTTACTTATTTCAATCTTTATTAAATCAGTCCCTTAGGTTTTTTGGTTTTCTCTGAATTCCTTCCAGCTTGATTATAGCTTTCTGGTATTGAGCTGCCTAGAATGGAACAAAATATTTCGGGTGTGTTCTAACCAGTTGTACAGTTGTTTTAGCAACCCAGCTCCCAAGTAGATTATAATCATTATAAAGATAGATAAAATGTGGAACGTAACCTCCTTAACAGTGTCCGTCTCATATAACATCACAAAGTATTATTTTTCTTACTTTACACAGCATTTAAAAAAAACTAACGAGAATGTGGCACCAAATTAACCAAGATGGCTATATTCAATAACAAAAAATAATCTTACTTTTTGTCATCAGGTCTTTAATCTCCTCTGTGATTATTTCGTTTATTGCAGTTAATAATTCATATTTTCCATCTTTGCTGCCGGAGCAATTAGATTCTACAAAACTACCACCGTCTCCAAAGAGATCTGCAAATGCCCAGTGCTTTCCAGGGTACAAGAAACGACTAAAAGCGAGAAACAGCAGCACAGTATTAATCATTTGTTTTTAAGGAAATAGGTGAAGACCCACAAATTCAACCACTGTGACAAAATTTTATTCCAAATAATTCTTAGTACCCAGGACACTAATAACTATGTAAGGAATGTGTTTAAAAAGCCCTAGATGGCATAAGCGACACCAACATTAAATACTTTCTCTCTGACACTCATCCTGTTGGGAACTGGCATTCAGACACCATCTGCCTTTAAGGAACTCCCCTTCATTTCTTAGCTCAGCAAGCAATCACCCTGTTATTCTGACAATCGCCAGAAAGGGAACTTGCCACCTCTTTTGTTAATGGTCGAGATTTAAAAGTCAATATTTTTATTTTTAATTTCAAAAGCTATTTTTCTTCATCTCTTTCTTCTCACAATCCCTTTCTCTTGTTTTCTTTTGCATTCAATAATCACCAACCCACAATCCCCTCCCCTCACTGTTTTTTAAAAGAGTATCATGTATTTTAACCTTGGTTTGAATTATTCTCTTCAGCACACTGAGCTATTCAAAAGCAGAATATATGAAGGGAAGTTTTATAAATAAAAAGGATACTATATAAGAAAGCTATTGTACCTTTCTTGTGTATGACTTGCTATTACAGCAAGTTTGTTGCTGCGATTCATAAACAGATGTGAATTTCCCATCACCATTACTGCATCCAGGCATTTTGATAATGTAAACTGTTGAAAAAAGAAAAATCAAGAAAGGCCACGTGTGAAAAGCTCAGAAAAACAGATGTACCAGAAGAGCCACCAAATGTAAATACACCTCTACCCCGATATAACGCGGTCCTCATGACACAAAAAAAATCTCATCGTGTTATAGGTGAGACTGCATTACATCACACTTGCTTTAGCTCCCCCCTGTTCCTTGTTCCCTGACCGCCCCTTCCAGAGACCCCTGCCCCCAGGAACCGCCCCCCCCCAACTCCCTTGTCGGCTCTGATCCCTACCCACCCGCCCATCCCCTGACAGGCACACACCAGCAGCAGCAGGAAGCAAAGCAGCCCAGCCCCAGCCCACTCCACTACCTCCCAACCGCGACACTCCACTTCCCGCTGCCAGTGAGTGCGGGGAGGTTGGGGAAAGGACGCCCCCCTGCACTCACCTGTGGTGGGACGCAGAGTGACGTGGCCCCAGCCTGCTCCGCTCTCCTTGCCTCGGCCCCAGCCGTGTCGCTGTGGGGCGGGTGGGGAAAGATCCTGCACTCACCTGCCCAGCGGGAAGTGGAGCGCCATGGCTGGGAGCTGGCAGAGTAGAGCTGGCTGGGGCTAGCCTCTCCACTTCCCTCTGCCGGTGAGTGCAGGAAGGTTGGGGAAAGGACGCCCTCCACACTCACCTGTGGCGGGAAGCAGAGCAACGCGGCCCCAGCCCGCTCCACTCTGCCACCTCCCAGCTGCAGCGCTCTGCTTCCCACCACAGGTGAGTACGGGGAGGTTGGGGAAAGGATGCCCCCCATACTCACCTGCGGTGAGAAGCAGAGCACCGCGGATGGGAGCTGGCAGAGTGCGACCAGGCTACTCCGTTTCTGTTGTTGCTGGTGAGTGCAGGAGGGGATCCCTTCTCCCAAGCCCCCTCCCCTGAGTGACACAGCTGGGGCTGGAGCGAGGGAAGCAGAGCGGGCTGCTCCCAGCCCCCTGCTAATCTCCAAAAGTGCCCTCCCACAGCTCCTACCCCCTAGACCCTGGGAAGCAAGGGGGCCCTCACCATCCCCAAGACCCTTGGCCTCTTATCGAACCCCTCGGCCCTGGCCTGGCCCGGCACCCTTAACATGCTGCTCAGAGCAGCATGTCAGAGCTTTACCGCCTTGTACGCGAACCCATGTTATACCGGGGTAGAGGTATAAGAACTTTAAAAAAAATCTGCACATACAAGTAATATTTTCATTAGGGTTTGGAATTTACAAAGGGAATGAACATGAAATTCAAGAGGCATATCATTCTCTCTGTAGTATGTGGGAGTGTATCTGGAAAAGTGTTTTTCCACTTCTGTATCTGTGCATAAAGAGACAGAAATGGAAATTAAAATAAATATTATATATGAGAGACTGACACTCCCCAGAACTGCTAATAATCATTGTCATGCTCCAGAACATGTTTGGCACTGGAATACCATTTATATAGGGTTCAGCATCTTCAAAGCACAGCACAAAGATTCACTAGTTAATCCTTATAAGAACTCTGATGTGGGTATTATCATCCCAGTTTTAAGAATGAGGAAACCAAGGAATAGAGATTTTACGATTTTCAAGTGTCTCGTAATCAAATGTGCATGTCCAACCTGAGAAACCAACAGCCTGGTTTTCAGAGGTGCTGAGCACCAACAACTTCCACTGATTTCAGCTAAAGCTTTGGGTGTTTAACACTTCTAAAAATCAGGCCCAAGATGCCTCAAGTTGAGCTCTTAAAATCAGTAGCCAATTTTGAAAATTTCAGACTAATTTACTTGGCCAAGACTACAGAGCAAGTCAGTGACAACAACTGGGATTAGAACTCAGGAATACCTGACTCTCCATCCTGTATTCAGTCAGACAAACTGCTGCAGCGCAAACCAATCCAGCATATAATTTTTTTTTGAAGGGGCATTAGACATGACAAGACATGATTGTAACTATTTTATCATAAGACAATATTAGCAAAATTTTGATTCAAAGAGTATTTCCCAGTTTCTCTCCAGCAAATGCAGTTCAATTTTGATTGCCATGCATTTGAAAAAAAACAGATGTGTCAAAAAATGACAGAAAAAGTCTTTTGAAAAACTTCATTGTGACCCCATGCTAGTCAGGAAGCCTTACCTCTGAATCTCCTAGCGCTTTCTTCCCCCACCAGATAGGATTGGTGTCAACGATGATGACTAAGAGATTTAGCTCATCATCTAGAAAAGCAATAATAATACGTATGTTTGAGAACAGACAACACACTGACAACATGGCATCGAGTAACAGCTTCTTTAGAAATATGGGAAGGCCAAAATTTAAAGCTCTGTAAGCAAAAATACTATTTGGTTTGATGCCCATTTAGTTGAGTGTGCATACGTGTTTGCAGAATCGGGGCCTTATATTCTACTACTAAAGAAAAACATGTCTAATAACATGTTTCAGTCTCATACATAATAGCAAAAAAAAAAGTTAGCAAGAATGCGTGATCAAACTGTCTAACATTCAGCATAACTGCAGTTATTCCATAAGTTTATTACCAAAAATTACATTAGCACCATAAAACATGGAAGGGGAGTAGAATGTATTATATTATACATAACGAAGCATTACATATTTTTGAACCCAGACATAGGGGGGAGGGACAGAGACAGACGACACATTTTAGAAATGAAGAGACGGTGTATCAGGAGCTATTCCCGAGCTAAACTAATTCTAGTGTTTTGCTTACACCGGGTACTTTTCAGGATTTTTATCAGCCTCTGTGAGATTCACAGATCCCAGTGCAGGAACAATTTTTAAACCAAACGGGGGGAGAGATAGAATTACCGTAGCTACATATGAACGACAAGAGGAAACAAAAGGGTGTTGGCTGCTTACAAACCCCCGCTCCGCATTAGTTCTGCAGCCCCCGATTGCAAACAGGCGGGGGCCTCGCAGGCAGCAGTTGCATCCGCTGGGGGGACCCGCCACCCCTTCTCTCCCAGCCGCCGGACAGCGGCGCTCCCCACCCACAGCCGGGCGCGCAGCCCCGGGGCTGTCAGTAGAGCGCTGGGGAAGCAGGGAGGACAGGGCCGAGGATCCCCAGCGGCAAACCCCGCGGCGGGGAGAAGTGGCAGCAGAGAGAGGCCTCGGTCCGGGCCCTGAGGAGAGCGGGGGGGGGATGATAGCCCCCCCCCGCTTCCGGCGCGGCCCGCGGGCGACAGGATAGAGGCCCCTGGCCAGGACTCACCTGCGCTCATAGTGCCCAGCCGCAGGCAGGCGGAGAACAGATACCGGCTAGGCCGTCGCTTCCGGCGCCTGGAGATGATGTCACCGCTCACTAGTCGCACTGCCTCTGTACGTCACGCGTGACGCGCCAAGAGCCGGCAGTGGGGGAAGGGGCCGGTGCAGCGGCGTCCGGTGTCACCACGAAAAGGGGCCGGGCGGGGACAGCAGCTTCCTCCGCGTGAGAGGGGGAAACAGACCCGGCTCTTGCTGTTCCTACAGGCCCAGTCCTGCCTGCAGCTGAAGCCATGAACGAAGCAGGTAACTGGGCCCGGGCCCGGGCCCGATCCGGGGGTGGGAGATTAAACCGGCCCCTCACCCGAGCCGCCCCTGGGCGCAGGTGTGTACATGTCCTCGCATCCCGGGGCTGCCCCTGCCGGCGGGGGCGAGACGAGATCCCACCTGCCCCGCCGCTCCCCGGGCGGGGGACCAGGCTCGGCCAGCCCGAGGTGGGGGCTTTCCGGGCGGGTCCCTGTGGCTGACGCGCCCCGTTTCCCTTGCAGAGCTGATCGAGGCCTTCAAAGCCCAGATGAGGGAGGATCCCGACGTGGCCTCGGCCGTGGCCGCCATCCGCGCGCTGCTGGAGTTCCTGAAGAGAGACAAAGGTACAGGGGCCCTGGCAACCGCCGGCCCAGCCCGTGCTCCGCTGCAGGGCGAGAGCGAGGCTAGAACCCGCAGACCCGGCTCCGAGCGCACAGGCCCCGGTCCCGGAGCGAAGGGAAGATGGTCACGTAGGACGAACAGTCCTGAATCCGTCCAGTGGAGGGCAGTGGTAATACACCTCACCGACCACCTTGCAGCAGTGATAGGCTTGGACGGATTCCGTTTTTATAAACCTCGATTTCACCGTCCGCACACAAACCGACAAAAAAAAGTTTCTATCGATAATTATCAACGTTTAAAAATAGGCGAAGTAAGAAAAATGCTGCCTGATCATTATTGAGTGAGGCTCTCTAATAGAAAGAACAGGAGTACTTGTAGCACCTTAGAGACTAACACATTTATTTGAACATAAACTTTCCTGGGCTACAGCCCACTTCTTCACATGCATAGAATGGAACATATAGTAAGGACATATATATACATACAGAACATGAAAAGGTGGAAGTAGCCATATTATCTCTAAGAGGCTTATTAATTAAGATGAGCTCTTAGCAGCAGAAGAAAAAAACTGAAGAAGTGGGCTGTAGCCCACGAAAGTTTATGCTCAAATAAATGTGTTAGTCTCTAAGGTGCCACAAGTACTCCTGTTTTTCTTGTGGATACAGACTAAGGTGGCTGCTACTCTGAAAGCTCTCTAATAAGTTATTGTTTGACACCCCCATAACTTCCTGCAACTGTGAAAACTCTTAGTTGATGAAAACTGAAAAAGATGCTAAACACCCCAAAATTTCCAGAACTGTGAAATGCAAATCAGTAAACATAAAAAATGCTCACAAATAACTATATTATCCATCAAAATTATTTTTAAAAGATCAAATTCTGCCAACCCTAAATATTTAACACACACCTTATCAGATTCATGGTGTTTCAGATGACTGAAATTCAGAGTTTTGTTGCATTTCACGTGATTATTTAATTTTTGCTTTCTCAAGAAGCAAGCTATACTGCAGTTCATCTCTGTTTCCAAGATCCTGCTTTCTTTTTTTCACAAGCAAAATTAACAGTCCATTTCCTACCTTGCAGTAAAAGGCAAGCCCAGTGTTTTGAACCTGAATGTCATATTGTTTTTTAAAGTTCAGAGAAGAGTTAAACATGAAGGTCTTTGAGCAAAAAAAGCAGGCTACACTCCATCCAAAGTTAGAAATAAGAAACTTGTCTGGTCGATGTTGTGCAGAAATGAGCACATGCTTGAGAAGCATGCATTACTAATCAAAATCAGGGAAACAAATAGTACAAAAAACATTTTCAAAATGTATTTGGTGTTTGTTTCATTAAATATAATCTGCTTCATTGGATATGTGCTAAGCATTGACTGAGCATGGGTGCTGAATTACCTCATTAACGGCAAGAATTTGTTCCTTCATGTTACACACAATCAAAGCACACTGATGAGCAGGCAGGAGCAGTCAACACTGCTGTTGACTATGTAGTAGTGTTTCGTCAGTTTTCATTCTTGGCAGTAACACACATTTCAGGAGTGTTTATATTCTCTTTTTAGATGACTGTTATTCTAGAGAAAGGTGGATGAAGGGCATGCAGCAGGTAGGGCTTACAAGACTATAGATTTTGTACTCAAATGTATGGGATCAGTTGAAAAATTTTCACATGGTGTAATAAGCTTCCACTGTAATCCCAATACACTGAAGGAGAAATACCAAGTTAGTCATTTGGAAATTTTTAAAATACAACCATTAGTGCTATATCAGAATATACCTAAACTTCTGTCTAGCACAGTAGTTCTCAAACTTTTGTACTGGTGACCCCTTTCACATAGCAAGCCTCTGAGTGCCACACCCTTTGTAAATTAAAAACACTTTTTAATATATTTAACGCCATTATAAATGCTGGATGCAAAGCAGGGTTTCGGGTGGACGCTGACAGCTCGCAACCCCCTGAGGGGTCCCGACCCCCAGTTTGAGAACCCCTGGTCTAGCATGTAATGAGTATTTTGTTTTGAAATGAAGTTTGCATTTCTCTCTCTCTCTCTCTCTCAGGTGAGACCATTCAGGGTTTGAGAGTAAATCTCAAAAATGCCATTGAAACTCTATCTGGTGTTGACTCTTCGGTGGCAGTCTCTTCAGGGGGAGAGCTCTTCCTAAGGTTTATCAGTCTCACCTCACTGGAGTACTCGGTGAGTTTGTCATCAAGTGTAATGCTTCTGTCATCCACAAAGTAATCCTGAGCCTTAATTTTTGTTCTTACTGCTTTTTCCAGGACTATTCAAAGTGTAAAGAAATCATGATCGAACGAGGGGAACTTTTCCTTAGGAGAATCTCTCTTTCAAGAAACAAAATTGCAAAACTCTGCCATACGTTTATCAAAGATGGTGCTGTAAGTATGTCAGGACCGATTAATCTGTTCGGGGTGTTCCATTATTTCAAGTGATGGAGGAAATAGGTTTTATCCCCATCTGTTAAGGAGACCCCACATTAGCTGATGTTGGCTTTCCCACGTAAAGATTTTACTTCTATCTATCACATTTGTTTATGCCACGTATTCAAATATTTTCTAAAAGTCCCTTTTTCTTTCCCCTCCCTCCACCTTTGTTTCCATACAGACTGACATTAAGCCTGTGGCCCGGTTCTAAGTGGTACTGAGCACCCACAGCTACTGGCTTAAATGGAAGTTGTGGGTTCCAGCTCCTCTCAGTGTCAGGGCTTCAGTAATTAAGTGTCCTATAAAGTCCAATTTTCATGATGGCTTGACCTCCCATGGTTTGTAAAAATACAAGAGTTTAATATTGGACAGATCACCAAAAGTATCTACAACTCTTAAAATGTTACGTTTTTGTGAAATCTGGGATATCATCTAAAGTAACTGAAGATCATGTTTAAAACACTTGTGCATGGTAAACAATTACAAGAGATCATGACAATAACAAAGCTTTCCTGAAACTTGCTAAAGTAGTAAAATGTCTGTTACTTTAACAGCGAATATTAACGCATGCCTATTCGAGAGTGGTGCTCAGAGTGTTAGAGGCAGCTGCTGCATCAAAGAAGCGTTTCAGTGTGTATATTACTGAATCACAGCCCGATCAAGCAGGGCAAGTATATGTCAATTTTGTCTTCTTGATTAGTAAGATACTAATGTCCATTAGTGGAATCATATTTGAAGAACAGCTTTTACCTATTTTTGAATTATTAAAAGATAACTATTCCATTGCAAACTCATATCCTTCTTGACAGACTGTCTACAGCAACGCCCTTCCAAAGAACCGCTATCAACAGGCAATTCCCTGTATTATGTAAACATATTACAGCATCCCAAAGCTTTCCAGCTAAGGTGTAACAAAACTTTAATGACCAACCACTGCTAGGCAACCCATTTTTTCTCTAAGAATGATTGCTTAAAAGTCAACTTGAAGTATTTTTTTTTAAAATAGGCTAATAGTAGTAAGTGTTACTTGTAACAATATGAGAATAAAAATGTTTACCCAAAATGTGGTGGGTTTTGTGTTTTGGGTTTTTTTAAAAAAAGAGTTCCCTTTAAGACACTAGGAAGTGTATATTACTGACAGCTCTGTACAGCACTGTCAGTGTCCAGAGGATACAATATAGTTTGAAGGAAGTAAAGGAAAATAGCAAACCATACCTGCTGTATAACAGCCAATGCAACCAACCAGGCAGTTTCATTTCTAATGACAATTGAAATACCTGAAGACTGGCAGATAAAATGTGATTTATCACTTTCACTAAAGTAACATTTCACAGTATACTCTGTTAATAGTATCTTGTATCTAACACCAAGCAGATGAAAAAGCTGGGTGTTAAATGTACAGTAAACTGTCAATTTAATGATATTTGTCTGAGTCTTTTACCTTATATAGTCACAAGTCATACCTGTGATTTCTAAACTGAATGATTAGAGGAGACTTCAGTTTTACTCCATCTATTGTCAATTTCACTATTTCTGTGATAGTCAGCTTGTTTCCCCTTTGTGTGTTTTTCATAAAACAGAGAAACCAGAAAAAGGAGTGATTGCAGAACCAGAATTACTAACAGGGAGATGTAAACACTGCTGCTTTCAGAGTTGTGTGGCCAGAAAGTGGCAGCTACTGACTGAGGGCCCAGCTCTGTAGGCAGTAGCGCAGAAGTAAGGGTGGCAATACCATTCAATGCCATCCTTACTTCTGCGCTGCTGCTGGTGGGGGCACTGCCTTCAGAGCTGGGCTCCCAGCCAGCAGCCACCACTCTCCAGCTGCCCAGCTCTGAAGGCAGGGCCACCACCACCAGCAATGCAACCCCCCCTACAATAACCTTATGCCCACCCCACAACACTTTTTGGGGGTCAGGACCCCTACAATTACAACACTGTGAAATTTGATTTAAATAGCTGAAATCATGAAATTCACAATTTTTTAAATCCTATGACTATGAAATAAATGGATTGACCAAAATGGACCATGAATTTGGTACGGCCCTAATTATCAGGTTTCATTCATACATATACTAAAAAAAAAAAAAATTAGTTTTATCACATCAATGAATTTCACTGACCTCTTTAAAGAAAGATTTCAAAACTTCATAAACATTATTTTAATAGGCAAAAAATGGCAAAGGCCCTTAGCAAGCTCAACGTTCCTGTGACTGTGATTCTAGATGCTGCAGTTGGGTAAGTATATTAATTACATTCTTAGATGTTAACAAGCCTTTTATTGTCCTTCTGGTTTTCATTTTAACTATAGTATATATGAATTTTCCAAAAGTTTCTTCAAATTGGAATGGATGGTTTTGCTAATTTAACCTTTCACTGCAGTATCAACTGGCACAGCTACTGTACAAGCTAAATCTTTTGACAGGATAATGTGATTGCCATAAATCAAGCAGAAATATTTGATAATGTTTAGATATTAGATTGAAAAAGATAATTGAACTTAAGTGTAGCGTTTAGGGGTATGAGGGAGAAAAGGAGCTGAGATGCTATAGCTAAGGGCTCCATTTTGCCTGCCAGTGTTTTTTTAAAAAACTCAGATATTTTATATATACATAAATGCAGTTACAGGATTTTTTTAAAAAAGCTGGTAATTGCTTACTAGATACCAGAATTTGAGTCCTAAATGCATGAGAATGGAACAGGGATGGTGTCCCTAGCCTATGTTTTCCAGAAGCTGTGAATGGGCCACAGGGGAGAGATCACCTGTTCTGTTCATTCTAGGGCACCTGGCATTAACCACTGTCAGAAGACAGGATACTGGCCTAGATGGACCTTTAGTCTGACCCAATATGGCCATTTTTATGTTTATGTTCTAATGAACAGTGTGTTAGTAAAACTTAATTCTCTATCCAATACAAAATGCCTGAGAGGCAATTGTCAAGAAGATACACACCACTCTAACTTGCTGTATTTTACAAGGTAGTTAACATGAGATCAGTGACTTGACTGATTAAGTTATCTGGCCAGGTAACTCTTAGAGACAAAACTGAAAAAATATAACATCTCCTTATGAGCATTTTAGTTGGTGTTGCATTTCCTTCATGCACCGAGACACATGCTATGTCGTTGGATGAGAGGTGCCGTATAAAAGTACAAAGTAACTTCTTTCTACCAGTATTCTCCATGAAGGAGAAAACAGATGTGAGGGGGCATTGAAAGAAGGGAAAACATGGGATTAAAGGCATTTGGAATAATTTAAAAGTATATTTTGGTTTTGACCATCTTGAAATGCGGAGCTAAGATAACTTCATAATAGTGTAATATTGAATATCTAAATTTCTATAACTGATTACTAGTAATTGGTAGACTTCAGCCAAAATAGCCTAAGCAACTTTTGAAGTCAATACCTCAAGTACATTTGGAGAAGCACTGGTTATTTAATATTCCTGTTTGGGAAGATCAAGGAAGGCTAATTCCAAGGACATATGAATAGGCCGCATGCATATATCTGGATAGTTGCAAGAATGACTATTCTACTTGAAAAGCAACATGATCATGAGGAATTAACAAAATTAATTTCTAGTACTACACTATATGATTTGACTTTTTTTCTTAAACAGCTACATCATGGAGAAAGTGAACCTGGTAATAGTTGGTGCTGAAGGCGTGGTTGAAAGTGGAGGAATTATTAACAAGGTAAGAGGTGGTGAATTAGTGATTCTTCATATACCTGGAGCACACTGCATGTTGACAGATTTTGAAAATGTGAGCAATATTTGCATTTTATTTCTAGTAGATTTTTACTCACTATAGCTTAATGGGCTCCTTCTAGATGATGCAGGGGGAGTTATTCAGGAAACTCCGATTGCTGCTAATTATGTGCGAATAACCCATGCATTAGTGTCATGATTAAGACTATTACAATAAGTTGCCATTTCCTATAGCCCATTGCAATTGAATAGTCTTCATGGTTACAACACACTAAAGTTTAAAATAAAATCAGTTTTGCTTCAGAGTCCTTTCAGTTTTGCAGAGTCGTCAGCATCAAAGTCTATATCTAAGGCAATGGCTTTATTTTGCTTACTCTGCTTTTTCAAAATAACCATATTCTGTTTGCAACTTTCATATTGATATGCAAAATAGAATATAGCCTAAAGAGTAGTTAGTTTGCAGACAGAAAGATACCTCTTTTGGCTTGAAGGAGGAGTACATTAGATATGAAAGCTAGTTAGAATAAACAAAGCTGTAACTTTCCTGACCTGAAACACACTGGTAGGTAGTACCCTTCGTTTATCGGAATAGAGAGCGGAAGTCAGGACTTCTGGCTTCTGTTCCTTTTTGTACTACTGCTTCCTCTATGCATCAGTCTCCTGCTTTGTAAAATGAGGATAATACTTGCCTAGATCACAGGCGTGTCGTGACCCATAATGGCATACAGATAAAACTCTCTTCTAAAAGAGCATTCTGTTTCTGAAGCTTGGTTTCTATGAAGAGTTCCAGGCTTTTCAGAAGTGCTTTCAGTTCAGATGTTAAGTACACTCGAAGAGTCTACTGGTTGGAACCATGGAAGTTTACTGTCACTTCAGTACTGGGAGTATATACTGTTTTCCATCTAAACTGTCTCTGCAGATTGGTACAAATCAAATGGCTGTGTGTGCCAAAGCTCAGAATAAACCGTTTTATGTGGTAGCAGAAAGCTTCAAGTTTGTAAGACTCTTCCCTCTAAATCAACAGGATGTCCCAGATAAATTTAAGGTAAGGGAAATTCAGAATACTTTGTAACCCACAGAGCTGCACATAAATTAGTTCTATGAGCAACTAATATTATGGCATTAAGATCTTAGCCATGAATTTACACCTAATGCACTGAAAATGTAGTTTACATTTTTCTATCTAGGGTAAGTCAAAGCCACTCCTGACCTGTAATAACATACAGTATAGCTTAAGCAAAAGTCTGTTTGCCAGTCTGGATTTTCCCCACTCACTTTACTAGTATTTTACAGTATTGAAAAGCTTCCTGCTCTTTGTACACTAAACTAAACTGCCAGAAGCACCAGCACTTCCCCCTAAGTTCTGCCAACATACTGTTCCTGAAGCAGTTCACTCAGTAACAGAACACGCAGCTGGCAGCAGAATGGCTGGATCAGGGGAAACTTTCCAGAACTATAAACCTTACATATTACTGTAGATGATGAAGGGGCAGTACTAGGTGGCACCAGTCTATGTATGCTGTGGTTAGAGCAGTGGGTTCCTTCAGCTACAGCTAGGGTCCATAAAGTTTGGTCAAGCTCATATTATTATTCGAACTCAAAGATGGTCTATTGTTTTGTGGCAACTAATGGTTTTCTTCTCTCCCGCAGTACAAAGCAGACACCCTGAAAACAAACCAAAGTCTAACTGAGGAGCACCCTTGGGTTGACTACACCTCACCATCACTAATTACATTGCTGTTTACAGACCTAGGTGTGTTAACTCCATCAGCTGTCAGCGATGAACTTATTAAACTTTATCTGTAAGGGAGCAGATTCACTGCACAGTGTGCTCTGTTGTTCAATGACCATCCCTTCACAGTGGCAGAGTTTGACAGATATAAACTATCTCAACTTGTTATAGAAAGGAAACAGTATAAGGATTTTAGAGTAGCAAGCTGTGTTAGTCTGTATCCGCAAAAAGAACAGGAGTACTTGTGGCACCTTAGAGACTAACAAATTTTAAGCATGGATTAATTCCATTACCACCAGCCTTCTGATTTTTACAGTGAAGCAGAAAGTTTTGATTTCATTTATTACATAGAAATGGACCAGTGTGCAACCAGAAGTGTAAATCATTGAGGATCTGAAGATCTAAAATAAATTTTCATAGAGAGGTGCAGCATTCTGAAGATGACACCTAAACTACCTTTCCCCACATACGATCTCTGAACAAGTTTAAAAATTACTTAATGATTCCAGAGATGTTAGATACACATCTGAACAAAAAGAATCCACCAGGCACCTGATAACTGAATTCTACATTTTCTTACCCAAAGCATTCAGTTTTGGAACCGCAGTCTGATTTAGTTCTGTCTTCAAAGTTGCAGCTATGCTTGTGCCCCCAGTACAGACTGCAGAGATTCTATTATATGCACAGTTACCTATAAAACAGCCTTGGCTTCCATAAGTACTAACAGTGCAGAGCACAGCATGAAGTGGCCTTGTGTAAAAGTACAGCTTTACTAAAACGAAACACATCTTCAGGGAGACACACTTGAAGCAAGATTGTCAGTCTTCAGACTCTGAGTCAAACACAGCTTTGACTTTTCTCTCACTGCTCACCAGCCTCTTCTCAAACTCTTCCTCACTAATTTTACCCTTTTTTAACCTTTTCAAAAGTCGTGTGTCATTCAGCAGCTCCTCCATTTCCTCATCTTCAATATCAGAGCCCTGCAGATAGTTGAAACAGTAATTTACTCCTATACTGAAATGCTTAGTTCCATATATTTGAACACTAGAAATAACCATATTAATTTTTTACTGCTGGCACTTTGTTACATGTATTGTGCTGCTGCCATCCATTACGTAGCCATATTAGGTTGGCCCTAGTATGTGCAGCAACACATGAGACAGTAATAAGGGTTAAAGATGTTTTAGTAACAGAAGGGGACATGGGGAACAGTGGATTCTCTTCTATTAGCATTCAAAATACTATTTAAATCTTCCCTTTTTCCTGCTTTTTCAAGCCTGACCCTGTTAAAGGAAACCCCCAGATAAAACTAAGCTTGCCAACTGAAAGCGGGGGCAAGGTTAAAATTAATACAAAGAACTTTGCTAAAAGTAACATTACGTTTTTATAAAGCTTGCACGGAATATAGTGAGTTTGAGCCACTTGCAAGGAGAGGGCAGCCTCACATCTTGCTCCAGAGGAGGCTGGCTGAGGAAGGTGCAAACCAATGTATTTCCTACATGCTGCCCATTTTGGACCATTCAGGCCTCCTTAGGTTTCATGGCCCATCTTGACTTTCTGCTACTGGAGGCTTACAGCAGGGTTCTGCTGACAGAAGCCAGGCAAGGAATAGAGCTTCGTCCCTCTCTATAATTGGTTGACTGCTCACTTTTTTTCTTAAGCACTCTTTTGAGAATGTAAAACTCAGGTACTGCAGCTCCCTTCATTTCAGATTGCTCACAGCTCTGAGGAGTGAGAAGTAAGCAATCCATTCACTGGCGGAGGACTGGATGGAACTTGCTTTTGAATTCATCAAGTTCTGTCTTTGGGGGTAGCAGGCAGGCAATGTGAACAAACAGTTCTCCAACTTTCTACCAGACTGAAGTCCTTATATCCCCCCCTTGCTTTTGGGGACTGTTACATTCTAACTCGGCTGTGACTATACTGAAGTAGTCACATGCGAGTTTGAGAAACTTAATTTACCTCTTCTCTTTTCCTTTTTGTTGTCATTTTCTTTTTCTTCTCCTTTTTGGCTTTCTGCTTTGACCAGGCTTTATTCCTTATAAATTTTCTTTTGCCTTCATTTTCTTGTCTGTCCTTTCTTTGCTGCTCTAACAGCTTTTGCCTTTGTTTTTCTCTGTTTTTATCTTTGAAGGGAATGGAGTCTGTATCAATACTGACAGGAACAAAGTCTGAAAAACACTTTCCTTTTAGTTCAGGCATCTTTGGCATCCTCAGCAGGGCAAAACCTCGAGCAAAACTAGCAAAGTCCAGATCTGTTAAAATAAGGATTAAGATATCAGCATGTGACAAAGTAATAGACCTAATCCACCAAAGTTCTTAAGTACATGAGTAGTTCCACTGATTTCAATGAGACTACTCACGTTTAAGAATTTTGCTCAGTTATGTTGGGTTGTGAAGGAAGGGGTGTGTATCTTAATATTTGCGTACGGTTAAACACAGACAGAGTGTCTATATGTAAAACCCTTTCCTTCCCTAACATACTGCTTGCATCCTGATACTCAATTGCTTCTCTATTTAGCAGTTTCTGAACGTCTGTGCCTATCAGTGGGAAACTGTCCAACAAAATATTTTTTAATCAACAAATGTGAGTTTGTCCAAATGGAAATTGTTTACAAGATAGGGCCAGTTTCCACAAATTCAAAATAATGGTAGGGAATAAGTTCTGAAGCTGTCAGAATGTCCCACTGCAATGTTTAACAAGTCATGTCAAAAACTAAACATTTAAAAACTTGTTGATTGACCCAATCAAAAAAATTAATCTTACTGGTTTGCAAAAATTTTCAAGACAAACTTTTCATCCCATTTCAGGATAGGAAAAAGATTCAAAATCTCAAACTCTCGTGAGACAGGAAAATCATTCCTTGCCCAGCTTTACCTTGCAGACCCAGAGAGAAGTTATTCAGTCACGACACTCATCATATAAACAGTCCTTAAAGTCATGCATTTTTCTGCAAAAATCAGTCCACTGTTAGATAAGAATGGCCAGCCAGCACAGTATCCTGTCTGACAGTGACAACTGCCAGGTGTCCTAGAGGGAGTGAACTTAACAGGTAATTATCAAGTGATCTCTCTCCTGCCCCCCCCCCCCCCCCCCGTCTCTACCCTTTGACAACAGAAGGTGGGGACACCATTCCTTACTGGCTAATACCCATTAATGGACTTAACCTCCATGAATTTATCTAGTTCTCTTTTAAACCCTGTTACAGTCTTCGCCGTCACAGCCTCCTCAGGCAAAGAGTTCCACAGGTTCCATAGATGTGTTTAGAAAAACCTGTCACCAAGAAGCAATGCATCTTTTACTGTTTTCATTAAGTCAGACAAGGATCTCTGCAAGCAGTGGTCTATGTCTCTCTAAGATTTGCTTTCTTGCTCTGTCAGAATGGCATGGGCTAGGTTCTTACCTGCAACTTTGACTTTGGCTCCCCTCTGTGGCTTTGACCAAATCATTTAGCCTCTGTGCCTCAGTTTACCCCACTGTAAAATAGGATTATGCCTTCCTTCCGCAGAACTTCAAGTCAATAATTTAGATTATATAGAACTTTACATCTTCAAAGTGGTATCAATATTTAACTTAACCGAAAGTAAACTATGTGTATGGGAGCTTGGCAGGTGGAAGACCCAGTAGCGCTTGTGCAACAACATAACTTTTGCCAAAGTGAATATAGTTTTTGAAGTAAAGTAAAAATAGCAGCTGCTAATGGAAATTACCTTTTATTCGGAAGATAAGATTGCACTCATGTTTGGCATAGGCCTGCACACAAGATACAAATGCTTTCATCCCTTTCTCAAACATGGCTCTGTCAGCCAGAGACAAAGTCTTCAGTTTTGGAAGAACATCTACCACATTTTTCAGTGGTTTCATTTCCTGCAGGGGACACTTAACCAAAAAAAGAAAAAGACATAAGCAACAGCTAAACGTAATGGTTTAAAATAAGCATTGGAACTTCAAACACATACATCAACATATGGAGGATATTTACCTACCTCATGTTTTTTTATTGATGAAGAAACAAAGTTAAGCGGCCTAACCAAAGTTCACACATTGAATCCTGAGAGAATAGGGAACAGAATGCATAAATCCTCACTCAACTCCAATTACTGGATCTCAGTGCAACTGTCCTACTGCTAATCTGGTGAAATTAAGACCATTATTTTACTTTCAGCCCCAAAAGGAGAAGGATGTCACTAAAAAGGTATACAGATTTTCTATTATATATTACTGTATATACTCAATCCAGTTCATTTATAAGCTGACCCCACAAAGATGGATAAGTAAAAATGGAAAACTTTTATGGCCCACTCATAAGCCAACCCTATAATTCAGGGGTCGGCAAACTTTGGCTCCCGGGCCATCAGGATAAGCCGCTGGAGGCTGACATGGTTTGTTTACCTCAAGCTTCCGCAGGCACAGAGGTAAACCTAAGTAAACAAAGTGTGCCGGCGTGCCAGCTGCTTATCCTGACAGGCATCAGAGAAGGGGGTCGGCTTATGAACAGGTATAGAGAGGGAGAGGTGGGACACAGCCCCTCCCCCAAACGGAGCAGGGAGAGGCAGCACAGCCAGCACCTGCTTACCCTGACAGACCGGGACAGCAACGGGGGGATTTTTATTTTATTTTTTTGGAGGGTAGGGAAGAGAATCTGGGGGTCAGAGGAGTAACCCCTATGACCACCCCCTACATGACCCCCACACTCTATCTGGGGAAGGCCAGGGGAGAATATCTCTGCTGTGGTTGGACCTGCTCGGGCAGGCCAGACCAGGCAGAATGGCTGCAGCATGTTCCAGTGGGCTGGGCCAGGCATCCATATGCTCCAGTGGGCTGGGCGGCACGGCCGCAGCCTGCCAGCCCACTGCAGCTGCATCGGAGGCTGGGGGGAGAACAGCGCATCCAGAAGCAGAGAGACTCTGGTCCCGCCTCTTCCCTTCTGGCTCTGCTGGCTGCGCTGCCTCTCCTTGCTCCCTCTGTTGGCAGGAGCGGCTGTGTCCCATCTCTCCTGCTCTATACCTGTTCATAAGCCGACCCCCTTCTCTGATGCTTCCCTTTTTTACTGAAAAAAATTCAGCTTATGAATGAGTATATACGGTAAGTAGATACACCTCTACCTCAATATAACGCTGTCCTCGGGAGCCAAAAAAATCTTACCACATTATATCAAACTTGCTTTGATTCATCGGAGCGCAGAGCCCCACCCCTCTCGGAGCACTGCTTTACCACATTATATCCAAATTTGTGTTGTATCAGGTCGTATTATATCGGGGTAGAGGTGTAATTACACAATGCAGGGAACAATCCTGCTTTAGCAGGGAGATGAATTAGTTTACCTAATAAGTGTCTCTCAAGTCTATTTTTTGTTACTCAGATTAATATATCTCATATATATGTTTTAAAATTTATGAATTCTGATTGGAAAAAAACTGGTTTTAGGTCCCATGAATTAGTTTTCATTGTAATTCTTTTCTGCTGTTAGGAAGGAAAAGCCAACTCACCTTTTGGTTTATTGAGAGAAAATTTACGTAAGATTCTTCCATGGGAAGCAAAAACACAAGCGCACTGCCTAAATGGCCAATTCGAGCTGTTCGACCGCAGCGATGTACAAAGGCACTAAAACACAACAGAAAGTTGTTTTAACAGAATGAGATGCTCAATTTGCTTTTACAGTAATACAAGACAATGAGTGGAATGGCAGGTTTTATGGAATGGATCTAGGGCTACTGTACTCTTGATGTAGGTGAGTAACTACCAACAGGTGTTACCTGAATACTGTGCAAGCAGCATATAATCCCACCCCCCACCCCTCAAATGTTCATATTAAAAGAAGATTTGTCAAATATTTGAGAGAGAGAGATGGATGTTAAAAATTATGACACTGGTACTTGTAAGATACGAAAATAGTTACTTTAATTAGCTTTATTTTTAACCCTCATTATAGCACTTCCTGAACAGCTCTGCCCTGGCCTACATCTCTGCTCATTTACTACTTTCATTCCCTGAACGTCTCCCACTTTACGGCCCCTTTGGTATTCTCTCCTGCTACCCCTTATGCTAGGAACTCTTCTCCACATCCTGTAAATGGCCACTGCCATTTTATTAATGTTAACCCACCTAACCTATAAGTGTGATCCATAAATGCTGTTACAAATGTCGGTTTTAACAAAGACTGAAGTGTTCCAATCTTGCTTTGGGCATATGGGACAGCTACATTGTTTTGTCTATCCAATCAGACTAAGTCTTGGGCAGGGAGTAGATCTTCCACTGTGTTTTGTACAGTTCTGAGCTCATTCTGCACTTAAATAGCACATTTATATAAAAAAAAGTGGGATTCAAGTTCTTACGAAGAATTTAAGTTGTACCTTGCACTGCTCGGTGGATCATACTGTAAAACCCAGTTTACTTCTGGAATGTCTACGCCACGGGCCATCACATCAGTGCAAACTAAAATGCCACTAGAAAGTTGGAAGAAAATGCAAATTTTTGATTAAATAGTCATTTGAGAAGTGCCAGCCAACAGCTCCCAACTTCTGCTCTGATTTATACATCATGCATCCCCAATCGAGGCTGTGCGTGTGCATGTCAAGGCAGAATATTTGGCCTTAAATTTAAAAAGAAAATGAATATCAACATTAGAGAACATACTACAGGTGAGCTAAAATGAACATTGAATGAAGATTCCACTGAGTATTTAGGAAAAGAATGTATTTGTACTATATCCTGCATACCACTAATTTAAGCTGGATAATCAGCTCTTCCCTTTACAAGTTCCATATTTAAATTATTTCCCCTGTTTCTAAGTAGTATAAGCATATTAAAGAAAGATCAAATGATCTAACTACAGTTTTTAAACTATCAATAGGAGATGGGGAAAATGATTCCATTGCACATAGAAAGCTAAAACTGGACTCCTAATGGTTAGATGGCAATAACAAGGACATAACGGGGCAAGAATTCCAGCCTTTTTCCAATGAGAGACAAATATTACTGGGCCCTAATGACTGCACATATTACAGAACTGACAAAAGCAGATAACTTTAATGGAAATGAAAAAGCATTTTGTTGGCAATAAACCCACATTCTTTTGTTCATATACTAAATCAATCAATCTCTGGGTTTCAACTCCTTTTATCAGAGACGGGAATTTTCACCATCGCTTCTCTTTCAAATGGGAGTTACCCAAGAGCAGTTTGTGTTATTGTTTTACCAATTTGTCTGAATTTTTCCCTCATTCAGAAGACCTATAAACACTTAAAAGTGAGTGTGATTTGTATCATCCACATTATCCCAGCTACTTCAGTAGTCTAGCTAGCAGCCTGCTCAACAGGAAAGCCACATTTCTATAGTCAAAATAGTCAAGTGGTATGTACTTCCCCAGGCTGAAAGATGAAGTTTTACCTTTCTTAGCATGTACACCTTTGACTGGAGTAGTCTATTCAAACGCTCTTACCTTGGGAGTTTCCGAAACTCGGTAAATATCTTGTTACGTTTATGTTTCATTTTCCCATGAATGCACATTATTTTCACATTTTTAACGAAGGATTCCAGAGCTTTCCCATAATATTCCACACAGGCACAGGTACTGAAGAGAGAATGAAAACCACAAAAAGTCAGCATCAACTTTTGTTTGTAAGCTGCATTTTTAATGTTACAATTGCATGTGGATTTAGTGCTGCTGAAAGGTGTTGCCTCGAAAGCCCTGGAGTGCTCTGCTTAGCCACAAAACAGGTACAACATGACAGGACAGTGCAAACTTCCTCCACGATGCCCTGCCAATGTGCCTAAATTCTGACTCAGAGCAACTTCCATGGTTCAATCCTTGGCCTCTCTGGTGAAGTTACCAATCATGCTTGTGGAATGTGTGATACAGTTATCCATGGGGAACTGGATTGAGACTATCAACCCATTTCACATAGGTCACTGGACAGCCATCAGATAGATGATGAGTTTCCATCATTACCAATTTGTGCTGGATTTTAAGAGCTAAGCTGAAAGCAAATGGCATCCCCATTACTGGCACTCTGAGCCATCCAGTCTCTTGCTAGGAAAATTTGTTACTATGACAAATGGGAATGTAGCTGAAGATCCTTTACAATAAATTTTCTAGACTCAACTATTTCTACTATATTCTTGAGGCGAGATATAGTGTGAGTCTAAAGAAAGGCAATGCAGGATGTTGAACTAAATGGCTTCTTATGGGTCCCTTAAAGCACTAACAGTTCTATTATTCTATAAACTCATCCAAGATATAAAGATGTCTTTAAAACCAGCTTAATTTGTTTTACGCCAGCAAAGGCCTTTCATACGAGACCTAAAATTGAGGTCCTGCCATTTCTGGTCACCAAAGATCCCATGCTGTTTTTCACATGAGTAGGAGCACTGGTTCTCAGTACCCTGGCCAAATTCTAAAAAAGGGTCACAATTACATTCTGTCTCACTAAATACTCCCTGAAGTGTCAGACAATATTTTTCATCACTTCCTGTTCTTAACTATCAATTGGTGTTGATGTTAAACACCAGCTATATTCCACCTCATTTTATAAAGTACAAAAACTGCTTTACCTACTACAATTTGCCTGTCAATTTAAAGGTCTGATTCTGAATTCCTTGCACACCCAACGTCACTTTGAATTAATTTTGCATTCGGCGGGAATGTAAGATCTAGTCTTACAGGTGGAAAGGGCTTGAGGATCCTTCTGAAAGAAAGGTGCTATACCAATTGCCTATTATTACTAAAAGTATGAGCATTATTTTAATGACTAATTTACAGCTATCTATAATAATACCACATTGTGGTTAAGAAATAAACACTGAAAGTTCACATGGCCTGAGCAGTTCTTTCATTATCACAAAGTATAAGACAATTTTAATGTGAAGCAATGATCCACCCCCTTTTTTGTGCATTGTACTCTACACAGAAAGTAGTTAATGTGCTCTCTAGTAGATCACCTTTAGCATGTGTGTCTCATACAGCACTGAGTACACAAATAATCATTGCACTGTTTTCACAAAGAAACCAAATGAATTACCTGAAAAAGACCAGATGTTTTTCCTGCTTGTGTTCTCGAAGAAAATGCACCAACTGATTAAATTTTTCATCTGCTTTGCATATCTACACAACATCAAAAACGTACAGAAAACAGTGGGTTCAAGATGAGCTGATTTGCTTGTTTCTTCCATTCACCTCAGTACAGAGCCTTTGTGATTCATTCATCACTAATACAGGAGGCATTTTACGCACGTTAATGCTTCTAAGATGTATTCCACATACATCAGTGTGGGAATACTGTCCTTTATGTATGTTGCTGCTTACTGAAGTTAATTAAAAAGAAACAAACATTAATGCTGGAATTCAGCTATTATTGGAGGTTTCTGAAGCTGAACTATTGACCTAATTACAAATCTTGGTTGAATTTATTTTCTCGGTGAGTAAAGAAAGAATGACCTCAGGGGTTGGGGAGTGTTACATATTATCCCCATTTCAGGGACAGGGAAAAATGAGGCATAAAAGTTGAGCATGTTCCCCAAGGTTATAGAAAGTGAATCAGTGGCAGAGCAAGGAATTAAGGCCACCAATCCTGATTTAGTGTCTCCAGTTCAAGCTACTTGACAGTCCTGCTTCAGTGGCATTTGAAAGGTCTTTGGCTTGCTTTAGTAGTTGATTTATCTGCATGAATCCTTCTGAGGGAAGCTCCTATTTCAATCTTTGTTTACTGCAATAATGTTGCTAGCTGTTTTTGCTGCAGTCTTAGAAATTCACTGTTGCATTGTTTCTGAAGGCAACAAGACTGTCAAACTGCAATGCACCAGAATGCAAGATTCTGAGTTCATCATTATGTTTAAAATAGACACAGCAAATGTGGGGAGCAGGGAGCCTCACCATGTAGTAATTTTCAAGCCGTGTGGGTGTTTTCTGAGTGCTACTTGCTGCCACTCCTTTCTCTTTCACTGTGATGCGGACGGGATTTCGGAGACCTGCTCTCACCAGGTTCTCTACTTCTTGAGTTTGAGTTGCTGAGAACAGGCCTGTTCGTCTCTGCTTGGGCAAAAAGTCCAGAATGGTATTTAAACTGCAAGTAAACAATTTAAAAAGAAAATGGCTCCAGATTTCCATCAAGAGTAAGTTTTATAATCAATTTTTAAACAGAATGATTTTTACAAAAGGGTGCTGTGCATAAACCAGCTATTGCACTACCAATCATGTGTTTGCTTGACTGATTATACCCCATGTGTGTTTGCATCTGAGATTTTAAATATGAGGTCAGATGAGATTTACTTGAAGGTACTATGAATAACTATGTTTTTGATTATTAGCCTTGTTATGTTGCCCACTTCCCTTGGCTCTTCTCTTTTTCCTCCAAGATCTGCAGAGAATGATAAAAACTTACAAGGAAGCTCAAAAAGACGACAAGATCAGAGAAGAGTGGATCCTTGACGCATACTATAGTTTGATATTTCTCTCTCTTCAGTTTACATTAGTGCAGGGGTCAGTAACGTTTCAGAAGTGGTGTGCTGAGTCTTCATTTAGTCACTCTAATTTAAGGTTTTGCGTGCCAGTCATACATTTTAACATTTTTAGAAGGTCTCTTCTATAAGTCTATAATAAATAACTAAACTATTGTTGTATGTAAAGTAAATAAGGTTTTTAAAATGTTTAAGAAGCTTTGTTTAAAATTAAATCAAAATGCAGAGCCCCCAGGACCGGTGGCCAGGACCTGGACAGTGTGAGTGCCACTGAAAATCAGCTTGTGCGCTGCCTTCGGCACAGGTGCCATAGGTTGCCTGCCCCTGCATTAGTGTATGATCAATTTTCATCTCATATTTGAAATACCAAATTATTTAGTGTGATGGTACTATTAAGAGCAGAAGGGAATAAATAAACTTCACATGCATTTCCCCACCCATTGTAAAGTTGTGGGGCATTGTGTAGTGGTCAAAATCTGAAGGATCTAGTGGTTAAATCACTTGTCTGAGACTCAGGAAAAACAGGTTTAATTCCCAGTGTGACAAGTCACTTAGGCCTTGCAAATTCCCTTAACGTAGACAAGGCCTTTAATTTCTTTGTGCCTCAGCTATCCATCTGTAAAAACAGGGACAATACTTCACTACTTGAAAGGAGTATTGTACGGTCACATTCATAGTCTGTGAGAAACTCACAAACACCGAGATAGAAAAATTGGGACCTGGGACTCCTACATTTTAATCTCACTGTGTGACCTTTTACAAGGCATGTAACCTTTCTGTGACTCAGTTCTTCATCTGTAGCATAGGAATAATATTAATGGTTGTAAAATGCTTTGAGAGCCTTAGATGGATAGCATTATAGGAATTACAAGTACTACTAGAATTATGTTTAAAAAATACCTTGCTTCGAATCCCATATCTAGAAGTCTGTCTGCTTCATCCAATACCAGCACATCAAGGGATTTCACACAACTTGCTAAATCCAGCCCATCTGCTTTTCTTCTGAACATATCCTCCAGACGGCCCGGTGTGGCTATAATGATGTTCCCACTATCAGTGATGGAATATACAGTTTAGATTATATTTTAATTGTACTTGGATGTCAACACCACCCCAGAATCTCATACCACAAACCTGCATTCAAAACACAGTCTGGAATCTTCAAGTGGGAACTGACCTGTGCACTTTTGACTGTGGAAGAGAGCTCAGTCCACTAAAGATTTTCCTACTGTCTGTCTTATTAACATATAAAGTGCTCAGATTTTATGCTGAAGGGTGAAAGAACAAAACCCTAAAGATACATAACTTGTGCATACAACAGCTCCCCAGCTACTTATATTGATCCTAGAGCTCAAATAGCTATAAAATAGATGTAAACTGAAATGCATTCTGGATACTGGCATGCAAACAAGACCAGCAAGTATATGCCACTTTATTTCAGAATTTCCACATAAGTATCATCACAAAATACAGTTTGTTAAAATTACGTATCAAATTTACTTAGACAATAGTCTGGTATTCCCAATTTAGGCCTCCAACAAAGTGCCCAGCAAGAAAGGCTGAGTCAGCACTCTGTTCACAGCAGCTCCAATCAAGCAAGAAAGAATGGAGCTGGCTAAGCAGACCTGTGCCTAATTTGTGAGTGGGGCAGGGCAGAAAGGCTAATTAAGCCATTAGCCAGGAAGGAAGTGGGGGAGAGAGATTGCTCTCCCCTGCTTGTTATAGGAGCTGTATACGTTATGAAGGTAGTGGGAATCCATTTGCAAATAAACTCCACAAGGTGTTGGACCAGCAGAAGGGTCTCAGAGTAATTTGTAGACAGGAACAGAGGCAGGAGCCAGGAGGCCCTGTTACAAGGCCACAGGTTAAGTGAATGCAGAGTATTTTTTTTTTTTTTACAAAGATCATTCATCTTCTACACGCTTTTTTCAACCCCACCCTTCCCAAGCTGAACCACAAGGCTATTTATTTAAGATCCTCTTTAGCACTTACCCCTGCTGTGACATTTTACACTGAGTAAGCCAACTAAAATATCTCTTTAGTTAAAAAAAATTATAATTTATGCTATGCACAAGCTCTCGGTCAGTAACACATTTGATCCCTTCCTACTGTTTCATTAGTCCCTCATCATGCGTGTCTAATTAGACAGATCCTGCAAGCACAAATACATAAATAACTTGATTTATAGAAGGCAATGGGTTAAATACATCCTTAAATATGTGCAGGATTGACACCCTCATTGATAAACTCCTTGGAGCAGGGATTATGCTACATTTCTGCTCTGAGAGGCACCAATAGAAATACATTAATCATCAGTTAACTCACCCATGTTCTTTGAACTTTTCAATATCTTCCACTGGATTCCTACCACCAATCAAAAGAATCTGGCTGAAACAAGAAACATGGCAATCAAAAATTTGCAAACAAAAGACAAAGGAAAGTTTGTTTTCATTACAAAACAAAGCATACCTACCTAAACTGGGGGAAGTGTTTTGTGAAATGTGATAGCACTTCATCAATCTGAACAGCTAACTCTCTTGTGGGTGTGATGACTATGGCTCCAACCTGCTCATTAGAACGAAAGGACAGACAGAAATAGACAAATGCCCCAAAAGACATTTACTATTTGCTGTGACTATGAAATTATGATGCTAAAGATTCTATGTGCAAACACCATTTTTGTTAAAGTGCTGAGAAATAAACAAGTGATTCAATTCAACCATCATGTCCTGAAACATGACAAAATGGGATGCATTTTACACAACAGACTGAACAGTACAGTAAAACAAAATCCCTTTGAAATGTCTTTTTTTTTTAAATTGGGTGCACAAATTTTTTTTTTTAAGGCAATACAAAGGTCTTTAGTGACAAGTAGCACAGAAATGAATTCAAATTTGTTCAGAAATCAAGAGACATTACAATAAAAATCTAAATGATCATACTTGATTTCATTACACTGTGTGTTATATTTTAAGATAACTTGCTCTCTAACAGTTTACAGACATCTTTTGGTCTTGGTAAACAAAAAGCAATACACAAGTACAAATTATTACTAATCAATTTCACAAGCTAGTCAGGAATACATTTAAACAAATCTATAAGAAGCAGCACAGTACTTTAAAAATTGTTTTCAATTAATTTCTGGTTACGAATGTAGTAGGGGCCTGATCCTACAAACCTTTAATCATATGTGTAACTTGACTCTTAAGTAGTCCTATAAATCTTCAATCTTAAATTACAGCTATATATTTATTTATATATTCAAAATCCCTCAATTCAGTCTTACCTGCATTTTCTTTAACTTTTCTTCCCGTCTGAGGAGAATTTCCAATATGGGAATTACAAAAGCTAATGTTTTGCCACTGCCTGTTACCTGTGAACATTGAAGCAAAGTTAGTTTCTTCACAAGTGCAAATACTTGTGAGGAAAAACAAACAGTGAATTCAATTCACAAAATACTCACCGCTTCCGCAGCAACATCTTTATTGTTCATAAACAAAGGTATAGTTGCAGACTAAAGGAAACAGAAATATTGTGCACTTACATCCTCACCGGTTTAAACAAATCTTATGTAACTCAATTCACCCAAGGATCAAAAAGTGCTTTACAAACGGACATAAGTGTCATCAACCCCATTTTACAGATGGGAAAATGAATCCCAGAGAGTTTAAGTGATTGCTCTAGGTCACACAGTAAGTGCAGGGGGAAGAGAGACAGGAAGGGAACCTGGGAGGCTGGGGGTAGCATGGATTACAGATGGGAAGCTTGACAGGCTAGCAATAATTGGAGAAGTCTGCAGGTGCGGGGCAGGTCTGAGCGGTGACTGACCCAGAGATAGAAAACCCAGGAGTTCTGACTCTCCATCCCCTGTTCTAAGCACCAGCCCCCCATTTAAAGCAGAGGACTTGAACCAACTTGTCATTTCCATCGCTCACTAGAGCAGCACACACTAGCACCTACTGCCTTCTCAGGCGCTACTCGTGACATAATGGAGCATCTTCCACTTGCCATCCCCTCTGCACTGTACACAGCGACAAACTGCACCAAAGGGGCCCTCCCCCGTCACATTACAAAAAGGCAGCGCACGCGGGTCACACCACGGACACTATATGCTGGGCTCTCCTCTGTACTGCCGGGAGGGGCAGGCAAGCACCATAAAATACCCACAAGAGGCTCCACTGCACGGGGGGAGGGCAACGCCGCGAAGGCTCCCTCCTTCCAAAGGGCCCAGCAGGTCCAACTGCAGCGGAGCCGTGAGCGGGTCTCACCCGGGGACAGACGGCTGAGCTCCCCCCACACCGTATTCGAGGGGATGGAGGAAGGGCAGGGTCCCCCCCCGTACCGAGCACGGACCACACCACGGAGCCGCCCCCCTCCCGAGTGATGGCCCAGCACGCCGGGCTGCTCCCTCCCCTTACCTGCACGGGGGTCATGTGGGGGAAGCCCAGCTCACGCAGGGTCTGCAGGACGCCCGGGCTGAGCGTGACGGGCAGAGACTCCCACCTCCCCTCGGTCACCCTCTCCATCTTGGACGGGCTCCTTGCGCTTCCGTCCGTCCGCCCGCTCAGGCTGCCCCCCAGCCTGGCTGGGTCCCTTCGTCAATGAGTCCGTGGGAAAACAGCGGCCGGGCGCAGATGCGTTCCGATTTGCAGCAAGGTGCCGGTAGAGAGCTGCTGCCGGTGTAGCGTGAAAAACTACTCAGCGGCTGCTTCTGCACTAAGCCAAGTCCTTCCAAACTTTATCGAGGCTTTTATTTCAAAGTCCTTAGGCTAAATGTTTGAGCACCTTCTGAGTTACCGCTTCAGAGGTGATTTTTATCTTCCAGACCTTTCTGGATCACTTGTTGCTCTAGCTCCTTTCACATCATTCTCGATTGCCACAGATAGAAAATGCTGAATTTTCCATCACATAACCTCAAAGTGACAGGAAGGCAGGTATTCCCTCTATTTAAGAGATATGGATCCAGTTCAGACCTTCCTTCCACTAGCACTAAGTCAGGAACACCTCTGTGCAAAACTTTATATAAAACAAGAATCAGGTCCTATTCATTTAGGAAGCTCTTCCTTAACATGTACCAAAGCACATCTTACTAGGCAAGCCTGAAGACATGATAGGTATGAGTGGTGAGATATCAGTGAGTTTCTCTGCACTAACTTTGCTTTATTAGGCTAGAGGTTTTTTCCTTCTCTCCTTCAATTAGATAAGTAGAGACCATAGAAAGGTACCTTTCTCAACCCAAGTCAAGGTGGGGAGCGGTCAACTTTTGGTTAATAACTGCTCTTCAATAGCCTCTGAGAAATTTGGAAGTTACAAACTGAAATACATAGTAATTGCTATACAAGTGCTCTTCACACTTAACCAGATAACAGTGGATATGCTGGCTCTTTAGCTAGCTATACCTCTGATTAACAACACTGAGGACAGTCCATGCAGATACAGTATTAAGGTACCCGATAGCCTTAATTTTTTCCTACATAAAAACTTAATATTCACATTATCAAGGAAGCAATATATTCAATGGACAGCTTATGACATCTAGGTCATAGGCATCAAATTTGAGGTGTTACTGAACACACAATGAGATATCACTTTAAAATGTAAAGATTTGAATATTCCACATAATAGTCTAGGAGTTTACAGACCAGGCATTTTATAAAATGCACAAGAAATTTATTTGTATTATGAACCAAGACCCAATTATACCAAATTGCTACTCAACCAAAGACAGACTGTAGATGTGCTATGAAAGCAGCAGCACTAGTTATGTTGATTCTACCTGGATATCCACAGTAAAATCCAGATCTTGATTATGATACAGAAATGTGCTTGTCTGTCCATCACAGTGACCTGAATCAGAAACCACTAGTCAGCAACATCATTGCACAGAAGCTAGAAGATGGACAGCAGGTAATTGTATTGGTGCTTGGAAAGCTCATGAAGTGCTTCAGGCATTTATGTCAATACTGTTTCACAAGCAGTCCAGGTGCTTTCACCTGTACCAGTTTGAAGTAAGAAAGATAAAGATTACTCAGCTCCTCTGCTGGGTCAGACTTCTCAATTTTTAAAGTTGTTTTTATTTAGTTTTACATGAATACTACAGGGTATTAGTGAAATGCTTCTTAAAACCCTGCTGTTTAAAACATAATAAAGCCTCCCTACAAGAATAAAATAAGCATTTTCCATCAAGCATCTACTCTTTGCTAAAGATCCCATTTTAAACACTTCCTTTACGTGCCCTCAAATACCCATCTCTAAATCAAACTGTTTTGCACTTACTGCTAAGGCAACTAGTGCCCAACAAGCTTTCCCTGCAAAAATCAGCCCAAAGAGTTTGTACTCATTTGATTGTATATTTAGTGCAAAAACTTTCCACACATTGATAAGAAAACTAATAAAATTCAAATACAAGGGTAACTGCACGTTATCAGTAAAAGCTACATATTAGTATTGTCCAAAATTCCTTTTACCCCATAAACAAAGTATAATGTTCCAACTAAGATGTATTTTTCTTTACATTAATTTTTTCTAAAAATATTTTAAAAAGCAAAATCTCAAACATGAAAAGGTAGAGAATGTCCTAGTTAACTGTCAAGAGACAAAAACCACTTTTTTAAGAATCTGTTTATTTATTGAACCTGGGTCATATTTAGATTCACACGCAATTTTAAATGTACATCTTAGAATTCAATTTTGAAGTGTTTCACACAAAAATATTGGCACACAACAGTTGCATTAAGGTGTAACAGCCACCTTTTCTGAAGAACTGCTGTAAGTGTTTGCCCAAGGTTGAAAAAATTTACTTGGAACATGAAAACCTGTAACAAATTTTAAATTAATTGTACAAAACTGTTGTGTGTTACTTGTAGACCTTCCCCCCTCTTGAAAAGATCCCCACCCCATCCCCCAAAAAAGATTACAACTAATATACATCAGTCACAACATAATCCTGGATCAGCACCCACACCATTTACATTTTTTAAACCCAGCATCAGATACCAAGAAAGGAAAGTAATTGTTTATACAAAAAATGAAATCCACATGTGCCTGAAATAAAGAAACACACACCAGCACTTAGCATTATGCTAATTAGGACCAGATAATGGCAGAAAATGCCACTTAAATTAAAATAAGGGCTGCATAGCATTGCAATAAACCCCAAGAACTATTAACCCTTTGGCATCAGAAATCCAGATTTCCTGAACACTGGTGCATTCTGCAATAGTGCCAACAGTATGAGCTTTGGACCTGCAAGCACTAGGGGGTTAATAACTACTGTTTGCCAAGACACTGCACACAACTGGCTTTGATGGTTATAAACCTGTGAAACTAAAACCACATAATTGTTTGGTAATAAAAGGAAAGCATGTATTTTAATATCAATTTTTAATTAAAAGAATGTAGGGAACAAATCAATGTAATTAAGATCATTACTGTAGATTTTTTTGTGACCAAGTATGCATACTATATTGGAAATGTCAGCTGTCTTCTATTCATTACCAGTCACGTTAGAATGAAGTTCTGCTTCACTTGCCCTTCTGGCAGTACATGAAAGTGAAGAGGGGATTATTTTCATTCCATAATGTCTACTGCAGGATTAAAGATGTCAAGAATGCAAATAGTCACTTTAGGACCTTTTACTGTTTCCCTAGACAGAATTGCAATTAATAATGAAAACAGAAAAAAGTTAGAAAAAGACAGTAACATTGCTTATTACTACGTTTGAATTATAGCATTTGCAGTCTGTTTAGACCTCGCTTAGCAGAAAGACTAGGCAGATTTCAAGTGAAAAAATTATGCCAATTAAGTGACAAGATATTTTAAACACAGCTTTTGCTACAGAAGATATACAAAAACCATTTTATTTTGACTAGGAACTTAAGCAAATAAGTTTTATAGTTCAGAAATTAGGGTTTAGAAACTAAATGACATTGTTTTGTGACCGAGATGTTTTGGTAGATAGTAAAGTGAGTGTTTGGGATCATCGGGAAAAGTTTTCTTAAACAACTCTTCGGACTTCAAAAAATCTCTTCAGGTAGTAGATCTGTCCCAGTGTCATGGCAACTAGTACAAGGGCTTCAAAGAATGACCAGAGAACCACTCTGCTGTTTGTGTTGTCATTAACTGTCGGAGAAAAAACAGAAGTACATGACTGCTAAAATATTTAAATAAGTGTGATGTAAGATATTAAATAAGGTCTATATGGTTATGACAACAAGCACTATACACATCTGTGCATTCATCCATTCACCCTTAGAATGCTGGCATACTCTGCATTCTTAGCCAAGTAAGTGGTCTAGGATGACCACGTTACTCTCTAAAAGGTTAATAAAGCTGATAGGACACATCACTATAAAGTTACAGCGACAAAAGGGTTATAAGGTCTAAAAGTCCAAGGAGAATTTGCCAGTTACATGTCCATTTTTCCAATCCAAGGGGCAATTTTCCTACTGGAATCAGGGCCGGCTCCGGGCACTAGCACAGCAAGAAGGTGCCTGGGGCGGCACATGTAAAGAGGTGGCACCTTCAGCTCTTCAGCGGCAGGTCCCTCAGTCCCTCTCGGAGGGAAGGACCTGCTGCCTAATTGCCACCGAAGAATGAAGCAGCACAGTGGAGCTGCCGCCAATCGCAGCTCCCCCCACCACTGCTTGGGGCGGCAAAAACCCTGGAGACGGCCCTGACTGGAATCATACTTTTTGGACACCAGAAGCTCTTTCAATCTCAATGTCAGTCACAAATTGCAGCATCTTTCAATGCCCTACCCCATCTCCATGAGAATACCTACTAACCCAGACTCATTTATACAAGTACCAAGTGCAGCCATCAAACCTTACTCCAGATTTACTTTCTTCCCCCTTAGCGCAACAATTGCATTTCCTAACATCAGAGTCAAGCTGGTACACTTGGTGATGAGCTGCCAAAATCTTAATAACTGGTTCCCTACCAGGTCTTTGGCAGCACTTCGGCGGCGGGGGATTCTTCACTCGCTGCAGGTCTTCTGCAGCACTGTCAGTCGCAGGTCCTTCAGTGCCACCAAAGACCCGGAATGAGTGAAGGACCGGCCACCGAAGTGCCACTGAAGACTCGGAGCACCGCCCGGTGAGTACAAGCCACACATGCCTCCCAAAACAGCCTGTTTTACCTCCCCCTCATCCACGTCCTGCCCCTGACTGCCCCCCCTCAGAACCCGCAACTCATCAACCCCACCCCGCTCCTTGTCCCCGACTATCCTCTCCCACCTTAACTGACCCCCAGGACCCCACCCCTTGACTCCCACAACCCCATCCCCCACCACCCCGACAGACTCCAGGAACTCCCTCACCTACCCATCCCCCCCGAACTTTCACCCTCCCCCTTATCCAATCCTCCTCCCAGCCCTGGCCCGGTCCCCTTATGTTGCTCAGGGCAGCACGCATGGATGCCATGTGGCTGGCTGGAGCTTGCAGCCCCACCCCCTTACCATGCTGCTGAAAGCAGCAGGAGCTGCAGAGCTGCCCAGGAACAGTCCAGAGCGCTGACCCTGGCGATGTGGCACATTGAGGTTCTGCAAGAATGGGGAAGGCCGGGGAAAGGGAGGAAGGAAAGGGGGAGCCTCCTCCGCCGGAAGCTCAGGCAGGCCAGATAGGATGGTCCTGCGGGCCAGAGTTTGCCCACCCTTTTAACAACCGGTTCTAAACCAGCTTCTAAATTTAACAACTGGTTTGTGCGAACCGGCTCCAGCTCACCACTGGGTATACCAAGTCAGTATCAAGTCTATTAATCCACTGTTCTAGTTTGCAAAGACTGCAAAGCATTTTTACTGTAAACATTTAAAGAGTTCACTAGCATGTCAAGGATGAGATGTTACTCTCAGGTAAAATTCTAGAATAGTGCCACTTTGATAGTAACTGCAGCAAGCTGATGGTTTGCCATTGCATTTAAAGCACTCTTTCCTAGGGCCTAATGTTACACCATCATATCTTCTACATCCTTTAAAAAACATAATGGACACTGTTAAGAAACTAGTAAATGGATCTCATAGTTCACAAAGTGTTAGGTTAATTCTTTTGCAGTGCATTGCCTGAAGAAAGCACAAAGACACATTCTTCCTGGATGTGAAATTATGAACAGGGACCACAACTGCTAGAGCCAATGGAATAAAAAGCAGCAATGGAAGAATTTAATAATTGGATTTTATTTGATGGATGTGCCCTCAGGAATCTGTCTCATTTTCCCCAAGCCTTTGATTATGTTTCTCTCTATGAAAAGCCTATCAAGGTAATTTTGAATCCATGAGGATAAGGAGAAGTTGATGTTAATGTACATTTATAAATTCAGCCCTAAAGGAGTCGAAATTTTTATGCAATTAATCTTTTTAAAAATTAAGTTCCTACACAGAAAGATCTAACGTACAATTATGTGTTTCACAGGAAAATAGATTTCCCCTTTATTTGTACTGGACTCATTCTATCTGCCAATTCTATTTTAAGTAGCGAGGATGTCTTCGACCCTGTTCACCTTCCTCACATGAGTAGCAATAGTTCTACTAACATCCAAAGGCCTCTCTCTGCATAAGGAAGACAAGGTGAATTAGGCCCAATTACAGCATAGTAACCCAGACTTATTTCTCCAATGAAATAATGCACCCATCTACCAACAGGAAACATATCACTGACCTTGAGACATTCATGAACATACTATTTACTAAGTGCAAATAGTTCCTACTTTGTCTTTCAAATTTTACAATGGCAAAACAGACATTTTGCACAACAGAATTTTTTAGGGTTTGGCTACACTGGAGAGTTACAGCACTGGTGGTGGCTTTACAGCACTGTAACTTACTCCCCGTCCACACTGGCAAGGCACATACAGCGCTGTATCTCCCTGGCTACAGCACTGGCTGTACTCCACGTCGGCCTGGGGAATAACAACTATAGCGCTGCATGCAGCGCTGGGGTGCCAGTGTAAACAGTGATTAATCTTACTACGCTGTAACTGACCTCTGGAACCTTCCCATAATGCTTTTTAAGTAAAGATAACACTATTTGTTTTGTTGTGATGCCTCTCTGTTTTGTTGTCAACGCGGGGCTCCCTGAGCTGCCTATCTAAAAAACAAACACAACTAGTGTTTCCTCAAGCAGACGGATCCCTTTGGAATGTTTGCTTGAGGAGAGAAGCAGACCGGAGGGAGGTTGGGGGGGTCCATTTTGGAGCAGCTGCTTATCTGGTCTGAAGGCTATTTGCATTTAGTGAATGAAACAGGGGTGGGGGAAGGGGTCGAAACTTTTAAAATGATTGAAGGTTGGTGCTGTGTATCTTAAGTCCTCAGAACTTGCAAGGCAGGGAGCTGACACAATCTCTTCTGTCTCCCCCACGCTCCTTGTCACACTCCACCCCACCCGCCTCTTTTGAAAAGCACGTTGCAACCACTTGAACGCTGGGATAGCTGCCCATAATGCACCACTCCCAACACCAGTGCAAATGCGGCCACACTGCAGCACTGGTAGCTGTCAGTGTGGCCACACTGCAGCGCTTTCCCTACACAGCTGTACGAAGACAGCTTTAACTCCCAGCGCTGTACAGCTGCAAGTGTAGCCAAACTTAGTTACACTAGGGACAACCAGGTTTAAAGAAAGAATCTCAATGTTATACTACTTTATTTCTATCATGACAGTAGGACTCAAGAGTTTTAAAATTCTCGAATAACCAAACGTAGTTTCTAGATAGTTTCCCTAAAGCTCAAAATATTCTACCATTTAAGAAAACAAAACAAAAAAAACAGCATGCAAGTCAAAGAAAGTCACATACTTGCTCTGTGTATTCTCTCACGAACTTCCATGTACTCCTGTTCATGCTTTACAGCTGTCATGGCCACTGCTAACTCATTAATCATCTCTTCTAGCTTGTTCTGATGAGCTGCAGAACAATTTAAAAAGAGTTAAGAAAGTGTATTTTTGACATATCAAAAACAGCTTCTCCTGAAAGTGGATGAATAATTAAATTTAATTCCATACTATGGTTAGTTTTGTAAAATGCACAGTCTATACAGCTGAAAACTTTTCAACCTTGTAGGAAGATTATTCAATAAGTAAATCTGATATTGACAATGATGGGAACGACATTTCTAAGACTCTCAGGGTCAGGTTCACGGGTTTCTTCTTTACAATTATATTTTACGTTTGGGTAAGGCCTCCTTCTCCATGGTATCTAACTTGGAGGCCAGGGAAGGGGTGACCAATTTTACAGTCAACGCAGACCAGTTACATTCAATATATATACACTTTTCCAGAGAAGCAGCGCGCAAAATTTATCTGAACATATCAAATCAGTACAATATTGTGCTAGCGTCTCTCCTGCTAGGATTATCTTCACTATATGTCCTTCAAACTCAATCTCTGAAATAGTACAGAGCTTTAATGCTAATTTGCCAACAGCACAGCAACTGAGAATTTGTTTAAACTTGTGATGTTAGCTAAACAAGATGAGTTTCTGAAGTGTGTTTGGCTACTTCTCCTGTGACCTTCCTTTGCAGCTGACATATGGGATAAAATCAGTTCTGAAGGAAGACATCTCTCTTCCCAGGTACTGGCATGACATGACAGTGGCCTGATAATGGAAGAGGAAAACAACACCAGATGATTATTGTAGAGCAGTGGCTTGAGGTGGCTCACCAGATGCCGGGAGCAGAGAGCCAGTATTTAGCAGTTTGGATGTCAGATAACAGTAGGATACTGTTTACTGCCTTCAATGCTCAGAGCAATGTGCAACTCTGTAATATCTAGGATTAATAAAGTGTACTTATCAGATTTCTCTAGCATCAAGAACTTCAAGTCACTCCCACAGAGGTTGGCCTCTACTACTAACAGTTCAGATAGCTTGCAGGAATTACCTAGAAGTTCAGGGCAATTCATGGGACATTTAAGGACAATACTTGGGAGCCACTATACATTATTTTTACAGTAAGTGGCAGATATTTTAGATGCAGCCTTAAATGCTACATGAAGGACTTTTCTCTTTCAGTGATAAGAGAAAGAACAAGGCTGTTTAAAAGTCACACTTCTTTTAGGAAGGAGAAAATAACTCATGAGTTATGAATTCTGTCACCAAAAAAAAAACCTTTACAGTTGCCTGAGCAATACTGACCTTACCTTACAGATATCAAGATACACCACCCATTCTCATGGCCACTGATTACTGCAATAGGGGTAGCTTATTAGTAAGAACAAAGATTACTACTGTATGGATTGTTTAAACATGCTGAAAAGATACTTGCTTTAAGGCAAACATCTACCTTAAGCTGAAGAAACTAGACTTGTGTCATTATTCTGCATGATAGATGTGCTATTCACAGACTTCAGAGAACCTTTTAACTATCTCTTATGAATAGGAATTCAGTTAGAAAATTGTTAAATATTTCAAGAAAACATCAAGCACTCACTTCACACACGGGTTACATATCTGCTATAATAGAAGACAAAAGGTATTACTGTCTTCTTGCTAATTACTGTACTATTGCATCATTTTCTAAATTTTATGATTCAGTCTGTTTCCCAAAATATTAATTTAATTCTATGGTAAATGACATCTGTTGTAATTTTTCACTTACAGGTTATGCATTAGCTGTAAGATTATATTACTAGGAAGTGGTTCATTCTCCTCCAAAATGCTCTCAATTCCCCATACTCACTTTAATACCAGAAAGGAAAACAACAACTATGAAATATTTAAAGTTACTAGATGTTCAGTATTTTAAATTGAATTCTACGTAACAGAAACTCCTGATTATGTCTCCTGTTAGCCATAAATAACCCCCTGAAGACAAATGTTCATTAACAGTTTAAGGGCCTGATCCTGAGAGATGCTGAGCACCCAGACCTCACAATAGAAGTTGCAGGTGCCCAGCACCGATCAGGATCAGACCTTCATTTTGTGTAGTTTATTAAAAAGACATTCTCATGCTAACAAACAGATGTTAGAGAAGAGGAAAAGCACAAGTTAGATGTTAGTGAATAAACATATGCAAAAGACAAGATGCTAATGAGCTTTCAAAAAGCAGTACACATACCATCCCAGGTATCTCCACCACCTAGGGAAAAGTGTAAGAGATGAACACGAGTACAGGACAAAAAGCTGCAGATAAACCAGTAATTTACATGGCTAGGAGAAAATTACATATTAGCACACTTATCAAAGAATTAAATTAATACATGTAGTAATCTACATAGTGCTGAGCACCTGAACTGGAAGTGTGAAACTGAGGAAAAGACTAAAGAATGAAAGCATTAGTGCCTGCAGACGGCAGAGTGATTCCCAGTCATTTTGCACTATGTCGTATAGTAGTGCCTAAAAATATTTAGACCCATTTGTAGCTGCTCAAGAAAATGACAAACTAAAGCGACTGAATGACATAAGAATTCTAAGATTCCTTGTACAGTACTTCGGAAGGATGTGTGCAGAGAAAAGCTTCTAAGATTAGTGTTTCAAGGTCACCAATCAGAACCATTTTCCTTTCAGAAGTTCTCCTCACCTTCTGTCTCCATGTCTTGCCCTTTTGGAGCTTCTCCAATATCAATAGTGAACATCACTATCTTAGGAGTCATGGTGGACATTCTGTTGCTAAAGCAAAACTTGTAAGTTCCATCCATGTGAGCAGCAAATGTGTATTTTCCACTGGACTCTCGGTCTCCTTTATAAATCCCTTTATTATCAGGCCCTGTAATCTGGGGGCAAAAAAAGAAAATTTCACTACTCTGTGTGTCTCTTGAAGTCATGCATTTAGAAAAAGCAAATTTAAACTAAACTCATGATATTCCAGCTGGAGATGGCACTCCTACAATTGATATGCAATACCAACAGAATCTATATAATCTCATCTCCCACAACTAAAAGGCAGGGTGACATTTTTCTATCTGCATTAGAACCTTTCAGAAAATACCTCTTTAAGGTAGTGCAAAAGGCTTTTTACCTGCCAAGACTTGCATTATCTTTCAGCAGTGAAGACCCACATTAGCATCCAAAAGTAAACATAATATAAACACAGAACCCTAACCTCCATTTCTGGCAGAAAAGTAAATGAGAAACAAACATACTTGTTTTGACATATCACTACTGTTTTTAAGTATACGATTCTGTGGTGCTGCAGGGGCCGCTTTTAGGCTATGACTGAACCAGTGTACTGACCACTTGTGGTCATTAAGATCTTACGGCTCTTTTTCCCAAAAATAGTGTTGAAACTTGCGTCTTGGCCTTGTTTCATTACATTCTGCTGCCCTAGATGTGAGTTTAAACTGCATTTAATACTTTTCCTCAATACTTCCCCTACCTATTGTATAATGTCACTGCATAACTGCAGGAGGCATCAAGAAAACATACTGCTACATCTAGTCACTCCACTCACAAAATCACCCTCAACATTTTTCTTCCTTATTATGTCTCAGATCCTCTTGTGAAAGTGCTCAAGATAAGCTTAATAGTTGCCATATTCCACTTCAAAGCTGACTGCATTTGTGCTTGGTGAAAAGATTCCACTTGTAGACTGAAGTGTCTTTGGGATTGAGATGAAGTGTGTACATTATTCTCCTACTGACCTGGATTTCTTTGGGGGAGGAGGGCAAGGGGAGAAGGTGTTAAAAAAATTTAAAAGCCCACAATTCATAACATAACATGTCAGTCAAATCCAACAAAGTTAAGTCAAAATTCAAGCATCAGAACTAGGAAACTGCAGTGGGGCCCCCCCAAACTAATCAGCACTATTCTGTAAGAATACCCCTACCACATCCCCTGCTAACAGAAGGCTTATTTTGAAAACTTTCAAAAGAGGATGTGGGATATACAAAGGAAGGAAGATTTTAAGAGGGTGGTTTTGAAAGTGCAGTTACTAGACATAGTAATGCCTTTTCTAGGTGCTTTCTGCAGTTATGTTGACAATAGAGAACAGTTAGCCTTGGGCAACTTGATCTGCAGAAGTAATTTGCCTCTTCTGGGGGAATTTGGACATCTCAATTTACCAGCAGCAGAGACCATGACCTACCATGAGTGTGATAGTGCTTCTGCCAAGTAGGAATTTGGCAGGCAAGCCTGGCATATAAAGAAATGCAAGCGGACAAAGAGAGAGCTATATGTACATTCCAGCCAATTGTGATTAACACATTTCTGTCTTTGGATTTATCACCACCAGGGCAGCCCCTCATCATCACTCTACCTACCTTCATAGCTCTGAGCTCTCCCCATTACTAGAGATTAGGCTACTAACTGCTCAGGGTACAATCTCTGCTCCCCCAGAGGCTGTCAGTAGCTTCACATCCGTGCTCTCATACACCCCCAACACACACACACACACCACCTTCCTCCATGGTTACACTCAGAACCCCCTCACACCACAATAGGGCGCATGCATACACTGCCCTGTCCCTTAAAGGATAAATTAAAACAAACAAACAACATATATGAGATATATCATATATGGAGATCTCATAGAACCGGAGGGACGCCTGAGAGGTCATTGAATCCAGCCCCCTGCTTCACTAGCAACAAGTACTCAATTTTGCCCCAGAATCCTCAAGTGTACCCTCAAGACTGAAACAACACCTCGGGTTTTAGCAGGCCAATGTCAAAGCCACTGAGCAACCCCCACCCCTGCTCTTTCCCTTGATAAGACACAGCCTGAACACAGCTCTGCTCCCCAAGGCCAAAAAAAGCTTCACTTTGCTGATCATTCCTCTCTTAATCATGGCAGATGGGAGGCTGGATCTGGGCTGCTGCCTCCAGGACATTTCCATGCGTCCTGGGGTGAGGCCATAAACCAGCAAGCAGAATCACTACACCTACCTGAAACATTGTGCCCCCTCCCCTCACCTAGTCACGGTACCCCTCTTCTGCTTACTCAACCAACAGCCCCCACGCTCAAAGCAATAGCCAAAAGCGGGCCACCCCCCCCCCCCCCCCGCCATGATCAGAGCCCATCGCTCTCACCTACAGCACGGCTCACCCCCTCCATGGCATAGGCTGGCATGCCTCGGCCTACCCTTCCTCCCCCTCCCCTAAGGTCAGCCCACAGCCCCAACTCCCCCTTCAGATCCGCTCCCCACGTCCCGCTCTCGTGCCCTCCCTCCTCGGGTCTGGCCCCCCCGGCCCTACTCCTCAGGGGCCGAGACCACAGGTTTCCCCTCCTCGCTTTACCCGCCCTGCCCTGCCTCACCTCCACGTCGATGTCCAGGAAGCCCCCCTCGGCCACCTCGAAGATGAGCCCCATCTTGGTGCCAGACGGGACCCGCTCCAGGAAACACTCCTCCGCGTGCGCGTCGATGCTCACGAAGTAGCCGGCAGCCGGGGCTGAGAGCGCGGCCAGCAGCGCCAGCACCGCCCTCACCGGCGACATGGCGGAGCCAAGGGGGACCGAGCGGCGCGGCAGAAGGGGGCACTTCCTGCTCACACCCCGCCTCTTCCGGGGCACGGGGCCGCAGCTCATAGGCCAGGACAGACTCACTGCCACGTACCGGCTCCACTACGGTGGCCACCTAGGGACATGCCAGGGCGGGCTGTGCAAATCCGCGAGGCGCAGAGTTTGGGGATGGCAAGGGGAATCCGCGCTGTGCAGGGGGCGGGACGCTACCCGACAGGGCCAATCCGCGCTGTGTAGGGAACGGCCGGGGGCCGGAAGGGGACAATCCGCGCGGCGGCACTAGACAGGGCCTGTCAGAGGCCTGTGAGGAGCGAGTCTGGGTGGGGTGTAGAGCACAAAGGGACCTGGGGGAGGGAGCAGGACCTAGGAGCCTCCCGGGGGGACCACTGAGGCCAATGGGGGAGGCGGTAAGACACAGAGAGTTCAGCTGCCAGCGCCCGCCATGGAGCGGGTTGCACTAGCTGCGGGTTCTTGTCACTGTAACCTCAAGCTGGGCTCGTTCCGGGAACAGTTTGGAGGTTCACTGGGTTGGGATCACTGCGGTGAAGAATTGCCGTTGCCTCTGGAGCAAGCGTAGGTGGGAGAAAGCGCCACCAGTGCAGCAGCTTCTGTCTGCAAAACCAGGCATAATACGGGGGCCCCGCTCTCTGACCTGTGGGGGGGGCGGGTAGCCGTGTTAGTCTGTATCCACAAAAACGACGAGTCCGGTGGCACCTTAAAGACTAACAGATTTATCTGGGCGTAAGTTTTTGTGGGTTAAAAAAAAAACACTTCTTCAGATGAATGGCCTGACCTGGTGGTTCTACTGCACCCATCCTCTGGACGTGCCCCATAGGCTCCCCTAACCTGTGACCTGTGTTGACAGACACTCCCAGTTGAAGGTGGACCTAGCATTTGTCCAGTCAACTAAATATTTCCCCTTCGGTGTCAGTGTTATTTCTTGTATTGGACCAACTTCTGTTGGTGAAAGAGACACGTTTTTGAGCTGCACAGGAGTACAGGACCTGAAGAAGAGCTCAATGTAACCTGAAAGATTTTCTCTTTCACACAGCTGTTGGGTCAATAAAAGCTATTCCTTCACCCACCTTGTCCCTCTGATATCTCAACCCTAACGTGGCTACAACAATGCTACAAAAATATTTGTTCTGTCTTGTTTGGTTTGTGCTTAAGACAACCCCTCACAGCCACTTTTCCTGCCATGATCAGGCAATGCCAGAAAGCAGCAACTGTAGAGTATGAATTTGACACAAGTGAGTTCTAAAGCTGAATAACATACACTAATTATACTACTCACCAAAACTGAGATAATGTTTGCTTACTTCACTAGGATTTATGTTGATAACTAGCACTTTGAGATTCTTAAGTGAATGGTGCTACATAAATACAAAGTATTAGAAGGCCACTAGAAATAGAACTAGTTGAGTAAGAAAATTAAGCAATGGGGAACTGTAGAGAGAACAGAAATGTAAAATTAGATATCTCAGGCACTGCATGAAAATGTAATGGTGATACCTATGATATTGCATAACATATGTATGTTTCTAGTCAGAGACTGGTGCTTTCCATTTGTTAACAGGGATCTCTTTTTGTAAAACACTTTTCAATGCTAATATGGGAGGAAAATAATCAACACTGCCGGTCACAAAAACAAACAGTCATGTTTGATTTAATTTTTGTTGTTGCACCAAACCAACAGAAGAGTTTTTAAAGCTCGTGTAGAAGTTGGGTCTTGTACCCAAATGTTCATAAGCTGAGACTTGCCAAAGAATCATTGTGATTAACTATCATCTGAGGTAAGATATGTGTGTCACCATCACATGTATTATTTCAGCTACAACTCATAAGCCTAGTTTCACTTCCATTTTGTAACCCATGTAATAAGAATATTTGCTGCATATACAGCTCTACCCTGATGTAACGCTGTCCTCGAGAGCCAAAAAATCTTACCACATCATAGGTGAAACTGCATTATATCGAACTTGCTTTGATCTGCCAGAGTGCGCAATCCACCCCCGCAGGGCCCTGCTTTACATCTGAATTCATGTTATATCAGGTCATGTTATATCGGGGTAGAGGTGTAGTTGAAGTTCTGCTATAGCTCACTTGCAACTAATGACAAGTAAGACTCATGCTACATCTCTTTCTTGATTGTCCCTGATTCACAAAAGTAGTCCATTTGAAGTCAGCTGAGCTAGCTGTATTAGTCAGACTTTCAGGCTCAGGCTACAAGTACCTATAGAATAACCAAAAAAAAAAGCTGAATGACAGAAAGATGAAGGAGGAGCTTCCATGCCCCCTGCAACATGTTGATAAGGTAAATTTAAATGGTGTATAAAAGTGAGATTAAAATACATTCATATAGGACTCCTTTAAGTAGTAACTTTTAAAGCAGATTCATGCAGAACTCTTTCAAGTATAACTTGGCTGGAAAGTAAAACCATCCAATTTACTATGGTTTATGTTGTGACAGATAGCTCTGGAACAAATCCAAACAGCATAAACTAATATCTATCTCCTTAAATCTATTAAATAAAACAGTATGATCTTACATCACAAATGGTTTGGACTAGCCAACAGAATGGTTGGACAAAGTATGGCCCTAATCCTGCAAAGAGAACTGCGTAGACCCCCTGCGTATGTGCAGAATACCACTGACTTCAATGTTGTCTTTACAGGATCAGAGCCTATGGACAAAGAGAGAGATAGCATTTAACATAAACAATAACATCATAATTAATTATAATGGTTGAAATTAAGTAAAGGCAAAGTGAGCTCAAAACCTTCATTTATTAACAAAAAGGAATGTTATAACTTTCTAAATTACAGTCTTGATCATTAATTAGCCTTTTCTGCATTTTAGGAGAACTTGTTGAAATACATATTGGGCACTAACATTAGATGAGGCTTTGCCAACCCCACTTTTGAACAATGCTTCAAAAAAATTATTTCTAATTTAAAGACGATCTAAGCAATACGGGTAAATTCCCATATTAAATTTGCACAGGGAATCTTGACTCTAGTAATCTGTTCTCCCTAAATGAATGGAACTTCAACCACATAGAGAGAGCAGATAATTTCACACAAAATGAACATCAGAATGGGGGAGCAATTTATTAATAGCTCCTGATTTTTTGAAGACAGAAGCAAAGTATTTCAGGAGTGGAGAAATTTCAGTCTCTGAAAGGAGGTGACTTTATATCCTCACATAATTCAGTTTGACTTGTCTGTATGATACTTGTATGGCTGTACCTTCCATCCAGGGATCTCAGAGTGCTTTGCAAACATTGATTAAACCCCACAACACACCTATAAAGTAGATATGACAGGTATTAATATTCTCATGTTACAGACAGGGAAACTGAGTTTCAGAGGTTTCATGATATCTAAAATCATATAGCAAATCAGCATCAGAGCTGGGATTAGAGCTAAAGTAGTGTCCCTTAGATGACAGCTTTGGAATTATACTTGTTTGCTGTTGTTGGCATCAGTAAAAGGTTTGTTTGCTTGGGGTTGTTTGTTTGTTTTGTCTTGTTTTCAGGGGTGACCAGGTTAATTGCAATCACAGCCAGATGATTTTTTTTTTTGATCTACTGCCAGTTGCAGGACTCAGTGCAGGAAAAATTCCCACAGAGGTCATTAAGAGTTTGAGGTATATTAGTGCAGCAGGATCAGGCCATAATTCTTAAATCACTGCTGTACCATAGAAGTAAGATATGGAAAATGCTTATTCAATCATTGAGTCCATTCCTTTGTGAGGGCAAGATTATGCCCTACAATTCTTTATCTAATCTAATTATGTGCTTCAAGAACCTACTGGTATTTACATAGGTTAGCCTTGCCAAAGTTGAAAAGATTATTTTAATAATATTTCTTACTCTGAATAAATTCTGAAGTGCATTTAATTGAATTTCTGACCCAACTATGAGCAGTGGCCTTTATTTAGAATGTTGGAGACATATGGTTTTGGGGAACTCTTTCAGAAGTGGATTAAAATAATCTACCAAACTCCTATACCATGTATTTGGGGAAAGATCACAAAAAAACTGAGCCAATACCATTATACAGGGGAACAAGACAAGGGTGTCCCTTACCATCCTTATTATTTAATTATTGAACCATTAGAAGAAAAGATCAGGGACACTGCAGAAATGCAGGGAATAAGTGTATTGAGAATACAAAAAGTTTCATTATACACGGATGACCTTATGCTTTTTATACAAGTTATAAATAAAAGTAGGCCAGTATTGCAAGAAATAGTTGAAGGTTTTGGTCAGGAATTGGGATACAGATTAAACTACTCTAAATCAGCAATATTACACCTTGGCTCTATATGATCCCAATAAATGATATATATATCCATGGAAACTAGTGGCATTAATATATCACCTAAAGTGGGGGAGGTGTTTACATTAAATATTGAGTCATTAATGACAATTATTTACAATGACCTAGAAAGTTGGGTATTATTACCAAAGACTTTGATTGATAGATTTCATGTACTTAAAATCTATGTCCTGCCCGGGTCTTGTATCCTTTTTCCATTATTCCCTTTACACTTCTGAAAAAAATCTTAAAGAAACTAAACAAACATTCTGAGATTCCTATGGTCAAATCAGAATCCAAGAATCAAAATGGAATGACTGGAATGTCCAGTTGAAATGGGAGGCCTGGCATTATGAAACATCAAGAGATACTATAAGGAAGCACAAATTAGGCAGGTACTGGAATGTCTCTCTAATACAGAGAGTCCATCATGGATACAGATCCAACAGATACTGACAAACCTAATATAATTATATAATTATGTGCCAGCTGAATCGTATCCCATTACTCTGGCACCAAGAAATACCACTTGCTACTTAAAAGTGCACTTACTAATTGGGCATACATGAGGCATAAGACCAAACAAAAAGAGCAGATCTCGGTAATATCAACATTGCAAAAATAATTGTGCTTTCAAAGCCCAGCTGAATGATGTTGGGGCAAATATTACTATGATGAATGGAAGGATTTCTTTAGGGATGGACAACCCTTCCAACAAACAGATGTAGCTGATATATTACAAAAAGAAAAGTATGCACAATATGAGTTTATACAGATTGTTTAGCTTTTATTTATGAAAAACACTTTCAGATGAGAAAGGAACAAACAAAACTATCTGTATTTGACAATTGTATGTGTGGTCTTCAAATTTCAGCAATCAAGGTTACGTCTAGAATGTATAATCTCATGACTATGTTTTTAAATAACAAATCACATAAAGCTATTGTCATGGAGTGCAGACTAAATCTGAAACAACAGTAAAATAATAGAATGAGATAATGCAGATGATAGATATTGGCTCTAATACTAACAAAGTAGTGCACATTCAGTACTTTTTAGTTTAAACAATGTATATTTCTCCATCTCTATATAATAAAATACATAATATTGCCCAGATATTTGAATTAAATGCAAAGCAGCCAGACCCACTTTCACACACATGATATGCACCTGTTGGATAATAAAAAATAACATTAGAAAACCATCTTGAAAGAAATAAAATAAAAACAAACAGAGATAGAACTTGAACAGGATTTAAAGATGTATTTTGGACTATTAAAATGATTCAAACAAGGAATAAGGACGTTACTCCTATTCTTGCTCTTTATAGCAAAAAAAAAAAAAATCTTAAATTTGTGGACACAGGCAACGATTGCTACTTTAGATCACTGGAAAAACTATGAATAGAATATCTTATAAAGGAAGGCTTAAATTATGTGAGAACAGTCCCAGACAAATACTCAAAAAAACATGGATAAAATTAGTAGTATGCCTTGCACAGGAAAACAATAGAAATAATTAAATCATTGATATGCTTTGATAGAGAGACAGTATTCTGAGGATAGTCGAGACGAATATATGCAGAGGATAATTGAATTACATCTCTTACCCTTTCCTTCATTAGCTTTCCTTTGTATTTTCTTGAGACTTGGCCCCCACAATAAATTGAGCTCCCCCTCCTCCCCCCAAAAAAGGAATAGGAATGATTACACATATACATGAACCATGCTAAGTCTGTGTTTAAGTAGGTTTGGGGGGACAGGAGGAAAATATTAATGGTATAACATGATATGGTCAATATACAATGTTGCTTAAAATGTTAATTTTGTATTCAGATTTGGGTCTATCTGTGTCAAGACAATGTAATTTCTTATTGTTAATTACTCAAAATAGCAATAAATAAAATATTTTCCCAAAACAAAACAACTGTTAGCAGTGCTTGTCTTACTAAAACAGTGTGATACTGACAGTATGGGACATTTTGATTAAACATTCAGGTTGCTTATTATGAGTCCCAAAACACAATGTATGGATGATGCTTCTTAATAGATAAAATAAATGGAACCGAACATTTAGAGATCTTTCATTTCTTAGCAGAATAGCAGGGGAGGTGTTTTCAATCATATTTTACATGCTTTTATAGTAAGAGCTGAAATAGCTTTTAGAATTAAAAGCAGGTTACGTAAGATGAACGTTCCAAAATGAATTTAAACTGATAGTTAATTTTAATTAGTCAAGAGCAAGAAACCAAAACAGTTAATCCACACATTTCATAAGCCACAAAATAACATTTTCTTCCCACTTTTCAGTAAAGGTTTAATAGCAGAGGCATCCCTGTAGTAAGATCTCATATCACTAAGAATTTGTAACAAAAAATACTATACTATCTTTACAAGAACACTTATGAGTAAGGTTGCCAGACATCCAGTTTTTGACCAGAATGTCCAGTTGAAAAGGGACCCTGGTGGCTCCAGTCAGCAGCAGGAGGGAGGCTCCCTGCCTGCCCTAGCTCTGCACAGCTCCTGGAATCGGTCACCAGGTCCTTGTGGCCTCTAGGCACACAGTCAGCCAGGGAGGCTTCATGCACTGCCCCTGCTCCTAGTGTCAGCTCCACAGCTCCCACTGGCCAGGAACCACAACCAATGGGAGCTGCGAAGGCAGCACCTGCGGGCGCAAGGGCAGTGCACGGTACCTCTTTGACCACCCATGAGCCTAGGGACTGCAGGGACTTGGCAGACGCTTCTTGGGAGCTGCGGTAAGCACCACCGGGGCCCTGCATCCTGAACTCCCTCTCACGCCCTAACCCCCTACCCCACCCCGAAGTCCTCTCCAACACCCAAACTCCCTTCCAGAGCCCATACCCCCATACCTGCCCAGGGCTCCCTCCTGCAACCCAGCCCCCTCATCCCTGGCCCCAACCCAGAGCCTTAACTCCCAGCTGGAGTCCTGACCCTGCACGCACCCCAACCCCCTGCCCTAGCCTGGTGAAAGTGAGTGAGGGTGGGGCAGAGCAAGTGGTGGACTGGAGGTGTGACGGAGCGAGCAGGGTTGGGGCCTCAAAGGAGCGGGGCAAGGGTATTTGATTTTGTGCCTTTACAAAGTTGTCAGTCCTACTTATGAGGTATCAAATAATTAAAATGAAGCCACATAATGCATTTTGTGATGAGATAAGCCTTGATTTTTTTAGTTTGTTCACTAAGGGTCCAATCCTGCAGTATGCCAGACACCTTCAACTTCCAGTGAAAGAATACACCCAGCTCTTCACAGGATCAGGCCCCTTTACCCTAAGGGTCTGATCAAAATCCATTAAAGTCAATAAAAAAACTCCCAATGGAATTTGGCCAGGCTCTAATTGACACTGTCTCTTCCAATCATTAGGGTGAATTAGTGATGTTCTACCTTATGTCCCTTTACCGCTATCTCCATACAGCTGTATCTAGCCTTGGGTTTTGCTATCCTAGCCAGTTTATTGTTCTTTTTTCCCCCTCCACGTTTGTATGTAAGGCTGGGCAATTTTTCATGACTGACTCTGTGGTCACGTGGATTCTTTTTTCATCTTTATTTAATCCAGACCAGATATTCAGTTCACAGCACATTTGTTCCTCTGAGGTGCCCTGGTGTGGCCTTTCATGTATTCTCATTATACTCCCATAGCTTTTCATGCCCCCTTAGGCCATGTTTTCCATGAAGTGATCATTTTGCTGTTATTCACGCTCATTCCTTCTCTCTTCTACACTGCAGCATTTTCCCCCCTAAAAAGTTTGTTAACAAAAAGTGTAAAAGTAAATTTTTACTGGATAACCCGGATGCTTTGTGACTAATGCTAAGCAGGGAAGTAGAGTGTTCAACCCAAATACATTTGGACTGCTTTCTTTGCCCACAGAGCCACACAATTCAATGAACATTAATGCCTCCTGCTCCTGGCCAATATGGGGAAGTTAGTCATTTTACCACTTATGATGGACTGTAATGTGATAGTGACAGCTGAAGTGAATCAGTTTCACTGCATACACAGGCCAATGCTGCAATGCTTCTGTGCATTCAAAGCTCCCACTCACATCAAAGGACATTTTGTGTATATGGAAGAAATGCAGGATCAGGTCCAAAATCACAGTGTATAAGCTATTATTCATAAGTCACATCTATATTTATTTATTTATTGTAACTTTCCCCCTGATTCCAATCCCATTGTTTGTTGCTGTCATTCGTTGTCTAAAATTAGGGCCCTGATCTTTCAGTCCATGGATTGGATTGCAGGATAAGGGTCTAAACTAATCACTTCAGGGCAGAGAATGTGCTGTTTTATTTATCTGCAAAGTGTCCAATGCACTTTTGTGTTCCATATAAATAATATATAATATAAATTTATCAGCATAAGCAAAAGTATTAAACTGCAATTAATACATATACATAGTTTAGTATATACAAAACTATTTACACAAAATAAAAATTGTATTTCCAGAGTCGAATCCTACAGACAGTTACTACCAATGTCAATGGGACTTCTTAGAACATTATGCCTGGTAGCGTTTGCAGGATCAGGCCCAAAGGTAAAAGCAATGATCAATTAAGCCAGCAAAATCAATTTACTCCAATATTAGAGCTCAAAACCTGCAACTGGATCTGTGCCAGTGGACCTTGTACACCTGAGCAGACACACTGACTTCCATATTTACAGGATGGGGCTCAAATGTTTTCTATCCTAGGTAATGCCACTAACTACAAAGTGACTTCTAATGATGGTAGTAACTAGTTTGTAGGATCAGGTCCTCTGTTCCCACTGCAAAACACTTGTAAAGTTCATGTTTTAAAATTTTCTCTTCACTTAAGAAAGAATTCTCAAGATTTTTGCTGCCTCCTTTTCAAGGTGCTTTGAGATCTACTTGAAAGAAAATGTAGGAGCTAGATATGATTAATAAAATAGTTAAATCTTTGTAATTCAACACAGATTTTAAAATCTCATTGTTGTTTTTGTATCCTAAGTAACATGTGATCACACTATAATTGAAAACTAAATAATTTGTTACATCAGCATAATAAAACTGTATTACCTACTGTATCTTGATGTAGCTATTTGCTTTTTTTGCTGTCCAGCGAACAATTGTGGCAACAGATAAACCTTGTCATTCAGATGAAATCAGACCTGCTGAGGTTGTACAACTGTTGAGGCGAGGGGATCATTAAAGAAAGAATATGTAAATATACACAATATTTATCCAAGAGAAATAATAGCGGAGAGATATCGAGCTGGCAGTTTTAAGTGAACTTTTACTGTTGACATCACATTTCTCCAGCTTCTCCCCCGCCCGCCCCGGATCCAGACTTACACGTTACCCAGACATGCTGTTTGATGCGCCACACTGATTTCCAGCGAGGCTGGCGTGTTTTGAGAAGTTGGTGTGGAGCGGTGTAAACACGAGATCGACCAGCAGAAAGACACAGCCGCGCCTCAGACACGCAGGAAGTATTTCCTAGTTGGGAAAAGAAGGCATCCTGGTGCATCACGTGCTCCCCAAATCTCGCTTCCCATCCCCAACTCCTGCTATCCCAAGTCGAAAGGCAGCAGGCATGCGTGGTGTCCTCCTCCTCGCCTGGTGACAGGCTGGTGTTATTGGCACGGAGCAGGGCGGAGAGGAGGAGGCAGCTGGGAGGTGGGATTGGCTGGGGAGCTCGCTCGCTCGCTCGCTCTCAGCTGTTCCGATGCAAAAGCCAGGCCAGCGCGCAGCCTGCAGCAGCCCCCTTTAGCAGCGCAGCACCGAGCAGAAGTTGGCAAGTTGCTGCTTGGGAAGGGCAGGCGGCTCCGGCGCGGGAGGGGGGCGGCTGCGGTCTATGAGGGACTCCCGGGCGCCGCAGGAACCGGCGATCCATGGACGCGGATGGGGGTGTCTCCTCCTCGGCCCTGGAGAAGAATGTGGCGGAGCTGACGGTCATGGACGTGTACGACATCGCCTCGCTGGTGGGGCAGGAGTTCGAGCGGGTCATTGACCAGCACGGCTGCGAGGCCATCGCCCGCCTCATGCCCAAGGTGGTGCGGGTGCTGGAGATTCTGGAGGTGCTGGTGAGCCGCAATCACATCAACCCTGAAATGGAGGAGCTGCGGCTGGAGCTGGATCGGCTCCGGCTGGAGAGGATGGACCGGATCGAGAAGGAGAAGAAGCATCAGAAGGTGGGGGACTTGGGGGGGTAGGGAAGAAAGGAGACGGTAGAAGGGGGGGCTCTTGTGCATTCACAACGGGAAAGGGGGGGGCTCTTGTGCATTCACCACGGAAGCGGAGCGCAATGCTGAACTTGTCCCGCCCGCTTTCCCGTGGGAAGCGCTAGGACTCCTCTGCAAACTCCTGGAGGGACCCCCAGGGGGGTGTGGTCTGCCGCCCCCTACATCCTGCCCCTTGCTGCCGCCCGAGGCTGGGACTTCCCTCCGCTGTCTCCCCGGCTCTGGCCCCGCCAGACTTTCTCCAGTCGGCGGATTCGAACACAAAGAGCGAGAGGAGCCGGGGGATGGGGCCGAGGCGCTGCAGGCCCCCCCCGGGGAGCCAGAGGAAATGAGGGGGGAAGGGGCCCGGCTCTGAGTCCCGGCGGGGGGGGTGCCAGATACCAACCGCTTGACGCAGGGACTCTTCTCTGGGGAGATTCCCCCCCGCCCCCGGCCTGGGGGCAGGGCGCTGTAGGAACACTGAGGACAATGCCCTGGGGGGAGGGGGAAATAGCCTCCTCCTTTGCCGGACAGGGAAAGACCCAGAGCTTGAAGCCAGTGCCAGAGCTGAGCAGAACTTCCCAGGGGCTGGCTCCCAGACTCCTGCTCAGTCCACTAGCCCTGCTCTGGGGCTGGCCATCTGGAAGTCCTGGAGGAGGAAGCTGGACAGGGGGTGACGGTGGGGCCTATTACCGTTCCCTCTGTGCGGTGTCCAGTGACTCCTCAGGGTATGGCTGCACTGCAGTTAGACCCTGCAGCTGGCCTGTGCCAGCTCATGAGGCTTGGGCTTAAGGGCTGTTTAGCTGCAGTGTAGAAAGTCCAGCTCGAGCTTGGATCCTCCCTCCTTGCAGGGTTCTAGAGCCCAGGCTCCAGCCCCAACCAGAACCTTGACACTGCAATTAAACAGCCCCTTAGCCTGAGCCTTGCAAGCCCGAGGTAGCAGGCACAGGCCAGCCACAGGTTTTTAATTGCAAAGTAGACATACCCTTAGATACTTGTGATGAGCGGTGGGCACTGCCTGGGGTTCTCGGTTCAGTTCCTCCTCTGGTTCCCTGATTTTCAACCTTTGACCTCACTTCCATCTCTGTTTTTCCTTCATTGTCCCACACACTCACTTGTAGCCAGAGCTTAGTGGTTCCTCTGGCTTAGCTGAGGGCACAGGCCTTTAATATTGGGTGGGCCTGGACCCCCTTCTCCCAGACCTGAAACTGATGTGGCCTCTCTGAGGAGCAATGCAATATTTGGACTAAGCTGCTACCAACATAGTGCTTCCACTCACCTGGATGCCAGAAACAGACATCCTTTCTCAAACCTTGTTTCCCACATGTGGCAGCAGGACAGCATGAGCAGCTTTGATTATTGTATTAGAAGTGATCAGGTTTATTTAGAAAACTATCCAAATAACTGTGATTTGGATAAAAATTGCTTCTTTTAGCAAACTCACTTCCATGTCATCACTGATGTCTTCTTGTACGATTGCTAGTTGCTGACACAGATACAAAATAAAGATATTTATAGAATTTCTCAAAGCTAACCCCAAAAACTCAAGATATAGTTAAATACAAAACTTCCTCAAACCCTGCAAAGATATCAGGTAGAAATGTAGCTAAATATATTAAAAAGTCCAGTGCTGGACTAGAGACTTCTCACCTAACATTGTGCAGATAGGAACTGTGCACAATAGTGCCTTTAGAAGTGAAGGAGGAAAAAAATACTGGTAAATCCCTAGGGAGTGATCTTGTCTCTTTCAATCCACGTAACAGGAAAAAAAACAAGCAGGAGCAGATTTTCTTCCCACTCCCCTTTCCTTGCCCCTCTAAGCCCCACCCCAATCTAGAAAACTATTTCTGAATGAGCAGGAACTCATTCTCCAGCCCTCTTCAGTCCTTGGTCCCTCTGCTAGAATGGAACTGTATGCCTTGACACTTAACTCTCATGGCATTTTTGTACACTGAGCACCTGTCTGGTAAAAACTACTATGACTTGAGACCCACTGACTTATTTTATAGGGGCCATCAAACAGTGAGTAGGTGAAAAGAGAATGCTATAGTGAGTAGCAGCACCAGAAACTTTAATATTAGTTGATATTCAGTGTGGACACTCCTAAAAGTCAGTGCATGTTTTTAAAGTTTCCCTATACATGTGATATAAGTATTTCAGGGTAGAGAGAATGGTAATACACATTAATAGCCATAACATAGGGATCAGTTTGACATTCCCCTGTGCTTCTCTAATATGTCAGCCCCCCAACAGTGATCATTCCATCTTGGTCTAGTCTGAGAAGCATGAAGCACGCTCTTGGAAACTATAAGTAACAACTACATGAGGCTGAATTTTGGACTAAAATGACTGTGTAATTGGGCATGAAAATGGATGGCAGTGTGCTTTCATAGGGACATAGGACTAGGAGGGAGCTCCTTGGTCATCAGATCCAATCCCCTGCTGTTTCCAGCATCCCCATCATGAAATCCCATTAGAAGTTTATCAAGTTTCTCCTTAAAATGATTTAGGTTCTTTGTCCCCAGAACTTCCAGTGGAAGGCTCTTTTAGAACCTCCTTCTTATGCTTAGAAACCTTCTAATTTCCAGCCTAAATGTATTCATGGCCAGTTTATACCCAGGTGTTTTTATGCCAAAATAGTCTTCTAATTTTGTAACAGAGTTTTTATTTAGATCTAGCATTAGGGGTGGAAGGATTTGATTGTTATTGATTAACATTGATTTCACTGCACACACAAAGTGACAAAAAATATTTCCATCAATAATAATCAAAACTTTTAGACAAGCAAAGTAAGGAAAATGCTTGTTGAGAACTTCTTACAGTTTGATTTAAGGATATTTACTTTGCATATTTTGACATGTGCTCTTGACAATTTGTATTTTAACAGTTATAAAACTAACTTTTTGAATCTCAGAGTCTACTGTTATTAAATAATTATTGTCTGAACTCTCCCTTATCTGAGCCCCCCCATAATTTCCCACAGTTTAACACAAAAAAAAAAAATCAGGAAAAATGCTTAAAACCCATAGTTTTGCACAACTGCAAACAATTTATAAACATTTAAATAATTGCTTAAAAATTGATATTATCCATCACAATTATTTAAAATAAATTTAATTCTGCCAAGCCTATCTATCATGTATTCTTTTCAGCAAAGTTAACTCTAGCCCTGTGTTAGAGCGGTGCTTTGATTTTGAAGTTTCATATAGTTACAACAAGCTCTTGTAGAATTACATGTGGAAAAATCAGCAAGTAGCTCAGCCTAGGATTCCACGTTCTGAGCATTGCTTTCTTGTTAATCTACAGTACATTCATTAAAATGGAGCATAGATTGCCCACAGTGAAAATTACTGAAATTTGTGATGAAGCTTTCAAAATATAGATATAAATACGATCTCCAGTATTCCAGGAGGTCTTTATACTTAGTATCCTAATTTGACCTTTCCTGGAATTGGTAACAGCTGCTCTTGACACAAAGTGGCCTGAATAAAGGTAGTTGCTATTTTTAATAGTTTTGCTGTTCTCTGTATAATTAACACTGCAAAATGTGATTACGGTATATTAGAATAAGAAAAAGGAAGCATAAGCTAATGGTTAAAACAGAAGCCTGGGTAACAGGAGCTCTGGGTTCCAACATGAAAAAAACCCTCTATGTTCTACAGTATCATACATGAGACCATCACTAATCTAAACTGTACTGTTATGGAACATTGTAATGTTAAAAAAAAAAATAGCATGTCCAACTCTGCCACTGACTGACCTCACAAGTGTTGTGAGCAGTGTGTTTATACTACACTTTGAGTCTGCTGCCTAGAACGCAGGGGATCTGGCCTCAATTTGTGCCTCTTACGTGGACTTCTGTTGTGACCTTGAGAAAGGCAACTGAGGCATACAGAGATTATATGGCTGTCTGTGAAAGGGGAGTAATCACTGAGGTCATCGACTAGAAGTTCAGAGTATTATTATAAAAGGGTAGCTTTAGAGGAGAATTGCTAGTGTATTCTGCAAATAGTTTTGGTCAAAGGCTATTGATTGTATATTTTACAGCATTAATGTTATGTCATGATCTGGCTTTACTTTAGGAACTAGAACTGGTGGAGGATGTCTGGAGAGGGGAAGCACAAGATCTTCTTACCCAAATTGCTCAGCTTCAGGAAGAGAACAAACAGCTGATGACAAACCTGTCCCATAAAGACATCAATTTCACAGAAGAGGAATTTCAGAAACACGAAGGCAAGTTTAATATTTTAAATTCAGTGATGGTATTTTGTTTTTAAAGTCATCCCTGATCAAAGTGTCTTGATTGTACATTTCAACTTGTTCCTGTACATTGTTGCAGGTCTGTTTTATTGGGAAACAAAAGCTGTGAATAAATTCTGGAAACAAAATAAAAAGATTGGAACAGAGTTATTCTCTTGTTTGGATGAGAAAATTAAAAAAAGGAAAACCTAATTTTCTTTTCATTTAACATATTTTTTGAGGATAGCAACTTGTTAAAAATGTCCTTTAGTGAAGTTTTTTTTTTTTAATATAGATAGATCTAGCCACTTAATTGTATGTGTATGATAGTGTGGAAATATACAAATCAGTATTCACACTTGGGCATTTAGTTCAGCATAATTGATCATAAAGCAATTATTCAGGCTCCCTTCTTCTGAATTGTCAATACCAATTAATCCACAACATGCAGCGTTCAGGGGTGGGGGAATTCATATTTTGAAAAATCACCATGTGGTCTCAGATGTCTTGCCAGAACTTCAGAAACCATCTCAATAAATTGCACAAAAGAGGGGGAAGTAGTTACAGGAAGGAATGAAACACTAATTCAGGCCTCATAATGAGTTCTATTTTGGGAGAGAGGCTAAATTTATAATCAGGACAGTGCAATAAGCACCAAGGAGAGAGAGAGCCAGTAACTTTAAGCACTTGCTTCATCTCAGTTCTCAAGTTCTAAGGCTAGTTGGGAGATTGTGTCTCTCACAGTATCAAATGGGCATAAATCTGATTAGCTGGTCATGGTCCTGAACCACAATCCAATACTGCAATTGGTTCTGTGTGGACAGATGCTGGTGCCCATCTGGAGCCATGCTGACTTCATTGGGTCTCTGCACAGGCACAGACATCGACCTGCAGGATCACAGCCTGTTAGTACAACTGCTCGGATCAAAGATCAGAGTAAACATTCTGCTCATTTAAAAATATTTTTTACAAGTAACAGTACTTCATCTTGAGACCTTATAAAGGCCATGCACTTACTAGTGGCTAATGGCACTTAGCCCTTTGCTTCCCCACTGTACCTGTTCCACCAGCATTGAATTCAGCCCTTAGGCTTGAGTACCACTGTACTTCATCTGGAGAAGAGTGTTAATGGCACATTACAAAGAAGGATCTTACCCTCTCAAGATCAATGTTTCTTTAAAATAAATGCAGCTCTTCCAATTTAACAGGCTGTATTTGAGCTAGTTTTCACAATTTCCTTAGAATTTAAAGGACTATTGATTCCATGAAAAGTGTCAGAATATGAAATAAAGATGAGTCATAGACTATAAAAAAAATTGGAAAAAACAACATCAGTGGGTGACCCAGCTCAGTGCAGTCTATATGCTTCTATTTAAATTACTCTTGAATTTAAATAGCCAAGCAGGTGCCAGACATGTTTTTCAAGGTTATTTTTACTTTGTGTGGTAGAGAGACAGAAAAAAAAACTGTCCACTGTCTCAGGGCCAACATCTCATTTATTTCAGTGAGAGCAGAATTTGACTCAAACTGATATAGATTAACAATGATCCTAACTGGGAATCCCTTATATCTGACATCGGGAGTCACTGATGCCTATTCTCAGTGGAGAATTTTGCTTGTTAACAAATGGGACCAGGATTGGATTGCACGTCATGTTAAAGTTTTAATTTGTTCTGGTAGGAAACACTGAAACAGATGCTTGATTTTAAGGGCAACTGATTGACAGAGTAGAAAAAAAATAACCAGCCACACAGTGAGTTGCTGGATGCAGCTTTCCAAGTCCCAAAGCTCAGTTCATGTAGCTGTAATCGGGTTCTAATCTTTACACCCTAGCATGATTTAGTAGGCGTGATCATGTCTCCTAGTGGCTGGCCTCAGGGACTAACAGTCTGCTGCTTAATCAGCTGATAACTACAGAAGTCCTCTCTAGCTCAAGCAGCAGAGGCCTGTGGCTTTGGTGTTAAGAGCTCAGGTTCAATCTGGCAATGACTGTGTTATCTGATTGTATGTAGCCTCAGTTTACTACAGTTGGAACTCCTGCACCCCACTGCATTCATATCCCTCCTGAAAACAAATTTTCTGTGAGGTCTTTCAGCGATAATGAAGGCTTGTGGTTGGTCATGTTGAGACCACTGCCCAGTACCGTGTCACTGTTTCCTTTCACTCTTCTGGTTGCATCTGTCTTCTCTTATCCTATAGCTGGATGGTAAGCTCTTTGTGGCAGGAACTGACTCTTTGCTTGGTGATTGCACAACCTGTAGCACATGGTTGTCCTGGCCCATGAGTGGACTCCTAGGTACCACATGAATGTCAATAATGGTTATTTGAAGTCACAGTCACTCATGGAAGGAGAGACTAAAAGGGTTAAAATCACATATTTATAGTAAACAAAATTGGCAAGAGTGACAGCTCGCAGTACTGTCATCAAAATCTGCATTTCCTTTGCAATAACAATGGCTTAAAGCCACTTTATAGTAGTCCTGAACCTCTCTTCTGACAAGCAGGGTTCATCTCTGCAGCAGCTGTGCAGGGTGACAGGCAGGAGAGAGAGAGGCTGCCATCCCTTCTCCAATGCTGCTGTCCTGTTTCTGAGCCTGATTCTGCACCATGGAAGTCAATGGGATTTTTGCCAGGGACTTCAGTGTGAAGAGGATCAAACCCCCTCTCTCAGCAAAAGCAGCAGGAACTGCAGTGGGTCTCAATCCAGCTGTCTGAGCTCTGCTACCCTCCAAACCCAAAGAAATCACAGAATTTGATTGCCCACCCCTGGGACCACATGAGAAACCACGAGCCCTAATTCTGAGCATTCCTGGTGCATCTCAGTCTCCCACACAGCTCAGGTTTTATACAGGCAGCTTTCAAGTTTCTCAGGGAAATTGGTTCAAGTTGTTGTCAACTGTCACAGCACCTGCAGAACTCCCATTGTCTCAACATCATGGATATTAAAAAAAACAACACAGAATCTATGACAAACGCAGTATTAATAATAACCCACCCCCATGTACTGAGTGTATTTCAAGGAAATATTCAACAGCAACAGAAAGGTAGACGTGTGAACCTATGTATCATATGTATAATAATGTTTAGCCAGTACTCTGCATCTATATAGACTGGGGAGCAAGGAGCAAGGACTGCTGTACTTTGAACAAACACACTGCGGGTGCTCAAACAATTAAAAGGAAATGTAGTGAAATATCTCTAATGGCCTTGTTCCATAAGGAAGCTCTTTTAGCTTAAAGAATGACCTGTAGCAATTCATCCTTAAGGTGTGCAGGACTGAACAGCAGTAAACGTGAGCCTCTGGGCTTTGCGAGTTTGAGCAGAGGCCTTCAAGAAGCAGAGCAAGGTTAATATGAAAATTGTGTGGCAGAAAAAAGAATTCTAAGTAAATACAGCAGGATCTTGGGCTGCAGCTGCAATGTTAAAAATGTGACTCCTAGTCATGAGACCAAATTAATACCTGGTAATAACACCAGCGACTGAACAGAATATATCCCTGGTGTAACCCCTACTGATCCAAGGTTGGACCTTTTAGCTGGCCCAAGGCATGTCAGAGGGGGCATGCAGATGTACTGCTCAGCTTATAGAGCAGCACAGATGCCAGGATAGGAGGTCACATATCCTGCCATCTCAGGTAGGATCAGCGTTGTGATGGGTACAATAAGCAGGAGATCCCAACAAACAAGAATCACAAAAAACCTCTCAAGTATGTGTTCTAAAGACACTCAGTTACTCTCCACTTCTCATCAGATCCTGAATCAGACTTGGGTTAGGATTTGGTTTGGTTCCCAGTTACTGAGGCCAGTTTCAGGTAAGAGACAATCTACAGTCTTAAAGAAAGCTTTACTGTGTCAAAATTAATTCTTCTGCCTAGAGATATGGCCTAAGGGCCAAATCCTGGAATGTGCAGAGCAACCTCAGCTCAGTCTAGTAAGGCAATGGGAGTTGAGGGCTGCCCCGCAGCTCACAGGATCAGAAGCCACAATCACCAGGAAGGAGATGAGATGAGATTTTGCATTTGCTTATCTTGGAACCTGTCCTACCGCATATTTGGATCTTTAATCTGACTTCACGCGTCGTATTGTAACATCAGACAACTCCTTGGAGACTGTAGCCTGCACTTGCATGGAGACATCCTCAATGATCTCATAAGCCTTGTCCCAGATCTTTAATTTCCATGATCCTTAATCCCTTTGATGAAAGCTCAGACAGGGCCTGACCCTCTAAAACAACTTACTTCTGGTAGAGATTCTTTCTTCTGCCTTTGGATAGCTCAGATATCCCCTGCCAGGAAGCTAAGTCAAGAACCCTTAACCATGGTCTAGACAGTTCCTATGAAAATTCTCTTGCAAATGTAGGGGCGAGCAGTATATTTAAATTAAGTATTTATATTGTGGGCCCCGCTCTACAAATCCATCAGTAGACAGAGTCCCTGACCATAAACAGTCAAGATTATTTTTAAACTGCTTGCTTTCTTACGATCCCATGGAACAATACATCAACCGCACCGATCCAAAGGAAATTGCTGATGAGATGTGCTTAGGGAAACCAGCTGGGTGTGCCATTTTAACATCTTCCAGATACACGATTTTGAATCATTCAGGGTTAATTATTTCACACTTAGTGCACTTGTTGCATGTTTAAGAAAATGTAGAGGAGTAAAATGATTGTGGAACAAAAACATCCCTACCCACCCTTGTCCTGGAAAAAAGCCCAGTGATCTGTGTATACATTTGAAATCTTTCATATTCACCAAGAGTTAAAGAGGAAAACAAGAGAGGAGGGGAAAAGGAGTTAACTGAACATTAAAATAAGACTTTGCTCCTGAAATTGCACCTGCTAGCTATGAATCAGGTATGAGAGAAACTTGCTTTTAGAACAGCTAGTCCCTCTGTACTGTGAAGGAAAGTTTTTAAGGGCAGGTGTTTTAGGCCCTGATCTTGCATCTGGCTCCGCATGCATGGGTCCCAGTGCCCAACTGATATTTGCTAACAGGCTATGAAGCATTATCCATAAAATGGGACTAGTGTTGACAAGATACCTGTGTAAAGGCACACAGTGCTAAGCTATGCTGGCTTGTTCGCTTACTCATTTATAATGGGGTTCTTACTCTTTTGTAGAAGTTAGCAGGGGTGCATTGTATTACTATTCCTGTTTTACAAATCAGGAAACAGAAACACGGAGGTGTAGTGACCTCCCCAAGATCATACAGAGAGTCAGTAGCAGCACTGGGAATAGGATCACAGTGTCCTAGCTCCCCAGGTGTGTGCTTCAACAGGAGAGTGCAGACATAGTAAAAACAGTTTGTAGCCCAGGAGCCCATTTCTCTTCCCCACAGGATACCAGTAACACCCACTGAAGTGAATGAGAATCACTGGTGTCCTACAAAGCAGTAGAGACTGGAGAGACAGAGTGAGTGTGAATCAGGCCCCAACAGGAAGGCTGGCAGGTTTAAGCAATTTATTAAGAAATAAAAGAAAATAAATATAAGACAAATAAGCTCACCATGAACATCTGAGTCACTCCAGAGGCTTTATAGATTTTGGAAGTAACACAACCTCTAAAACATCTTACTAGCTTTTCTTATATACCACTCCTCCCTCCAATACTCTGGTAAAGATTACCTTTCTTCTGCCTTTGCATAGATCAGGTAGCTTCCTGACTTCTTTTGCAGTGGTAGAGGGAAATTGCTACTCTCCCTCCTCTGCAGTCATGTGCTTTTAGACCTAATTAGGAACCTGCACCTGCTCCAAATTGCAAGCTGTAGAAAAACTGGCCATCAAAGGCAGGCTCCCTGCAGTGGAGTGGAATTACTCACTCTCTTCCACCCACTTATCTCTTTTGGGTTGGTCTTGCTCTTGCCTGCTCTCAGTGCATTGTTAACATCAGTGCTCTTCAGGGCAGGGCTCTTAAAAGGGTTCTACTCTGACTTGGGGTGAGGGAATTTGTGTCACCTGGCATTTGGGTCTACTCACACCTCAAGTGGTAAAAGGAAAAACCAGTAAGGAATGAGTCAGTTCATGATACAGAGCAAAGAACAGACACTGCGAACCCAAGGTGGGTAAACCTGCTTACACAGCACACTTCAGCTGAGAATTGCTATAGTGTGTTAAAAAGGGCTTTGAATTTGGTCTCACAATTACCCTATTGGGGTAAGTAAACTATTATAATCTGTAGTTAATAGAGGGGAAGGCAAGGGAACAGAGGTTAAGTGCCTTACTTAAGGTCACACAGCTAGTCAGTAGCAGGACTGGGCAAAGAACCCTGGATTCTGAGTCCCAGATTCCTGCTTTAACCACTAAATTGCACGTTGGCCAGGGCATCTCTAGTGTCCCTGTTGATAGCTTATTAGCCGCAGGCCACCCATTCACTGGCACAGAATTATGTATCTGTATTAGACACAATTAAAAATTATCTTACTTGATCTGTTAAGAATATCAAACTGCAGGTCTCTGTAGAATGATGATTAGCTGTGAAGCAACTGTAATGAATTTATCACCTCACCATCTTAAACACTTGGCTACATTAGCAGGACAATATGCTATTGTTCTTTGTTGCTATACTGCCCACTGAAGTCCTTAGGTGCTGTATTGTCTCTCCATACTGATGGTTAATGGCGGAGAGTTTCCAGTTTTGTGATTCTGATATTATCCTAATGAATTATTGGTCAAACTGCAAATTAATTAATTTAATCCCTTGTTAATCTTTAAACGGTATTGATGGAGAGATTTTTGACAACACTTCAAACAGGCTTTACAAAGGAATTCTATCTTTTTTTCCTCCTTTGTAAAGTGTAATTATTTTAAATCTGAATCACTACAATGGAATGAGAGAGGAAGTTAGAATGGAAAAAACATATATGGCACAATCCTAACTCAGGTTAAACACTTGTTAAATTTGCTCTGACTTTGGACTGCAGGATCTAGGAAACTAGAAATGGAGATGCAGAATGTTAGTTCAGGCCCCAGTATAGTGGCATGCATATAAAATCGGAATAGATCTTGCCAATGCAAAATGCCATCTCCCCTCCAGAGAGAGAACTTTTTTCTTCATTAAATAGAAAACCTTTTAGGGAGTGCTTAACGAGATTACAGGCCATTCATCCATGGGATCAGTACATAAATGTCACCACTGGATACATCATATAGAAGCACAGTAATGGTATTACATACATTTGCTTATAAATATATCAGAAGCATATTCATCACTTTCAGTGTTGTGGTACATCCTGTGAACTGTATAGCCAGTTTTCCCATCATCCATGAATCCAGTATATTGGCTAAATAACCTTTCTTCTTTATCCAAGGTATTTACCCAACAACATCTCCCTGAACAACCTGGATGAATCAGACTATGTCTTGTGCCTTTCCCAAATGTTTCTTACCATTGTCATGATCATTCTCAGTTTATTTTCTTTGTTTTGTTTTCTTTAAACCAGGAATGTCGGAGAGGGAGAGGCAAGTGATGAAGAAGCTGAAGGAAGTGGTAGATAAACAAAGGGATGAGATCAGAGCCAGGGACCGGGAACTGGGACTTAAAAATGAGGATGTGGAGGCAGTAAGTGTTTGTTGCCCTTTTCCTCTCCTTGAAGGAACCACACAGATGTTTGACAAGTTTTAAATGAATATAGTGCTTGTGAAGGATGCCAGATTATTATCCCTGTAGAGTCAAGTCCTCTGTGTATCTGTAGAAGAGGTAAAAAAGAGTGTGAGCTCTTCAGGGCAGGCGCCATACCCTCTTCTGTGTCTGGAAAGAACCTAGCCCGTTGTGGGCATGACTGGAAACCAAGAATGACAGGGGAGCAGATTTTTCATAGGCTCAAAGGGGAAGTGGGTGCCCAACTCCTATTGACTTTCAGTGTGAACTGGGCACCTAACTCCTCTAAAGCCTTTAGAAAATCTCCACTTAGGCAATCCAAACTTTTCCACGCAGCTCACATAGCCCAACTTCGCCCTTGGAGGCAGCAGCTCTGGACAGGAGAGGGCTGCATGGCCCATTAAGCTTTGCTTTTCTCTGCTGAGCCTGTCAACAAGAAACCCCTGCTGGGTGCTATCTTTCAAGAAACAGGGAGTGAAACCACACGTCATTTCACATACACTACCAGAAAGGCATGAAGGAGAAGATGGACAGGCTTGTGCTCAGGCTCTGGACTGGACTTGGGAGACCTGTGTTCAGTTCTTGACTCTGCCACAAACTGTGACCTTAAGTAAGTAACAGAATGTCTCTTTGCCGCAGTTCCCCATCCCATCCTATAGCTGTCCTGTCTATTGAGATGGTAAGTGCTGCAGGGCAGGGACTGTTTCGAACTACGTGTACATACAGCACCTGGCACATTGTGGCTCTGATGTTGGTTGGGGTCCTCTAAGCACTGCCACCGTACAAATTAGGTGAAAGCTTGTGCTGTCATACAGGTGTAATTCATAAAGTGCAAAAAAGCCAAAAATGGCTCAGAACTTAAAAACTGGACAGTGAGAGACTCCGAAACCCAGTAATGGCTGAAACTGGTGATATTCTAAACAAAACAAGCTCTCATGCTAACACCATGCTTGTAGCTATTTCCATCACGTCACACTGACCCAACAGGCTTCAGAGTGACAATCCTGGCATCTTTGTACATAGATTTGATGATAATCAGACAGTAATAACCTTGACCGCTTCCAGCTTAGGTCAAAGCTTGATCCAATATCCCATGAGACATCCAGTCCCTGAACCTTGCTACATTTTTCTTTGGAATCTATTATCTATTTCAGCAAAGCATTTGAACAGCTGGATATGACTGGAGGATAATGTTCTGTGCTGCAGGGAAAAAAAATCTGTTTACTCTGAAAGTCAATTGTGGAGACTGCAACTGTAGCAGATTAATTAAATGGTTAAAATGAATGTGAAATAAAGGAGATCTTTCAAGATAAATACAACAGGAACATATTGCTAGTTCTTTAATTTAATACTTGTGATTTAATTTACCCTGGTTTAATGGAGGCATACTTACGGTGTCACTTTATGGCAGCTGCAACAACAACAGAACAGGCTAATGAAAATTAATCATGACCTTCGGCACAGAATCACAGTGGTTGAGGCTCAAGGGAAAGCGCTGATTGAGCAGAAGGTGGAATTGGAAGCATATCTGCAAACCAAGGAACAGGAGATGGGCACTTTAAGGGCAGAGCTTGGGAAGCTGAGAGAGAAGCTACAGGGGGAGCACAGCGAAAATGGAGAAGAAATAAAGGTAAGAGGCACTTGATTCTCCCTGGGCAAATGACTCCCATCATCCTATGGGACAACTGCACATCCAGGGTATATTCTGCCATCGGCTTTGAAGTGTAGATCCCCTCTGATTTCAGTGGGAATTCTGATCAGATGGCATGATACAGCTGTGAGACTGGACCCTGGGATAAGTAGCAATTTGTACTTAGAGACCAAAACGTTCTCCAGAACTTACAGGCGTCAGTTTGAACAGCAGTGCAGAATCTCTCAAAATTAATACTGCCTTCCAACCGTTCATGTCCCTCCCAAAACACCCAGCCCACTGGCAATAATCACTGCATGTTTCAGCAGAGTTACGTTAATAAAGGTGGACGTTCAGCTAGAAAGAACCAAAGGTCCACCCATCCATTCCCATAGATAATTATAAAGTCGTGATGTAATGCTGTTGTAAGGTATAGTATCTTTGGACTGTTACTATAGTGAGAGGCAGGGTGGTCTAGTGGATGTACCATGGGATGGCAGCCAGGAATTCCTCAAGTCTCATTAATGGTCTGGCTGCATAGTTTTAATCAAGGCACTTCTGCTACGTCTACACTGCAGGTGAAGGTGTGACTGTGGTAGGGGTAGGCATACCTGAGCTAGCTTTAATCTAGTTGGCACAGGTAATAGTAGTGAAGATGGGTGGCATGGGCTGGCAACCTGACTGTGTCTAAGTTCCGTGGTGGGCTGGTACTCAGGTGGCTAGCCCATGCTGCCACATCTCTATTACTATTATCTGTGCTAGCTAGATCAAAGCTAGCACCCTTCACTCTTGTCCTGTGTCTTGCTATATATAAAGTGGGGAGGGAGTGATAATACTTACTCAGCTTTAGTAAGACACTTGAAGAACCGGGGAGGCCCTATAAAGTTTTGTTATTCATTCCTTGCAGTGTAAACACTTGATATGCATGTGAGGCATCCAGGCCATGGCTGGGCCTGTGTTAGGATGTCTTATTTCCAGTTAACACAACAAGTAGTAATACCCATGTGTTTGTAACTTCATAGGGTAGCCAGCTGGGGAATACTGCAGCCCACAGATAGCCAGTCCTATCTTTCTATAGCTGTGGCAGCTGGTCGTTCAAATACACTGTGGTGATGGCACTCTTCAGTGATGGAATAGTTCTATATTGAATAAGAAAATCTCATCTATGCATTTAGCAACCTGTCGAGCTGCTGTCATATGCATCACAGGAAGTGTGACTTTCTGACTGCATGACAGATCACAGAATCCTCCACAGAATCCTCCAGATACAGTGACAAATAGTTGATTTGTGAGAGCAGTATTAAATATGCCTTGGGCAAACCAAAATATCTCTAGTGCCAGCTGTTGGTTTAGATTCAAGGCAGCCAGTATTTTGGTTGTGCTGTGTTGTTGTTGTTGTTTCCCCATACTAAAATATTTAGTGTTCCAAAATGCAGTGGCTGATGAGAGGTTTTAATCTTCGCCCCCCCCTGTACATCTGTAAATTCTAATGGGTCCCACAGGCAATACTGTTTGTTAGTCGGTGAAATGTTTATGGCATTGGAGCGGTAGCAATCCTCATGTTCTGCAGCAGACAAGGTCTCTTCATTTTACAGATACACTGCTGTTAAGTGGAATTCAGCCTGCTAGAACATTAAATCCCCTTTCTCCCTCACTTGCAGGACAGGTTGAAATTTTAGTAGTGCAGGACTTGTACATGTCCGTGAAAGTATCACTGGAGGAGAAGCTGGCTACTGACACTGACACTGAGGCTTGAAACCTATGCTTAGTCTCACTGAAGTGAAATGGGAATTTCTATTGGCCTCATTAGGAGGAGGACATCTAAGACCAGGGCTGGCTCTAACTTTTTTGCTGCCCCAAGCAAAATAAAAAGAGTGCGGCCCTGGAGTAACACCCCCCGCCTCCCTGAGTGCCGCACTGCCCAAGCCCCCCCTCCCACTCCAGCGCCCCGTGGCCGAAACACCCCAACACCCCCCCCCACCAGCGCTGCCCAGTGGAAACAAAAACAAACAATCAAAAACCCTCCAGCACTGTTGGCTGAACCAAAAAAAAAAATTAAAATAAAACCCGAGCGCCGCCGTGCCCCAAGGTGCCGCTCCAAGCACGTGTTTGGTTGGCTGCCGGCCCTGTGTAAGACATAGGGTTTATACTGGTGTCCTTGGCTTAAAATTTCTTTTCCCCATACACTTCACTTTTGTACAGTGTGTCAGAAGGCATCTTCCCTCCACCCCACGTCAGAGGTACTGTGTGACTGTCACGCACATTGGAGGGAAAGGTGCTATGGAGATGTAAATGATGGTCTTTTTCTTTTCTGGTCCCAGGCTTTTGGTTTGTTTTATTGAGGGTTAGAGACTTCAGTTTCTTTGTGGCTTAGGCTTTTCTCTAATAGTTTTGTGGCTCTGAATCCTCCCAAATTTTGTGGGAGATGTTGTTATGATCTGGGGTTTTGGGTTTGCCCCATATCTAGTTCATACAGATGACAGCTCTGTATAAAGCAGCATCATTTATCGTTGCCCAGGCTTTCCGAATCCACTTTCACAGGCCTGCAATTTACTGTACTAAAAATCTGCAGTAAAATTTGTGCAAGTTAAAAATCTCCTGTATGTTACAGCATTTGTGGCAAGTAAACAGAAGTGTTTATATATGGTTATGGTTGAGTTCCAGTTTCTATTCTAAAGCTTCCCCCTCCACCTCCCATGTTTTTAAAACAGTTCCTCTTTTTGGGGAAGAAACTTTCCATTGGTCTGGCTTTTTCTGAGTATGTGTATGGGGGAGGGTGGAAGGAATATACTGAACTTTGAGCCTAACTTTCCTTTCACTTCTTAGTCTGGTATAAACCATGACGTCAGTGGAGTTACCAGTCTAAAACTGGTGTAAGGAAGAGGAGAATTGGGCCCTGTATCTTTTGCACTTGCATAACTTAAAACAGTTGACTGTCTAGAAACTTCAGACTTGGCGCATTTCACAGGCAGGAGAAGGAATCTGTGTGTCTGAGGCTTTAAAGGGAGACAAGAGAAGCTGTGACTAAAATACAGGATTGGGAGTTAGATGACTTGGATTCTATTTCCTGTGCTACTACAGGCTTCTTGGTGACCTTGGGCAAATCACTTAACCTGTCTACAACTCCATTACGAGAGAGGCAGACGGAGAGGACCTGGTTTACATATGTAATGTAGATGACCACGTCCGTCACAGATGAGAAGCACATTGTACCACAGCCCCTTGACTTGGCTGTAGTGTTATTGTAGATGGGCCCTCTGAGTACCCTGTGTGGATGCTTCATGTTGTTCTTTGTTGTCCTGAATGTAATGTATTGCTTCAATTATCAGTATCCATTTGTTGCGGGCAGATGAATTTGCAGTCCTAATAATGGCCAGTATGGGTCCTATTACCCCACAGAGGGGCAGTGTGGTCTTATTACAGTCACTGCCACTGAAGTTGAGCATAGAATATTTACCTCTCTATGTACATTAGAACAGAAAGCAACAGAACAGTTTACCAGCAGCGACTGAGGAGAAACAAACATTTTTGGGGCTAAAAAACCTGCATAATTAATATAAAACAACTTCAAACGTGCCTCCTGGATTTATAGTGCACATGGCCAGGGTTAGTTCTTGTTAACACATGGCTTTAAAACTTAATTGTGTCATCTTGCTACAAATTTGGGGGGAGGGGTTTCTCACAGTAAATTTAACAATTTGTAAGCGGTTTGGACTGTCTCTATATAGCACCTAGCAGAGTAGGGTCCCAATCTCAGTTGTGGGCTCTGTGCTACCATCATTTAACTAGCATGGCACTTTCCAGTAAGCCGGGTAAATTACTGGCATAGAGATCTCTCCAAACTGAAAAGTACCACCTGCCTGCATTTTATATACCTGATACCTTTAACGCTTCTGTTCAGGTCTGTTGTTGTTCATTCGCTTCCAGCTTACACTATTGTGTGGTGTTTGGCAACATCTCAGCAGATAACTGGCACATGCCCTCTGAAATGAATAGCAGGCAGCTTTCCAGGTACTAAGCTGGAGAAATAGGCTGCCCTGCAGCAAAATGTTTATAAACATATCAGAGCACTTGATGTACTTGACCCTTTGCACTCTTGGAGAGGTTACAGGCCTTGGGGAAACTCACCTGCAACTTGTGTTTATATCTGTGACTGAAAGTTAGGGGCTGAGCCACATGTCTCGAACCCACAAATAGAAATGGTCACTTCTGACAGATTTACAAGTTTACCCCTTAGAGACCACAAATATAGAATAAAGGTAGTGGGGTGGGTGGGTGTTTGTACACATGCACACACTATATGGAGATGATCTCCGTGGGATAAATATATCATGCATCTTTGACTGCCTCATCTGCACTCTGTCCACTAATCCAGTCCTCCTGGGACTATTGACTCTGAGGGTAGGATAGCTTAGTGGTTAAACCCAGGGTTGTGAGTTCAATCCTTGAGGGGGCCATTTAGGGATTTGGGGCAAAAATCTGTCTGGGGATTGGTCCTGCTTTGATTTGAGTAAGGGGTTTGACTAGATGACCTCCTGAGGTCCCTTCCAACCCTGATAGTCTATGATTTCCTACACTCTAAGCAGCTTGCATCAGCTGCCATTGACAAATAACAGCTTGTCAAGACAATAATTTCCACTTTCATTTTACTGCACCAAATTGGACTCTTTAAATGTTCCTTCATCAGAGACTCGGGCCAGTCCTGTGCTGAGCATAATACCAATGGCAAGGGAGATGCCCCTATGTACAATGCTTCTAGCCCTGGCAGGACCTGAGATACTGACTTGAAATTGTCACATTATTCTGCACAGAATTGTTTTTGTTGGTCACTCTTAAGAGTTGTTAGTGTAATCTGAGCCCTGTACAGTAGGACTCATGGTCTTAAAGCACCTGGACTTACAGGCAGAGGAATACAAAATATAGTCCCAATTTAAAAGAAAACAATCATGAAGCTCACTATCACATTCCTAAAAGCAGTATTTTTGTAACGTACGTGGCATACAGAAAATATAGAGGGATGGAGTGGGGAGGTATACATTTAGCAGTACTCATTTGGGATGACCTGAATAACAGCATAGTGATTTTTGCCACTGGTTAATGGTGTCCTCATCCATTCATGCTGTTAAAATCTTTGTGCCAAACATGCATGCACAAGATAGTAAATTGCTAATTGAACAGCACTATCTCTTAGGCAAAATCTTCTTCCTGACACTCATTGGATGACTATCTTATACCATGAAGCATAATGATCATAACTCATATTAAAAATCCAGATTGACCATGACATACCTGAGACACTCACTGTGACTTTTAAAAATTACCCATATCTGATGATCATTTTATTCCAGTGAATATCCTATTCATTTCACTGACCATTTGGAAGATGCCAGCATTCTAGGGATTAACGAGATTTTTCTGGCCTTTTTGTTGGCACATCATTGCTCTAACAACTGACCATCTTCCCATTCACTAAACTAATTGTGAATGTTCAGAATTAAAGCATGAATGAACAATGCTCAGGGCTGGTTACAAACCCATAAAAATGAGGAGAGGCTGTGAACCTGCACCACTGATGCTAACTGGAGCAAGACTAAGTCCGTCAAGTGGCTATGGTATTGTTCAGCTGACCTGTCAAGAACAGACCAGGGATAATGCTACCAAACAAGTCTGCAAATATTTGTAGGCATGTTTTAAATGAACTTACATTGGCGCTATTCATGCATTAGCTTCCTATTAACGTTTGTGCAGTGGAGTATTACTAGCACAGATGCTCATGGAAAGTAAATTTGAGTTTGTGATAAAATATTTGCAGAAATATGCAAAACACCAAACTACAAAGTAACATGGTGAGATTGTCTGTGTCCCCCATTGCTCTAGTGAGAGGAGAGAAATTCTGAATCAAGGTGCACTCATGTGCACAGAGGAAATAAGCAACAAGGACATGCAGTGGGGATAAAGGATCAAGCAGCACCTCATTAGAGCAAATGTACTTTTATCTTCTCTCCTTAATGGTATCCTGATTGAACTTTGCCATATAGCGAAATTCTCTATTTGCTGTAGGGTAGAGATGGGCCTGGCCGGAGAGGTCTACACAGGACCACTTTTGTTTTAAGTAGTCCATGGTCTGAAGCAATCTGAGGACCAATGTTCTAAAGAATTTTCCTATTGAGTGTTTAACGCCAGCTAAAATATTGGCTTCCCCTCTAAGGTGGCAAAGACATGTCCTGTCACAAGCATGGTGTAAATGCCTTAGCAGAAGATTGCAGCCAGAGAGAGGGGAAATGAAAGCAGGAGAGAAGTAGGTAGGAAAATAAGTGAGAAAACAGACGGGAACAGGGGCATGTGAGGATGCTTGGGTTCCCCCCGGCCAAAAAGCGACAGTGACTGTCAGTGTTTTACTAATGAATTGAATGAGCTTGGTACTAATAGTTTAAGGGATGATTTCATTGTTGTTAGTTCAGCTTGGAGACTCAGCTTTGTAAACAGGCCTAGGCCCTGAGCCAGCAAGCATGAAAGTGTCTTCAGTCTCTGGAGAGAGAGGATGCTTTCTTCTCATTGCTGTAACTCATCAGTTTCATGGCAGTGGCATCTCTTCTAATTACAGCTGTTCCCATTCTTTCTGCCAGGGCGAAGGTTAGGCAGTAATTGCAATGGCAAGCAGAAAGCTGGAATAACTACCTCCTCTGGAACTAGCACCGGTTGTTGGCTTGGGCTGAGTAAACTTAGCTGCATTGGCTATGTGTGTGTCAATCTCCGCTGACTTAGATGAGATCTGGACAAGATGGCTTATCTGGGGAAGGGGATGGGAAGTAAACAGAATCGAAATGGGCTTTGAAATGATGCATGTGACCAAGATGGCAGTAATTGTATGGAAAAGCATTTACACTATGATTTCCTCTGAACATTTTGTGTTCCATAATATCCATTTTATGACATTAGGTTGCGATAAGAAAAAAAACCTAATTGAATAGTAAGGATCTGACAAACAGACTAGCTGTCATTCAAGCTGCTATTCCATCCTTGCAGGACATTGGATAGAATATTCTGCAGCAACAGTTTGGACTTCTGCAAAAGTCTATTAACTAACCCTCCTCACAGCCCTGGGAGGAGGGTCAAGGTTATTTTGCTGATGGGTGAGTGGAGGGCTGGAGACAGTCAAGCCTGTATTTTCAAAAGTGGCTTGTGTTTGGATGCCCCAGTACCTGGGTCCCCAAATTTAGCTGCTTAGAGCTTTTTCCTGTGAAGTGCTGAGCACCCACCATTCCCAAGTGAAGCTTGAGATCTCGAGACTGGTGAAGAATCAAGCCTTTGGTGCCTAAGATCAGGTACCCCAAACTAGAGGCCACTATTGGAAAAGTCACCTTTTGTGTCTTAAACAGCCACACAGTGAGTTAGAGCAAGAGGTGGGAATGAAATCCAGGAGTCCTGATTTCCTGTTCCCTGCCCCAACCACTAGACCCCATTCCCGTCCAATGGAGAGAATGTTCTTTCAATCAATATAACAATGACAGTGTGGAGACTTTGACCCTGATCCTGCACAGAGGTACACACATGCTGAACTTTAAATACTTGAGAAATCCCATTGAACTCTATAGCACTACTCAGGTGCATAAAGTTGAGAAATCCCATTGAACTCTATAGCACTACTCAGATGCATAAAGTTAAGTGTTTACAGGAATAGGGGGGCGTCCCTAGGTTGCATATTCCCTGGAGTGCTAGAAAATGGCACTCAATAATAGGAGCATGTAGATCATGTTCCTAACATGTAGAATATCTGCTTTCAGCGGTATATGCTTGCTGTTGACATCTCCCTCACTCTAATCAATCTTCCTCTGTAGTGCTTTACAGAGGAAAAATTGCTACCACCTTGTTTTAAATGTGGTATAAATAACTAGGTTTCATAACTAGAGGGTGGGATCTAGAAGCCAGTAGTTTTCCTGAATTGTTATAAAATGGCCTTTTCCCTTTTTAATCAAATGAGTTTAATACCAATTAAACCCACGGGTAGTTTCCTGGGAACTAGAGTTGAGTGGAAAATTTGAATATATAAAACTTTCTGCAAAAATAGTTTGGATTTAATTTTCCAACTAGCTCTACTAGAGACTATACTCCCAATTACTATGTATCGCCTATAGAACTGACATTGACAAGCAGTGCAATTTAGTGGATAGAGTCTGACGGGAGCCAGCAATTCCCTGAGTTCTAATCCTGACTCTCTACATGGACTCGCTCTGTGAGCAAGTCACTTCCTCTTCTTGTACCCTAGACTAGGTCTACACTGCACTTTGACAGAAGTTTTACTGGTGAGTCAGGCGTGAAAAAATACAGCCCTGACCAACTAAAGTTTTACTGACAAAAAGTGTCAGAGTGGACAGCACTTTATTGGTGGGAGATGCTCCCTCTCACCAACAAAGCTACTGCCCCTCATTGGGGGTGGTTTTATTTTGCCAACAAAACGCAACTATGCTGCAGACCTTACAGCAGCACGTAGTAGCAGCACAGCTGTGCTGCTATAAGGTGCGCAGTGTAGACGTAGCTTTAGTTTTCCTGTCTGTGAAATGGAGGTAGTAATACTGACCTACTCTGTAGGGTCTTGGGGATCAATTCAATGTCAAATCTGAAGATCTGCAGTACTATGCTTTAGAACAGAAGTGCTCAGTATTTATTTTTATTATATTGGCCCTAAATGGGGGCGCATCTTATTTAGAGAAGCTTTCCCTGGGAAATGAGATCTTGATCGGCCTTTTTCCATTCGGAGTGTTGAAAGGAACATATCTATTTAGGTGGCTATAATTTGAATATAAAATACCTAGTTAGGAGCCGCTATGCCACTGGAACACCAACAGACTCCTGACTCCAGTGACACAGTCAGGAAACTCTTGGACTCTCTTGGTACCTCTTTAAAATCCAGTTTGGGAGGTGAGCAGCTTACTTTCTTCCCTGCTTATCTTCATCAGGTCCAAATATGTAAATCATCTGTGTCTCTCACCCCATTCAGTGACACTGCTTCTGTGTGCTGGTACCCCATCAGCTCTTGCAACAAGTATTGAGTTTCAAATGTACTTTGCTGCATGCACCGTTCCGGCTGTAAATAAATGTTGGAAGTTTCCCAGACCTCGTAGCGTTTTCAGTTGTGTTGCAGAAAATCCTGATTCCAAGCACACATTTCCAACATGCTTGTATTTTCTCTGTATTGCTTCCTCTGCTTTATATGGCCACCTGATGTCACTGACTACAGCAGCAGTATCGTGTATGGCGGTGTTTCTCAAACTGGGATCACCGCTCGTGTAGGGAAAGCCCCTGGTGGGCCAGGCCTGTTTGTTTACCTGCCCCATCTGCAGGTCCGGCCAATTGCGGCTCCCACTGGCTGCGGTTCGCTGCTCCAGGATCGGCCGGACCTGCGGACGGGGCAGGTAAACAAACCGGCCTGGCTCGCCAGGGCCTTTCCCTACACAAGCGGCGACCCCAGTTTGAGAAACACTGATGTATGGTGACTTTCTTCTCCTTCTCTGTGCTGCAGTCCCTTGGGCCATGTCCCTGCAAACAGAGCCACATAGGATCTCATTGACTTTGGTAGGAGTCCACACAGGTGTGAGAAACCATCTGCGTAGATCAGGGTCCAAGTTCTGCAGAAATTAGGATGCAAGACACCGAACATCTACAGGCTCTAGGACCAAAACTGGAGAACTCTCGTAACTTTTGAGTGAATCTTACATAGCACTGTTATATAGAAGAAGGATGGGAGTAACTGGTCTATTTAAAAAGTAACAAAGCCAACCCTGCCATTACCCACTGGGAATATGGGGTGCTCTGCACACATCTGTATATCTCCTCTTTGCAGCTGTTCAGGTTCACTGGTGTTGACATCAAAGAGATGTCAATTGAGCAAGGGCATTATATATAGGTTATTATATATTCAGGGAACTTGCAACCTTTTCCAAAGAAGTGTCTCCTGATGATTGGAAAATACACTAAACAAGCCACACAGCAAGGGTCATTTATTTTTAAATATTTGATTAACTATCTTTAAGAAACTGTGGGAAGTAGGCTGTTGTCAAAACACGGGCCCTACATTTTCAAAAATGACTAGTGGTTTGGGGGTTTTTTGATTTTTTTTTGGGGGGGGGGTTTGATTATCTGAACACCTAGACCCTCAAAATCAGGCCCCTTTAAGGTGTCTCAGGTTGGATACCCCAAAACATTGTTACCCCAAATCAGTAGTCACTTCTGAAAATACAGGCCTCTGGCTAAATAAAATAGAAAACAAACTTCCCCTGGGCTGGATTTATAGCCTCCTTGCTGTTGGCACCCACTCATGACCCCTCTCATCTGAGGAGGTGAGATAAAGAGGGATCACCCCATCTTTGAGGCCTAAAAAACCCAAAGCTACCCCTGCGTTGTTAGCCTCCAGCAGTTTCCAGCACAGTAAGGAATGCTGTGATCCCCTACCATTGAATTATTCTTGCTGGTGATCTTATTAAACCCGAGCAATGAAGCAAAAGTAGTTGGCTTTCCATAGCACTCCTCTAACATTGTTGATGGCTCTTATAATATTAAGAATAGTGATGGATGATTCAATTGCATCTCTAAGGAAAAGTTAAGCCTTTATTGAGTGCACAATGAATTAATTAAAGCTTGTATTTCATCCTCCAGTCAGAACCTAACAATGATGACTATCTCTCTGAATCGGAGAAGATGGCTCTGGATTTAAAAGATCCAAACCGTCCAAGATTTACTCTACAAGAGCTACGGGATGTCTTACACGAGCGGAATGAACTGAAGTCTCGAGTGTTTTTGTTGCAGGAGGAGCTTTTATATTATAAGAGGTGTGTTGGTTCCCACTGTTGGTATTGCTACCTCTGCCTTCTCCATTGTGGTACTCTTGGAGAGGCACAGAACAGAGAGAAACCAGAGGTTGGATCTAAAAACTGTGAGTGTCCGCTTAAATAGTCTCTAAGAAATGGCAGCGGATTCTTGGCTTCCCTAAAACAAAGTAAAGATGGCTCCAAAATCTGGTTCATATTTGAATTTTCACCAAGTTTTGGGAGGAGTTTGGTTTAATGTTCCCCAAAACCTGTGACCTCTCAATAGCGGACATTTCAAACAAATGAATACTTTAAAAGGGAGAGAAATTGTTAGTGCCTGTTTTTTTAAATTTTTTTTAAATCAGAAAATGGCCTTTCACAAAGTGGAAATATTTGCACTTTTTTTTTTTTTTTCATTTTCTTTCCCCCTTTCCTCCCTTTCTTTTTTAGTGGCAAAATAGAGGGAGAGAATCTGGGGAAGGGAATTGAAAACCGCAACAACCAAAAATCTTAGTTTAATTTTTTTCAAATGACTGACAAATCATTCCTTTCCATACTTGTGGAACAAAATCTGACTTGAAATTACAACAAAAAACAACAACCACCCTGCATACCCTAACTCTTTCAATCAGCTTTTAAAATTTTTTTTTGCAAATTTCATGTAGGGACAGATTATTTACTATTTACCCATTTAACATTCTCAGCAAAGCTATATAGGGTCTATATGTCCCTGGGACAGGATGCACCTCTAGGTCACTGGCAAAGATCTATTCTTCAGCACATGGCTAGTGCCAAAAACGTATTGCCATCTGATACCTGTTCTGTGGTCTAAAGGCAGCAAGGTCGTGGTCACAGTTCAGTACCCAGTGGAGAAGTGCCAAAATCCTAAAACTATCATGACCATTGCCATTAGCATGCCAGTGATTTCCAGTCTCCTCATAGAGGCCAAGGATTGAATGGGCCCTGAACACAGAATGGGCCTCTACAGGAGCTCTGTTTACACCGTCATTTGAGGTATATCAGTAGGGCGAAGACGGTCTTGCTGCTCCCCATGCTGCACCTGTTCTTTAACTAAACCAGGGACTCCTGAGCTGTCAATCCAGCACTTGCACAACAACTTTTTTTTTTTTTTAAATCGTATGGTCAGTTTTTCTCTCCTAAACAGTGGGATCCATTAAACTCAGCCTGTCATTCTCCCAAGGATTGCTGTACGCTGCACAGCAGTATTCTGTCCTCTTCTGAGTTTAAGAAACTATTGCAGGTACTTGGGTTACCTGAATGTTGATTTTTTTTTTTTTTTAATTTTTTTTTTAACGTATGCAGTGTTGTAGCCATGTCAGGATAGTAGAGAGACAAGGTGAGTGAGCTAATATCTCTTACTGTTCCAATTTCTGTTGATGAGCGAGAGAAGCTTTCATGCTTACACAGAAGTCTGACATTTTTAATGGCACTCACTGCGTATGATTAACCCTACAAATCCTCCTCATGTGACAGTTATAGAACTCCTCTTCTAACACTGGTGACTTTCTTTTAATTTTACAATACTTTTTCAAATTAAACTAAGGGCCTTATCCACTGCTGATGAAAAGATTGCCACTGACTTTAATGAGTTTGAATCAGCCCCTCAGTTCCTTTTTAGTTTACAAAACTTGTTCAGATTCATGAAACTCAGGCTGTGATCCAAATCCACCAAAGTCAGAGGGAATCTTTTCATCTGTAGTGGATCAGGCTCTTAATTTTTTAATTTACAAAACTCCTCCTTCAAATTTTATTTTAAATTTCTCCAGAGTAATGAAAACTAGAATTTAACTGTATTTTTCCCTCTTCTTAAAGTGAGGAAACAGAAGAAGACACTAGATCCCCTCAACCTACACCCATAATTAATTCAAAAACCTCAACTCAGCCAGAATCTGGAATCAAACGACTGTAAGTAGCATTCTCTTCCAAAAATCTTGAACCGGGCATGTTTCTTGCAGGGGTAATTGGGTTGGTTTTAGTTCTGGTTGTTGTCCCCCCCTACAACTCCATTAATCTTCATTTAGTGATATCACATGCACATGTGTTTGGGAAATAATCCTATAATAAACAGTATTATAAAAACACAATTTATAGGTTTTATGGAACAAAACAGAACATAGTGTTGATTTAATTCTCAGTGACTTCCTATCTCTGACGGGTTCCCTTCACATACACAATAAGGAGAAGAATAAGTGTTCTGTGCACTTGCATTTATGGTTACAGATAAACTTAGCCCCTATGGTGTGTTAAATTCTAATATTCCCTTCTTTGAGTACTGCTCATAATACTCTGAGTAAAGTAGCATATGTTGCTATGGATTGTAACAGCATACGAGCTAACAAGCTGTGACCCACAGAAACTCCAGCTCTTATCTGGAACCATCCTGTCAGCCTATTCAGGCTCTGAGGATGTTTGTGTCTGCATATGAAAGTGAACTGCTGGTCTCTCACCATGGGCAGTGGTCCTGTTTCAAGCCTGATCCTGCATTCCTCAGGCACCCCAAATTGCAGCTGAGACCAATGTAAGATCAGGGTGCATTAGGTGAAAAAATGCCCAATTTTACATTCCTATGTGCTTGCTTACATTTAGAGAGTAAACTCCTTGGGGCAGAGACAACAGACTCAGCAACAGGAACATGTCAGCAAGCTGCCTCCTCTAGGTCTCACACCTGAGAGCTATAGAATGTGTTTGTAACGAAAGCTCAAGCACATAACAGCTGGGTCTGGAGTTCAGTCTCCTTCCCTTCCCACTACTAAGTAGCCAAGTTTACAGATTCCTACATCCTGAGAATCTGAGCCTTCAGGCTCAAGCCTTGCCATTTCCCTGTACACACCTAGCTGTATACAGAACACTTGCATTAGGTCTAAGCACAGAGTTAACTCTTTGCTTACTCTGTACCCTGTCAGAGGGGGCTTGTCTCTATTGTTTTTCTGACCTGTAAAGCTCTGTGCCCCCTATAGTGGGGTGTAAGTAAGTAATACTGTGCAGAAAGGATTAAAGAACCAAATTATAGAATCACTTCATTTGTCAGTTTATCTATTGTCAGCTCACTCCCTTACCTTTTTTATTCCAAATATTAGCTTTTGAACCCACTAAGAGGTTTTCATGTTTTGTGAATAGTGTAACTTTTAACAATGCATAAACTATTTGGATATGCCACATTTTTATTTAGTTGCAAAACTCTCCCATCCTGTTCCTATATGCATATAACCTTCATCTTCCATATAAAACCAGTGCCTGCACTTAGAATATCAGGGTTGGAAGGGACCTCAGGAAGTCATCTAGTCCAACCCCCTGCTTAAATCAAAGCAGGACCAATCCCCAGACAGATTTTTGCCCTAGATTCCTAAGTGGCCCCCTTAAGGATTGAACTCACAAACATGGGTTTAGCAGGCCAATACTCAAACCACTGAGCTATTCTGTGCCTGTGCTAGTGCCTTCCACAGGCTGATCCAAACTCCAGTAAAGGTAACTGGAGTGTTTCCATTGATTCCAGTTGGCTTTAGCTCATGCTATTAGTGCATAGGAATGGGCCAGATTTCAGACTGGTTGCTTCAATGACCCTTTATTTTGTATTTGAAAATTATACTTTGAGTTTGACAGTTGAATTACTTTCCCTTATGATTATGGTTATGATGCCCTACTTTTATAACACCTGTGAGAAGAGCAAGTCATGTTTGGACTAGTGGGTTTATCTTATATGTTCACCTCCATCATAAATGTTCTGTTCCTGTAATACTATTTAATCCTTCAGTTTATTTAGTTTGATTCCCCATTTGTATGGAATGGCCACATAACCGGTATAGTGGTGACTGTGGTTTCAAGATTGGGATTATCCTGAGCAAAAGCAGGACAAAATTGTAAACCGACCACATTTTGTTGCAATGCTAACTGGACATTCTTAGTTTTGGCTCTCTCTGTTCCAATATACACAGGCAGCATAGGGAATCATGGCAGGAGAGGATGGATATTTGGAGTGGCTGTCTCGCTGGGTTCTTCCTCTGATTTTTCTGGAGTGCTCTGGAACATATGTTGGGCAGCTGGCCACTAATCACATGGAAAATTTCTAGACAAATATTCAGATCTTTCTTTTTTATCATCTTGCCTTTTAATTTATAATTACCCATATCTAATAGTAGTAAAAGTTAAACCCATTGTTTTGACTTGTTTCCTTCTTTCAAAAACTCCTTTCACATTTCAATAAATTCCCATGCTGTCATCCTAAGCATAGAGCTCCCCTGCCTATTCTTGCTGGGATATGGAACTGCATACCACACCGGCTATCTGGGGGAACTGGCTTTCTTGTCAGTGGCACTCTCAACGCCTCTTTTTTTTTTTTTTTTTTTTTGTTTCCCCCTGCCTCTTGCAGAGGGGTGTGTGTGTGTGTGTGTGTATGGGGTGTAGGGGGGAAAGGGGACCCCATAATATATATATAATATATAATATTATATTCAGTATATATAATAATAATATATAAAAAAATTTAAGTTAACCAAGACAATGGTACTTGAACTTTTTTGCAACCTCCCTAAACAGAACCCATCTGTCTTCACTGTCTCTCTCATGTCTGGAGTGCCTGAAACTGTGGCACCAGCAGTACTCCGTGGCTGGGGCACTGTCTGCAATCCCGAGCTAGGGGGCACTCCAGGACTTTAGCAGTCCCCACGTAGGCCAAGGTTCGGCAGGTGCCGGGGGTCTATATGACTGCCTGAAATGAAAGGAAACCGAATTGCTGGGAAAGAAAAAGGCCCCCATTTCTGTGTCTTCTCCTGCGGCTGCCACTTTACAGCCCACCCACTCAGGGACCAGAAGGAGAAGTAACACAGCCCAGGTAGCCAGCTGCTTCTTGGTCAGGTGAGAGTTAGGGATAGAGTTTATCCCTCGAGCTGACAGATCTCTCCTGCTCCAGGCAGTCTCAGCACCCATAGACTATAGCCATTTAATTACCTAAATAGTAAATAAATCCTATTATACCCATTTTACAGATGGGGACATGGAGGTAAAAAGAAGATGCAGCCAAATTAAGATGAAAATACCACAGCTTACCCCAGTGATATTGCCAGGCTGGGAGATGCAACTGTGGCTAAGGGGAGCCTTGAGAAGTTACTTAGGATCTGATTTTGCAAGGTGCCAAGTCCCTCCTGTGCTCCAGGTCCCAGTGCCAGTGGAAGCTGTGGACACTTGGAACTGCTCAGCACCTTGTAAGATCAGGCCCCAAGTCACTTGCTTATAACCATAGAGGGAGACACTGTAACTGCAGTATCTACTGTAAGCTCTCCAAACCTGCAGTAGCACTGGGATAAGATGTAATAGATTAAAAACACTACCTTAGTACTCCTTTGGAACAGAGCTGGGATTAGAACTGACAGCCTTAGCTGCCACTCCTCTTTTCAGACTCTCTCTGGACAAAGCCTAACTAAGAAAATACAGATTTATTGCCATTCTCTTAGGAAAAGCTGTGTGTCTGCCTGTTTAAAACACACCTCTTTCCCTTCACTATGAATACAGTATTATAAAGACACCAGGCATATTTTCTACCATCTTGGATTGGCTCACACAATTGGTGAGTTGATGCATTTGCAAACAGCTAAGGGAAGTTTTGAAATCTACATTTTTCTCCCTGGGGTTACACTTGATTTTTAGATTCTCTACAAGTTTAAAGGAGCACAGATCTCCTGAGAGCACCTTTATTTACCAGTAAGTTTGTCTCTCTTCCTCTATGGCTGCATGTAATGAGAGGACATCTGTTGTCAGCCAAAAGGAGATACTTGCGGAAAAAGCATCAGCACTGGGATTAAAAATGCTGGCTCTATTTTGTTTGTACACTGTATAGAAAGACCCTTTTCTTTAAGAGTACCATGCTTGTTTGTTCAATGTAATGCCTGAAGTAGTCTTACATCTTGTTCTGATGTCTGAGCTCTATAGATAACTGAGTGGGCCACGATGTGTAAAACTAGAAGTCCAGGCTATGGTGAATAATATCTTTGTATTGATTCAAGAATAGCAGCTACAGCAGCTGTGTTAGGAAGGCTTCCGAACTGCATTAGGTCACAAGTGAAATGACTCTGGTGATCTCAACTTTATCCTTAACTGACATTAGTCCACAGCACAAAAATAAATTGGCCACAATTGCCAGTATCTGCAGAAGAGAATCCTTAGAACAGCAGAGGGTGTTGCAGGTATGGACGAAGATGCTTTGTGTGGGCCAGGTCATACAGAGCATCTAGCCGAAGTGCTCTCTCATGTTCAGGTTTTTTGAGCACCAGAGTGTATCTCCAAGTTGCATGAATTGTATGATGTGCAGTAAAAGGGCTGAAACTGTCACAGCAAGTCAGCTAAAATAATGTTTCTTCTAGCATAGTTGTAAGGCTTTGAAACCCATATTATCGCTGCCTGTGGTTGGCATTTCTGCATGTGTATTGATGCAGAACCTCTCGGAAGAGAGACATGGACCCTTTTTTAACCAAGTAGAATGCAATGGGGTTTATTTCAAGTCTTCAAATCCTTTTTTTTAAACTTGCAATGCCCTTAAAACTGTAAAATGGATCATTTCTAACCCTATTTCCTAAATCAAATATCCATGGAAAAGCAGTAGTTATTCTATTGTATTATAGAGCACTGTTTGTATTTCTTAACATCCACCTTCATTCTTCACTTCACCATTATGTATGTGCCTGTTTCTTTTACAAACCTGTAACTAGAAAAACAAATGTATTCTCATGCTCTGCATTGCTAGAGATTATAATCCCTTGATGAAGTTACACGAAGGCTACGTGCTGCATCACAGTAGAAATTTGACCTCTCAGCTATGAATATTTTTAAAATGGCATAAAAACCAAATTTTAAGTACTGTACTAATATATCTAACCCAGAAGTACCAGTGAGCAGCTGTCTTGGGTGATGGAGATACAATTCTCTCTCTCCCTCCCTCTAACTACTCCCATGTGTGATAATTCAAAGTAACCCTATGTATCCTGTTTACCTGTCTTTTATGGCATGTCTCTTTTTATTACTCCAGTCTTATCTCTGTGCCTGTACTTTTCTGACCAGGATCTTTACAGCCATAATGCCCATGGTAGCAGCTGGATTGATTCCAGATGATCCCACATTGCAGCCAATAAGAAGACTTGTGTCCCTTGTAGGAATTTTTTTTTAAATGTTTCATACTGTGGTTTTTGTGGGTTCTTGTTTGGTTTGGTTTGGTTTGTTTTTTGCATGACCCTCATGTATTTTAATATAAGCTGCTGGTTGCATTCCCATTGGCTGACTATAGGATCACAAACTCAAAAGCTGCCAATCAGAATGATCAATCAGTACATATTCATTTCAGTATTTAAATACTCAGTCTTGAATATTCTGTTCCATCACTTTTGTCTTACTGTTACCATGCTAAACCAATTTGTCCATTACCCATTAAGAAATTAATTCAATAAGCATTTTAACCAACATCTGTTAATTTTGCTTACTAAATCTGTTTTGTTTTATATCTATCATGACAAGTGCTTTTTAAAAACTGTAATTTTATTGACCTGCTACAAATTAATTCTACAGAATATAATGGCCGATATCTGTGCTAACTTAGTGTTTACTTTACTTATAGGCTGTCATTTACGTGTCTGAGTACATGTCATCTGTGGATTTCGGTCTCCTATTGTGTGCTCCACACTATCCAGATTATACGTACTTAAAACAAGTTCTACAACTATATTCTTGGCTATCAAAAGAGGGCACTGACTACTGCTAATGCAAGTTCTGGTTGAATTTTGATTATTATGGTGGTCATGTGAAGTGACCACTATACCGAAGGCTGCAAAATAGTTTTCATTCTAAATTCCTTCCCTTCCCACACGCAAACTTGTTATCTTTCTAAACATTCAACTTTTGGACTGAGAATTTCCATGCTTTCTTGGCCCAACAATGAACTTTGACCCTTGACACTTAGCATGTAAATACAGCTGTCCTCACTGAAGAGTGTACTTTACTAAAATTGAAAAATGTTAGTTATGAACATTTGAAAATGCAGGAACAAATATGCACAGGGGAAAGCCCTAGTTAGCAGTGCACTTATGCCAGGACAACTTGGAATCTGGCCTTTAAAAACAAAAAAACAACCAACCAAAAACAGATGCAGCATAATGAATTTACAAGCTCTGGGGTGACGGTGGCAGGGTAGTGCTGACATATACTTTCTTAGAACAAACCGGAAATTAAATGCAAGACACTGCAATGTTAAGGCTGCAGACTTAAAATCAAAAAGTTAGGAAATGCAAACATTCAGGTCCCAGCAGCAATGTTAACTTGCTAGAACTGCACCCACAATAGTAGTAGTTTCTATCCTGTACTTAAAAGTAGTTTAATATAGTACTTATGTTGTTGTTTGTATTGCAGTAGAACCTAAGGACTCCATTCCTAGACCAGGACCCCATTGTGCTAGGTACTATACAAACAGAACAAAAAGTCCTAAAAAAGAGCACCATAAAACGGAAGGATATGCAGTGTGGTTAATGCTGAAGATGGTACCTTAACTTTTGCATTTCCCAACAGACATTAATTACATTTTAACATTGCATGGACACCTTTTGCATTTTTTAAATATATGGTTCACTATAATAACAAATTATTTTGCTTAAGCTGGTAAAGTTTCTGCCATAGAAGCAAAGAAAACTAATAACTGATTTTTTTATTTTTTTTTTTATTTTATGTAGTATCAGCTTTGCATTTAATTGTGGTTCACAAGTTTATTAAAATGACTTATCAGTTCATGCACACTATTAACTTAGCACTACACACTCTGGGGGTAAACGATATGCACATTTAATGTGTTAAGACTCTGATCCTGCAAACACTTATATACGTGTTTAGGTGTGTGTGGGAACTGGGCCTAAGGTATTAAAAGTATGCACTTTAAACATTTCTCTAAATTTTTAGTGAGTTCATATACTTAAAAGCATATTGTAGCATTTTCATGCCAAAAAGACACTATGCTAATTTATTTTGTTTATGGCATGAAACTAATACTTTTGTTTTGTTGTTGTAGTGCTTTTTTTTAAATAACCAATACACCCAAACTAAGACTGCACGTGTGTGTAGGTCACGGCATTTAAAGCTTCTTTTGAAGCTTCAGTAACAAAGCAGCTGGAGATGGCAGTGACTTCATCTTGAATAATGTTTGACAAAGGCTCCATCAGGCTTCGCTGCCTTCATTTTGCAGATGCAAACAGTTTTTTGCTCTTTAAGTTTTGTTGCACCATGTATCAGTTATCGCAAGTGTCTCCAAACCACTAGGTCCTAATTTGTCTCTCTCACTTTCTGGAAGGTTTAGTTTCTTCTCTCGTGATAAAAAACGCATGCAGACGACACAGAAAAACGTTCACTTCCAGGATACTTTTGGCGAATGGGCAGATTCAAACAAAGATGACTCCTACACCGAACAAGGCCAAGAGGCCCTTCAGCATCTGTGATTAACACTCCAAGCCGTGTTGCTTACCACAATAGATCTGAATATTCTAGTAACAAGAAGCTTCCATAACCAAATCTGGCAGCTCCTCATTTTTTATCTGCCTGGCACATGTTGACGGTTGTTTCAGACATACTTTTCCAAAGGGATTCCTCAGTGTTTACTTGGTGACTGCTCTCTGAAAACAGAATCCAGGCTCTGTAGTAATGGTCATTTATACTCTCGGATATCAAAGCTTCTAGATAACTGGTTTTGTGCTGAATAACAAGTCTGTTGGACTCTTGCATTAACTACAGTAACACAAGCTTCTTTAAACCAAAAAGCCCCTGTGCCATTATTACAGGTTAAGTTGCATTGTACAATATTGAGTGGTGAAGACTCTGATACCATGTTTGTTAAGGGGGGGAGGGGAATTTTTCTTAGTTCTGTTAATGACACTTTCAAAGAGAGATTTGCAGTGTATACACTATTTCCAGGGCAGGTCCTACCACGGCTGTATCCTGTCAAACTCACAGGTTGCAGATAAACTTCTTGGAACTTCAGCTGATAAAAATACAGAAACTGGAACAGCTGTGAGGGACTGTGATTGTATATTTCTCCTTGTCGTTTATAGTGCCTAAAGCATGTAGATACTGATGTACAAGGTGAGTGTGCCTTGCCTTTTGCTCTGAGTTATGCAGTATTAACAGAAAATGAATTGCTCCCATGCAGGAATTCTAAAAACTCTGCATTTGTTTTCTTCTTTGTACCATGCCCTTTTCCCTCCACCCCTCCTCTCTATGTGTAGCGGCAGACCTGTGCTGTACAGGAAATAGATCACTTTCCCACAAAAGGCTTTAAACAAAGCCCCAGGCAGCACTTATACAAGTTCTTATTCTCTATCTGAAAACCATTTTAACACAAGTATAGTGGAGGTTTTAAGTCAGCTAATTCCTTTGTTCTGTGCAGAGACACTCTCAACCCCCAATCTCACCTCCAGCTCTCCCCAAACTTCTATTGGGACTGTAGGGACAACAGACTCTAAAACCCCAATCATGCAGGCTGTTCCCTAAGCTAACACATGTTATACTCCAGGGGTGCTCTGTATGGACCCCTGGGTTACATGCAACAGCTTGAAGCAGTGGGGCCTAACTCTATAATGAAAATCCCAGCTCTGTACATGGGTGATCTGTGGGAAGGTCTGATCTGAAACTCAGTTGGTGATATAAGCCTATCCCTAACTGAACTGTATTTGACCAACTGAGTAGTGGCCATAAACACCCACTAGCAAATTCATCTGTAAGACAGTTGTTACTGGAATGGGTGCCTACCCAGACCACATTGAGCCACACTCCCTGAGAGACATGCTACCCAAACTGTGCTACACGTTATCCCCCTAATGTGAGAGAGGCCTTGTCCATTATGTTGAAGCAGAGAGAGGGCTGTTCTTTGTTACAATGGCATTTAAGCCATTTTATTGCCTCAGCTGTACTATACAGAGTCATACCACTGCACAGTTCTGCCAGGGGTGAGATGTATCTGCATATATTTGCTTATTGGCTTGTCTCGTCTAGAGTAACATTCTTTAAAAAAAAAAATCCTAGCAGTACCTGTAGCTACTGCTTCCATTTTAACAGCATAGTGGTTAGACTTGCTTGGACAGGACACCATGCTAAACTATGACAGCAATCCACACTCTGTGTATACTAAAGCTCCCAGTGTTGCTGCTGCTGGATCTGAACCAGTGAGGAAACTTGTAAGCAGAAAATAAGCTTTAGAGAGTTTGTCAAAGACTCTTGCCCAGTGGGACTACAAATTTGTCTCCTGAACTTACAGGTTGGTTTAATACTACTGTTTTTAAATTTATGGAGATATCCTATCTCCTAAACTGGAAGGGACCTTGGGTCATTGATTCCAGCCCCCTACCTTCACTAGCAGGACCAAGTACTGATTTTTGCCCCAGATCCCTAAGTGGCCCCAGCAAGGGCTGAACTCATAACCCTGGGTTTAACAGGCCAATGCTCAAACCACTGAACTATCCCTCCCCCTCTAAGTACAGGCCAGGGACCCTCCACTAGAACCCATCTATAATTCAGCAGGGCTGGAAAACCTGTTGCATCATGGTTCAAATGCTCTTCTGTTTTGTAGTCTAAATGGGAGTGAACTGTACTATGACCTTGGGCCCTTTCCACTCTACAGGATAACGTCAAGGTTCCCCACATTGTTCCCTGCAAGGGTTGGGCTTTTCAGTTAGGGGCCTACGTGCACTCACCGCAGAAACCGCTTACAGACGGAAGTCTGTTAACAGTTCTAAATGAGGCCAAAGCCAGGTCTACTCTGCAACCTTGTAGCCATATAACGACGTCACTCAGGAGTGTTAAAAATCCACACTGCTGCGTAATGCAGTTGTAGCAACCTAACTCCCTGTGTAGACAGCGCTATGTCAACAGCAGGGCTTCTCCTGTGGACATAGCTGCTGCCTCTCTGCCAATGGGAGAAGCTCTCCTGTCGGTGTTGTAGTATCTTCACCGAAGTGCTGCAGCAATGCAGCGTTTTAAGTGTAAACCTACCCTGATATTGCACATTCCCGCCATGTCACATCAACTACACGGTTCCTTAGGAACCCCTCAGATTAGTTCTGTAATACAACTCCAATAACGGGTTGGTTGGTTATTCTTTAGCTTGTAACACTATGCCCACACTGCAGCTGGGACCAAGCCTCCTAGCCCTGGTAGATGTTCTTATGACTTGTGCTGGCAGGGCTCAACCTAGTGCACTAAAAACAGCAGGGTGGCTTGTGTTACTTGGACAGCAGCTCTGACATTCAAGCAAAGCCCACCCCAGCTGCTGGGTATGAGCTGGAGTGACTAGCCCAAGTCTCCACTGGAACGGCAATGCCCATGCTGCTATTTTTAGCACTCTAGCGCAAGCCCCACTAGCATGAATCTGTCTGTCTGGGTTGGCAGGCTCACTGCCAAAGGCAGAGGGGGCTGATACTTGAAACACATCCATATTTGAAATCCTGATAGCACTGTCCAACACTAGAATTTTATGAAGGGAGTGCTATGAAAACAGAACCAGATTTAGACACACATAACTTGTGACCTATATTTCTCATCTTTTAAGAGAAGCCACGCCTATAGAAAGTATCTCCACTACCTATTTAAAACGTGGACTGGACACACACTTTGCTTATGCATAGGCCCTTACACAAATATGGGAACAATAATACTTTCCCAAGTTTCTAAGATAAGTTGGGAAAATGTAAATGAAACCATGAAGGTACTGCTATTGTATGATGCATTTAAGACGTATGAAATCTGGATAATGACCCTTTAATATGTTACTCTCTATCATACTTTTGTTCCTCAACTTCAGAAGGAAAAAAAAGCAGCTTTTAAACTGCTGGGAGTTCCCCCTAGTAGGGAAGTGCCATAGGCTGGAGGCAGCACTTGCACAAGTTATTTTGGACAATTACGGTGATAACACATCAGACCATTGCTGCTCTTTATAAACCAAGTTTGTACTGTCTCCTGCTGTGAAATTCACTGTGATGTTCCTGTAAATCCTCTTTATAGCACAGTTTGTCTGGCACTTTAACAACACTACAGCAATATTAAGCAGTGCAAAAATGTAGTAGGCTTACAAACTGAATCAGCAAACCATTTTCAAAACTGATTAAGAGCTGTGACCTGGGACAATAGCAATACATAAACTAATACTTAACCCAGTATCTAAGTGCTTATCTTAAAGAGGAAGTTTCTAGCTCTGTGTGTCAAGCTCGCCCCACAGAGTGGACACCACTGCACTATTGTTGGGACAAAGCTGCAGCCCATCTAAAACAATGGCACTAAGCATTTGGAATGTCCCTCATTCATCTCTGTGGGCTGCTACCTTGGAATTCTAATTACTACTAAAATGTAACATTAACCAATTCACTCCTGACTCCACAAACAGTAAGAACATAAGACTGGCAATAGCAATTCAGACCAATGGTCCATCTAGCCCAGTATCCAGTCTTCCAACAGGGGCCAATGACAGATGCTTCAGAGGGAATGAACAGAACAGGGCAATTTATCAAGTGATCCATCCCCCGTTGACCAGTCCCAGCTTCTGGCAGTCAGACGTTTAGGGACAGCCAGAGATGGGGTTGCATCCCTGACTATCTTGAATAAGAGCCATTGATAGGTCTATCCTCCGTGAACTTATCTAATTCTTTTTTGAACCCTGTTATACTTTTGGCAGTTAAAACATCCCATGACAACGAGTTCTATATGTTGACTGCATTGAGTGAAGAACTACTTCCTTGTTTGTTTTAAACCTACTAATTTCATTGGGTGACCTCTGGTTCTTGTGTTATGTGCAGGAGTACACAACCCTTCCTTATTCACTTTCTACATCATTCCGGATTTTACAGACCTCATATCATGTCCCTACTTAGTCATCTCTTTTCTAAGATGAACAGCCCCCGTGTTTTTAATCTCTCTTCATGTGGAAGCTGTTCCATACCCCTAATCATTTTTGTTGCCCTTTTCTGTACTTTTTTCAACTCTACTTATCTTTTTTAGGGATGGGACAACCAGAACTGCACATGGCATTTAAGGTATGGGTGTACCATGGATTTCTATAGTGGCATTATGATCTCTTTTGGTCTTATCTATGCCTTTCCTAATGGTTCTTAACTTTCTGGTTTTGATCACCACTGCTCACTGAGTGGATGTTTTCAGAGAACTATCCATGATGACTCCAAGAACTCTTTCTTGGGTAATAACAGCTAATTTAGACCGCGTTAGATTATGTGTATTACTTTGCATTTATTAACATTTAATTTCATCTGCCATTTTATTTCCCAGTGACCCAATTTAGTGAGAGCCCTTTGTAACTCTTTGCAGGCAGTTTTGGACTTCACTATTTTGAATAATTTTATATAATCTGCAAACTTTTCCACCTCACTGATTACCCCCTTTTCCAGATCATTTATGAAAATGATGAACAGCACTGGTCCCAGTACAGACCCTTGAGGGACCACACTATTTACCCCTCTCCCTCCCGAAAACTGGCCATTTATTCCTACCTTTTGTTTCCTATCTTTTAACCTGTTAGTGATCCATGAAAGGACCTCCACTCTTTTCCCATGACTGCTTACTTTGCTTAAGACCGACCCTCTGGTGTGGGACCTGATCAAAGGCCTTCTGAAAGTCCAAATATATTATATCAACTAGATCACCCTGGTACACATGCTTGTAGACCACCCAAAGAATTCTAATAGACTGGTGAGCCATGATTTCCTTTTACTAAGGCAGCGTGGACTCTTCCTCAACATATTGTGTTATCTACGTGTGATAATTCTGTTCTTTGCTATTGTTTCAACCAGTTTGCCTGATACTGAAGTTTAGCTTACTGGCCTACAATTTCCAGGATCACCTCTGGAGCCTTTTTTAAAAATCAGTGTCACGTTACCTATCTGCCAGTCATCTGGCACAAAATCTGATTTAAGCGATAGGTTACATACCACACTGCAACACTTGGGTGAATACCATCTAGTCCTGGTGATTTATTACTGTTTAACTTATCAACTTGTTCCAAAACCTCTGACACCTCAATCTGAGATGGTTCCTCACATTTGTCACCTAACGATAATGGCTCAGCTGTGGAATCTTCCTTACATCCTCTGTAGTGCAGACTGATACAAAGAATTAATTTAGTTTCTCCACAACAGCCTTGTCTTAAGTGCTCCGTTAGCACCTCAGTCCTACAGTGGCCCCACTGATTGTTTGGCAGGCTTCCTGCTCCTCAGGCTTTCAGCTAATGCCTTCAGATGGAGAGCAGTCATCTGAAAGGATGTTACTGGGGGAAGAGCTCCTCATTTGGAATAGGCAGAGAGTTGAATATCTACCATGTAGCTTCTTGACAGATTCAAGTAAATGCTCTTCTTTTAAAAGCCAGGTAAGAGGCACAGCAGTCTTGTATTCACTGTGCAGAATCTTTGAGGTTTCTTTGGTCTAACAGTAAATCTCTTCAATAATCTAATAAATATTTCTGATGGACTTTGCTGTGTGAGTGTCATAGGTTATCTGGTGTTGAAATACAGTGTGTAATGCGATCCTGAGTGGGTTCTACTCATTTGGCACATTGCTGAGGGGTTTATCTTTTCTTTACACATTCACAAAGCTTGTACTGCTCCTCATGCAAACAAAGTCTCCTTGAACTAAACTGAGAGGCTGGCAGATCATTAGAGGGAAAGCCTGGAGGGGAAATAGTGCAGATTTGAAGGGGAAGCCACTATAGCAGATTTCTATTGTTCCTGCCTCTAAAACAAACTTTCACCACTGAAATAAGGATTTGGAGATAATGGATCAGATGCTGGACTCCACTACAGTTCAAACCCTCCCCCCTCCCGGCTTCTCACTGTGCAGGAAAATCCTTGGCTGATGCAGAAGCAGAGTAGAAGCTCCTGTGTCACTCCTATTCTGGCCGTTGGCTGGGTGTCCCTGAGCCACGCCAATCCCCAGCTGCCAGAATGGCCCTTGGAGCCCTGGACAGCTAGGCGTAAATTAGGACCCCTACGCTGCCCTAATTTACAGTAGGGCACGATTCTCAAACTTCATTCTATCGTGACCCCTTCTGACAACAAAAATTACTACATGACCCCCCGGAGGGGGGGAGAGGGCCTGAGCCCCTCCACCCTGGGCTGAAGCCCTCAAGTTTCGGTTTCAGCCTTGGGTGGTGGGGCTCGGGCTTTGGCTTCAGCAAGGCTAACACTGGCCCTGGTGACCCCATTACATGGGGTCGCAACCCACTCTGGGGTCCCGACTCTCGACCCACAGTTTGAGAACTAGCCTCAAGACTGAGTAGTAAGCACAGAGAGATCTAGGCCGGAGTATAAACATGAATATGCTGAGCTCGCTAGAAGCAAAACTACACAGGTTCTAGCACAAAACGCTTTATCTACCCTACACTTTTAACAGAGGTGGGGCAGTCAGTTACACTTAACAGTTGCAGTGCACCCAGCAACCATTCTCATCCCCAGAAGCAGATGAAAATCCTGGACGGGCTGGGCTTTACTCGTTAGGGGACCATGATTCGGTTCCATCTCCATTACAACTTTTAACCATGTTATAGCCAGCTCAGCTGTCAAGGGAGACGGACTGACCCAGAAAAGCATTTTGTTGCTTTGCAAAATAGTTGGGGTGGGCGTAACCTCAGAGTTGTGCTCTCTAGGCAAGAAAGAGCAAGTGAGGTGCAAAGGGAGCAGGAGACAAGGAGGGACAATAACAAAATTACAAACTACATCATTCTTGCACCCATATGGGAGCAGCAACCAACAGCAGCTGTGGTGGTACAAAGGGTTACATGGCTGTTGCATTACATTGCATAACTGTCCCAATGGCTGGTCCAGGGACATCATTCTGAAAGCTAGAGCAGGAGTTTCAAAACAAAGGAATACACAGATGAAAGTCCGGTCACTTTGCTTTGATTGGGAGCTCTCCATAGACTTTATTGAGATGTGCTATAGCTGCAACAGCAGCTGGAAATTAACCTGAGAAGTCATGTGACCTGCAATCTGCCCTCATGTATCTCTATGTCTACAACATACAAGTTCTGCTAGTTAAAGGGGAGGACTGAATGAAGCAGAGAAGCAGCTCTCCATTAAAAGAAAGATAACTAAGGCATGTTTCCCCATTGCACCCAACGTCAGTCAAAAACACTATTTCTAAACGTTATGTCTATCCCCATCTCTCTCAAGCAGCTGAATCATTCCCTATTCATTTTATATTGTGTGAAAAATTTGCAAAGACCAAAGATGATGGTTTTACAGATATTTCTTCAATAGGTGACTTCATCAGTCTGTCATATGAGCACATGGCATATATAGGAAATATTTAAGGACCGGGCTCTCTCATATACAAAGAAGCCATTCTCTGAATAGCCAAGAAGCCTGGGCACACATTTCATTTTACATCCCACTGAATTAGGTATGAATACAGGCACATCTGTAAGTCTGGTGTTCCTTACAGAATGCCAACAAGTATCGTGTGGTTAAAATTTTTTTTGAACATTTCATTTTTATTTTCATAGGTACATACAACTTGTACATTCCACTGGGTCTCCCCGCAGCAAAGTATAATAGAGAACCCACAGCAAACAGTGATTACTGGTTCCTTAATGTTCTTAGAAATGGAACTACATAGAGCCCAATACCATCAGATGCAGTAAATGCAATACTCTGTGCTTTCCAATGCTTTCGTTATTTCCCAGATCCTGCTACCCCTCCACCCCGCTCTATAAAACACATTAGTGAGACTTTGCGTAAAGAAAACCTCTGAAGAGCAAGAAATAAAATAATTGGATGTGTCCTAAGATCTGCCTTCTAACACTTTTGCTGTGAATGCCCAGTTCTGGCTCTCCTCTTTTTCCTGTAGGACTCCTGTCAATATCTGGAAGTCTGGGACTACGATACCAATGCCAGCTGCAGCTCTCTCAGTTCCAAGCTGCATGAGCTGGGGAGGGCTATGCTGAATCTAACGCAGTATAAGGGCCCAGCTATAGAGGTAAACTACTGAGTAAGGGGGATCATGTCATAACAGAACTGGGGCTCTCTCCTGTTTATAAGAGATGTTGTCCTTGCCTGTATAATTGAACCATGTTAGGGAATCCTGCTACAGTCCTGCCTCCGGAAGGAAAGGAGGCAGTCACCACATAGTTAGAATACACCCACAGGAAGATTTGCTTGCACACAAAGAATATTTTAAATTTAAGAAGGTGGGGGTGGGGAATCAAACCAAAGAAAGGGCAAATACCACATAATACATGAGACAGAGAACAAAAGCTCTGTAAATAAGAGATCCACAACTCAGCACAGGTACAGGTTACTGCAGGAGTTATTGTCCCCTCTTTCTGGCAAAACCACCATAGAAATTACCTGAAGGACAATAAACCAGAGACAATGGGTCAGCTGCTCGGCTGGTGCAGCTTTGCTGAAGACAGTGGCTCTATCCAACTTTACACCTGCTCAGGATCTAGTTCCAGGAGATTAGCAGGGCTCGTTGCAGGTTAGAAGCACGCAGCAAAGCCACGGGTTGAATCTGTTCCTATAGCTTTCTTAAGCCAGAGGCGGGCCCAGGCCTGGATTAGAACCTGACCACAGTTCAGGGTTGTATGAATCAGTACGTTTTGGAGGGGTCTGGCTGTAAACTTCCCCACAGTTCATGGATGTTCATCTTATCTGTAATAAAGGCACTTTCTTCTACCGATGTTTGTCATCATCTCTCTGCTTCTTAGGGTCTCTCTCCCTGCTCCGGTCTCTTTCCCTGTCTTTTCTCTCTCTGTCCTTCCTGTCTCTTCCTCTGCTCCTTTCCTCTTTGGAATCCCGCTCTCTCTCCCGGTTGCTTTCACCCCAAGCCCACGATCTCTCCCTTTCCAGCCATCTCTTATCTCGGTTCCTTTCGGGGTCTCGGTCCCTCGCTCTCCAGTCCCTCGCTCCCTCACGAGACCAGCTCCTTTCTCTTTTCTCCACTGGCCCCTCTCCATAGAAGTCGCTTTTCATAGTTGGCAAATTGATGGGCTTTCGGAAAGGCCTGTCCCGCCCTCCAAACCGCAACTGCCCGGATTCCTTCTTGCCTCCAAAACCACCTCCAAGTCTCCGAGGGATCCATCCTTTGAGGGTCCTTTCCAGCTCAAAGTCCACAAATATCTCATGCTGGTCAATAACCAGCCTGTTGGCATCTCTATGGGCTTTCAAGAGAGCTCGTTCCTCTTTGTACTCTATAAACGCATAGCCCTTGGAAAAACCCGTGACCAAGTCTCTAACCAGACGAATCTTCCTAATGTCTCCATACCTGGAAAAGGCTTCCTTCAGCTTCTCCTCTGTGGTTTGTAAATTCAGTCTTGCTACAAACAGAGTGAGGTGGGGATCTCCCGTAACCCCCTTATTGGGTACGTACCGTGCCAACATGGCCCTCCATATGGCACGGTCATGGGGTTCTTCATCTGTGCCATCAATGCTCCCTGCTTTAAGGGGGTCATACTCTTTCGCTATGGGCGCCCACTCATTCATTTTCTAGAGGGAACACAAACATTAAACACACTCCAGCATCATTGCTAACATTCTGTATAAATGTTCACCACTACAGGTGAATTGGAAGATGCAGTTCATGAGGATACTTGGCATTTTCCTATAGCACTTTCCATCCCAGGATCTCAGAGCACTTTACAAACATGAATGAACATACAACACTCCACCGCAAGCTGATTCCCATTTTACAGCTGGGAAAACTAGGACACAGAGAGTTCATTTCTTAGCACAGATTTATCTGCCAGCACTCCTTCTGGATAGGCCGTGAGGGACACAGAAAACCCTAGACATCCTGCATCCCCGCTAAAAAAAAAAATTAGACTTTGCAGAACTGACAAAGAATCCCTTATAAGATTAATTAAAACAAACTCCATTGGAATCCTCTTTTCAGCTAGACTTCTCCAAGCTCCGGCCCCTTGTGGAAAGTGATTTACTCACTATGGAGGTGGGGAGCATTTGCTTCCTGGTGTGGAAGGAAGTGTTGCATTACCTGGATGTATTTTAGGGGAACATCCTCGCGATGCTCTGGTATTGGGTGTTTTTAACCGAGTGTAAAAACGGGCCGGATGCCTCCCACAGGCCGCTCAGTGGGGGGTGGGAGCCCACAGGCCACGTGCTTCTGAGCCCATCTCAGCCCCCAGCTGGGCTTTGCAGCCTTCGCCCCTTTGCCTGCGGCAGCGTGCACAACCCAGCAGCCAGCTCGGCTCCTTCCTGGCTTTCCCCTCGGGGTCCCGCGCTCCCAAGAACCCGGGGGACGCTGAACCCCCTCCCGCCAGGGTCCCCGAAATTAGTCACCACAGCCCAGGCCTAGCACACTCCCCCCGCAAGCTCTTGGGCTGAACCTCCCCTAACTGCCCACCCGCAGCCCCTCTCTCCAGCCACCCGGGGCGGCCACAGAAACCCCTGACAGCCGCTTACTGCAGGGGCCGGGCCTGGGGACAGTGAGCCCCACCCCGCCATGTCCCCGGCCGCTCACCGCCTCTCCTCCGCCGCGGCCCGGGCGCGCTTCTCCCCGCCCACCGGCTGCTGCCCCGGCTTCCCGTCGGCAGGGGACGATTCGTGCGCGCAACGCCACAGGCGCCTCCGCGCAGCAAAACCCCGCGCGGGGAGGGGAGAATTGTGCAAAGCGCAGCTGCGCGGCCGGGGGCGGGAGCTGTGCGAGGGCATGTGGCGCTCCAGAAAGGCGGATGCGTTTGCCTTCCTCACCCCCGGCCGGGGGAGGGGAGCGGGGTGCGGGTGGGATTGCTCGCTGACTCCCCGGGGGAGGGGAGCGGGCTGCAGATAGGATTGCTCGCTGACACCCGCTCTCCGCTGGAGGAGGCAGGCTGCAGCAGCTGAGTCCCTTGCTCCGGGGAGGCACCGAGCTGCAGGAGCCTGCCGGGGTTTTTGAGACCTTTTATAATTCACAGTAACCCACCACCAACCAGAATAGGGATTCCTGGCAGAGTCCTTCCTTGCAAACCAACAAGCCCGGCTGCTTTTTATTCCCCCGTGCAATGGCTAAGACAACAAGGACTGTGCAGTGACCCTGGAGCAGAGCCGCTGCCCCTGCCAGTTGTTGTTGCCATGGGGGGGGGGGTGCCGGGGCGGGCGAGCAGCACCGCAAAACCCGGCCTGGCGTAGCTGTGGCACGGGCGGAGCTGCCGCAGAGCTACGGATCCGGAAAAGGGAAACCACCTTCAGATCCGAATCGAGTTGTAGTGACCAGAGAGGGTGCACAATGCAAAGCCACGGGGGGAACTGTTTAATCCCAAGGACAGCTCTGGCCCCTGCTTTTCGAGACTGAGCTGAACATTTGGTTCTGTGATAAGGGGCCCCTACCTCCTGAGGCGTGTGGATGGGGAACTGACCCTACCCAGGAGTGTTTCAGAGTCCCTCCCCCTCCTGAGGCGTCTCCATGGAAACTGCAAACTTTACCCAGGGAGGGCAGACGCATCACCCTGGCCAGGGCTTGCTTTGTCCTAGTTCTTGCAAAATGCAATGGGAAATGTCTCCAGCTGCCCTCGCAGCACCTATCCTGCCTGCCTGCAAAAGCCTCCCACCCATTACTTCACCACAGATCACTCCCATGCCAGCCTCTTGCGACAGAGACTGAGTCTGCTGGGTAGTTTTGTCTGCACAACCAGCAACGAAACACACGCCCACAGCCTATCACCCTGCAGTCAAGCTCTGTCTCCTGGACACTGCCTAAGAATAAGAGTAGAGGCCACTGCAGCTAGAAGGGACGCTGTGCCGTGCCGGCCTCACTTCCCACATGGCTACATTTTGTTACCCTTTTAGCTCCACCCCAGCCTCCCAGCTTGGTTATCTGATTGGCCCCCAGGAGCTTCCCCTGGAGGCAGAGGGGACTTGGTCACAGGTTAACAAGTTTCACAGAAGAGGAGGAAGGAAGTTGTTGAGTGTGGCAGCCGAAGCAGGCGACAACTGCAGCAGCAGGTCTGGAACCAGCTCTCTCCAAAGTGTCTACTGGGGCTTGCCATGCAGGATCATCAGCACCAAGAGGAGGGAGAAGAGGAGGAGGAGCCTGGCCCTGAAAGTGCCTTTGAGAAGAGTCCCTTCCAGCTGACAGCAGAGGATGTCTATGACATTTCCTACCTGGTGGGCAGGGAGATCCTGAAAATAAGCAGCGAGCCCCAGGGGGAGGTGCCCACCAGGGTTGCCCAGTTGCAGTTCAAGATAGTGAGGATTCTGGAAATGCTGGAAGCTTTGGTGAATGAGAGTAACCTGACAGTGGAGGAGCTGAAGATGGAAAGAGACAATCTCAAAAAGGAGGTGGAGGGACTCAGAAAGGAGGGTCCCCCAGGGAATGCAGAGCAGGTAGGTATAAGGGCAGGTGCAACATCAGGAACTGATCTGCCTGCTGTGGAGGTGGGGGGTTTCATTAACTACACTTTACACTGGTGATGTTCAGCGGAGCATCTCCATCAATTTGGCCTGTTGAGAAACTGCTGTGGGCAACCTCCTGAGCGTAGGCAGTTTGAGGCGAGCAGAATTCTCAACATCAAAAATCCCTGTCCACTGGGAGGCCATTCTAGCACCACACACTGGAAAACACTTTTGCTAGCATGATTCAAGCCATTGTGTGGACAGGCCCTACTGGAGAAGTTTACTTTTCATCCCTGTTCAAGTTCCTGACCCAGCTGCCGGAGCAGAGACTGGCTCTGGCTCAACAACCTACAACGTTACAGTACAGTGTCCTGTAGTACTGTAGGTACACGGCATGGTTTTGTCTGGACAGAGTCAATATGCTGAAAGAGAGAAGTTCAGACATCCAGGCCCTGATTTTCATGTAGTGTAGATGTACAATTGCACGTGTGTCTTTTACATTCAATTGCTTACACAAATGCACCTAGCCATTTGCACACATGTGAAATCCTTGTGTTTGTGCAAATTAGGTGTATCAGAGGAGGAATGACCTTGTGGTTTAGGCGCTCAGCTGGGATTCAGGAAAGCTAGGTTCAATTCTCAGCTCTGCTCAAATTCTGTCTGCAGCCACAGGCAAGTCCCTTAATTTCTCTGGGCCTCAGTTCCTGTCTGTGACAATGGGGATAACAGCACTTCCTTTGCAAGTTTAGAGGTAAACTCTCTTTGGGGTGGGGACTGTCTTAACATGTGCACACAGCACCTGGCACAATGGGGCCCGCAGGCACTACTGAAATACAAATAATAATTATTTTGCATCTACATGGTATGAAAGATCAAGATTGTAATGTCTATAAATCATGAAAATTACTATTGATTGATAAAGCTGATTCCTTGTCTAAGGTACAGCCTGACAGCTGCTCGGGGTTTATCTGGGCATGTGGCGTCCTTACCGTTGTTTGGTTTTTAAACTGTTGCCCTTTATTCTACAGCTGAGCCTTGGACCAGACAAAATGATAATAGATCTCACAGATCCAAATCGTCCACGGTTCACGTTGCAGGAGTTGAGAGATGTGCTGCAGGAACGTAACCAGCTGAAAGCACAACTTCTTATTGCACAAGAGGAGCTACAGTGCTATAAGAGGTAGATCACTAGGTCAACCAGTCAACAAAGAGCCCCTGTTTATAACACCTGTTTATTCTGTGGGGATCATTTCAGGGGAGATTAGTGTTGTTATATGTTTGCTGTAGCACCCACAATGTGCTAGGCAGTGTCCAGGTATACAAGACTGTAAACTCTTTGGGGCTCTGTGGTTATAGAGCACCTAGCACAATGGACCTTATTCTTCGTTGGCCCCATCACAATATATATTATTATTAATAAAAAAGAAGGAACATCCTGGTCCCTAAAAGCTTACAGTGTAAGGCTAAACAGAAAAGCAGCAAGGGGTCAGGGAGTGGGGTTTCAAAAGGAATTTTTTATATAAATCAACCTTAAAACTGAAGTTCTGCCTGCTCTGTGTGAGTTAAAAACACGTGTAATTGCACACATCGACATCGCAGGCAGTTACTTCAACTGTGTGTGCAAAGTAGGAATTTGGGCACACAAATCCAGTGTGTAGGTATGACTGGCTGGCCATGTGTGAGTGCAAGTACCTCATTGGCGCATGCAATCATAGTAATTGCACACATGCATTTTGATGAAAACCATGATGTAGGTATCCCATGCCACTTGCCATAAGAGGTTTCCGTGCTGGCCTTACTTAAAATTTCCCTTCTCCTGTTGTGCAGACTGATGCATGCTTGTTTATTTACCATCCTTCATTTCAGAGATGTGTGCATTTCAGTGATGCTGTAGGTATAGCTGTAAAGCACTTTAGCATTGTTCAGGATGAAAGTACATATTTTGTTAGACCCCTCAGCTAAAGACTGAGTAAGGCACATACTACAAAAAACTCACCCAGGGATAAGGATTCAGTTCAGGGCAGGTGACCCAGGTGACTGCCTGGAGTGCCAGTCATCAGGGACGGGGGCACTGGGCTCGGGGTGCTCTTTTTGTTGTTAGTGACAAAAGGGAACATAGAATGTTTAAAGTAACATGGCTCAGGTATTCCATATTTGCTTATATATGGCATGAATAAATACAGATTTACAGGTCCTAGCATGCACATTTATTGTCTTATATGACAGGGTTAAATCATGCATCAAAGTCGCAAAATGGGCTAAAAATGCAACAAAAAATAAGATATTCAAAAGTTTAACAAAACGGGGGCGCCGAAGATGCTCCTCACCTAGGGCACCATTTGGTCTAGGGTGGGCCCTGATTCAGATGACCTGGATTCTGTTCCTGGCACTGCCACTGATGTGTTGTGTGATTTTGGGCAAATCACATCACCTCTCTTTGGTTCTGTTTTCACCTCCCACCCTTTGTCTGGCATGACTAATTAAACCATAAGCTGTTTGGGACAGGCACCGATCTGGCAGGTAGTGTAGACAAGCCCTTTGTAAAGTGCCTGGCACAAAGGGCCCCTGATCTCAGTTGACGCCCCCCTGTGATACCATAATACAAATAATAATAAATTCATCCTGAGTACACTTCCATAACAGGCATGCATAATGCAAGTTATAGCTGAGAAGCTAGTTTCAGACCTGCCCACTCAAACAGCAGTTTTGGAGCAATGCAGTTAAGGATCCACTCCCCCAGCTCAGTTGACACTAAGTTAGCTCAGTCACACATTAATGGGTCCATTGGCCCTTGAGTCTCCAGTTGCCTAACACAGCTCATTGGAATCCAAGTTACAAATTAACTATGTGAATGTTTAATTCATAAGTGGATCATGAGCTGTGGGGCTCTAATTACCAACCCGTATTGTCAGTAATGGATTTCAATCCAAGTGAATCGGAGGAAAAATAATAATTTGATTTACATAGTAACCTCCTAACAAAGTGCCCAGGGTGCTTAAAAACCTGACTGAAGGCATCAGATATAAAACAAAGTAGTATAAATATGGGACCTTTTAAATAAATTTTTTTTAGAATTTCATGAGTATACTTCTATATACATGACTATATAGCACGTGTATAGCACAAAACTTCACGTCCGAAATTTAAGACTCACAGAGAATGTTTTAGTGGCTGGATAGTGTATTATTAAAGACGTCAGTTTGTCTTGGGTATTTTTGAAGGAGTATGTGTCAATGCCCATATGGAACAGCATTGCTTATCTGTATCTTGTGGGCTTTGATCCCGTCAGATCTCAAGAGAAGCAGAATCAGGCTAGGTCAGTGCAGTGATAGCTATGAAGGTGTAGAACTAAGCACTCTCTGCCTGGGCATAGAAAGCCCTAATACAGGCCAGCAATGCTTGTAGTCAGGGCTTGCACTGGTGAAGCTTAGCCCAGTCCCAAGTAGGGGAAGTTGCCTTGGTTCAAATTGTAGCTTTGGCTGTTTAGAGTAGGGGTTTGCACTGGTGCAGCTATAGCGCAGTGAACATTTCCAGTAACACGGGGAAGGTGACACTTATCTATCTCACAAGTATCTTGTGGACCTTCATTGATTCAGGCCAGAATCTGCTATTACACCTTTGTAAATCTGAGTGACTGTGCTGGAGATACCCTGGCTCTGCACCAGTGTAACCAAGCTTGGAATGTAGTGCTTTGAGATCTTTGGATGGAAGGGGCTTTACAAATGCAACATAGGATTAAAATCAGTTCTCACTGAATATTAAATCATTACATAAGACTCCATCTGTAGCTATTTAAGCTTCTAACGATTATCAGTGGGGTTCTTATCAAAATATTCTAAACTAAATTAGAGAGATGAGGTGTGTGAGGTCATATCTGTTATTGGACCAACTTCTGTTGGTGCAAGAGACAAGTTTTCAAGCCACACAAAGCTCACCTTCAGGTCTGGGAAAGAGGTCCATGTAGCTCGAAAGCTTGTCTCTCTCACTGACAGAAGTTGGTCCAATAAAAAATATTACCTCACCTACCTTGTCTCTCTAATATCCTGGGGCCGACACGGTTATAACTGCATTACATCTAAGCTAAATTACCATGCACAATTAAACTAAGAGTGATTCACTATTAGCATTAGTCCAGGTTAGCTGTGTCCAGAGAAATTTGAGTTCCTATTCAGGAAAGCACTTACAGACAACTTGACTTCAGTGGGACATGAGCACAAGTTAAGAGCTTTCTGAATCGGGGCCTACATTAATAAAGATGTAATATTGGCTGCACTGTGCATGCCCTAGATTTACAGACCAGCACAGAACAGTTCCTAGTAGCATTTTTTCACAAACTAAAACTAGTACAACATTCCTACACACAAAAGAAGGGTGCAAAGACACCACAGCCAGCAAACGTGACAGTGCTGCAAACGTTAGCAGAGTATTTTGACATCATGTGCTCAGATGCCACATGCTACCAGAATTAAGAAAGGGTTCAATATGGACAATGGAGGTGTGGCGGGGAGAGGTGTAGCACAGATTAAAAACAAAATTCCCATCTTCCTCGTTTGCTAGTGGCACCATTTCACAGAAGGAGGACCAGGCTGGGCCAATGGAAAAGGAATCCACTGTCTGCAGTTCTTCTGGCTCAAGCAAATCTAACGAAGAGAAAACAATCATAAAGCGTCTGTAAGTATTGTCACTTCTCTTGCAGCACTTTATTGTGGTGGGCTGACTTGATTGGATACTTGTTCTCCCCTCACAAACACCCCCCTTCTCCATTATAAAAATTAAGGACTGTTGTTGGAATCCTGAAGCTGGCAAACCTCCTCCTGAAGCCAGCCAGAATTTGGTAGCATCAGAAGTCTACCAATGAGATGCAGTGTGGGCTGGTGGATAGTGAACTGCCTGGGGAGTTCAGCAGCCTGGCTTCTATTTCCAGCTCTGCTACTGACCTGCATTTGGACCTTGGGCAAATCACTTCACCTTTCTGTGCTTCTGCTTCCTTTCCCACCAATTGTTTGTCAATTTAGGCTGTAAGCTCTTCAGTGCAGGAACTATCTTTGACTGTGTATTTGTACAACACCTGGCACAGTAAGGTATCAAGGGGCTACAGTAATACCCAGATTCTTACATTGTAGTGTTTCTAGACTACTGAAAGACAATACCTTCCATTGATAACAAGGACAGTTAACTCTTTTTGTAACACATATTGCAATGGACACTAGTGACAGGAGGCCTCGAAAGATGGCACAAGCATTAGAAATAGTGACCATGATCTTATAGCTCAACCGCGAGTGCTTCTGCTTTGGTGTCTGAGGCTGACTGGTTCAAATTGCAGCTTGGCATACCTCCTCTCTGATAAGATGGTAAAAATAATAACTGAAGCAGCTAACTTTTATGCAAGTTAATCTCATGACAGGGATAGTCTGAATTAGACACAGACAGGATGAATGCTTTGTGTAAACAGTGTTAACTAAAAGGCATCGGACACAATCTCTTTAACTAGTAGCAGTGCCTGTAGGAGGAAAGGGTTTCTTAAGAATGGTCCCAGGTCAAATCCTTGAATACTTCTTGCAAAATTAGAGGGAAATTACCACTTAAATGACATGGCCCAGCTTTCAGGTCTCACTGTTTCACATTCCTAGAGGAAACTACGTCTCAGACCACTTTATATCAGTGCAGCACGCCTGATACAGTGCATCAAAATAGCAGTAAAAACTTAACACTTCTATAGCACCTTTTAAGTGTAGAACTCAAAAGTGGTTTATAAAGGTGGGCATCAGAATTTTAGAGAGAAGGAAACTGAGGCACAGATGAAGTGACTTGCCTGAGGTAACATGATGACACAGGGAGTGAACCCAGTTCTCCTGCATACCAGCCGTATAAGCCATTCACTGGACAGTGCTGGTTGCTTCACATACTAGCACAACAGCAAAGGGAGAAGTGATTTTGCCCCGTGCCTGTGAAAAGCACCCTATGAGGCCAAAGACTTTCCAAATAACCCCTGCTACACAACCAAGCCTTCAGTTATGGTCTCAGCCCGGGGACACATGAAATTGCATGGTATTTATTTATGGTCTTAGATTTCGCCTTCTTGGTCCAAAAATTGCCAGCCTTTCAGAGCTAATTATTAAGCTCTCCTATGCTGTAGGAGGCCATTGCCTCCCCTCTGAGTACACTAAGAATCTCCACATTGTGTAGCGTACAGACTATCCCCCAAGGTTTGTTTGTGATGGGATTAAAGTGGCTATATGCAGTGGGAGCCTACTCAAGCCCTGCGCTTATAGCTCCTGAGAACAGCCCAGTGTATTAGAAGGACAGGCTCAGCTGGTGGTTGTAGCCTTTCCTTTTTATAAGACACTTCCACCTCCCTCCTCTTTTTGCTCTAGGTTCTCTTTTAAATATGGAAAACGAATATGAATGAGAATGTAGCCACTTCTGCTCCAAAAGTTGCAGCGTATAAAGAAGCATTTGAAGGAAAAGCATCAGTTTCACTGTAGAGAACAGGCCACATATCAAGAACATATATTTGTATAATACTTCCAGATTTTGCTTTTTTAAATAACATTTCTTACAATGTTTGTATTAAGGAATGTGTTGTTTTCTCCTCTTGTAAAGGATGGTAGACTTCCCTCAGACATATCCAGGCAGATAGGGTATGGAATAAACCTTTTTTTATACAGCAATTTTCAGTCTTTCGAAGAACCATACGAAGACAGCCTACGGAAGAAAGAATATTAGTTTTTCCACTCACATCTCACTGCCTGGGCTAGGGGATTTTCAAAGGCTAGAATGATCTTGCTGACATTTTGCTAGAGTTACACTATCTACAAAAAAGTGTTCATAAAACTAATTACCAAGACAGAAAAATATATTTACATTTCAATTTAAAGTGTGTTTTGTTGTGCAGTGATTTGACACTAGAAATATCCATATCTTAAAGCAACCCAGAAGCTGAAGCAAACTGGAAGTTGCCCAGGTGGTGGCTGTCTTGTGGTTTGTATTAAATTAGTTTGATGTCCTCTGTTCAGCAGCCTAATGCCTACCACCAGGACTCCTATAACTGGGAGTAACTGACACCTTTAGCGGTAAGGCTCACAAGCCAAGAATTGGCTAGACCATGGATATAGAACTGTCATGGCTAGGGTTGATCCTTCAGGTCAAAAGTAAAGCAAGTTGTAGCAGAGAGTATTAACACTGTTACTACTTATGTTCATCCTGCTCAGTGGACATATAGGACTTCAGTTAGTACTGGAACCTTTCAGCGGCAATAAATATATTCTTGAGCTTTAGCACATTCAACACTGACTCCTCATACATACTGAAGGAGAATGAAAACACTAAAAATTGAGAGAATTCTAGTTTTGGGAAAATAATCACTGATTTAAAAAAGCAGACCCTAAATGAGCTGCATATACAGAACAGATAAGAGAATTAACTTTCCTATCTAGCTGCAATCCACTACTAAATGCATTTAGGTCAAACAGATGGAAGGTAGGTGTAGGGGAGATAATTAGTATCTCTGAGGTTTGTACTAACATCTACTTCTAGAAAGACAATAGCTATTTTAACAGCATTAGATCTGAGGCTGAGACATGTAAATAGTAGGAAAAATTAAAAGACTCAAATATAATCTTATCCCTTTCAAAAGGGAAGTGAATTCTATGATCTCCTTTGATTCCCTTTTATGTGCTAGCCATAGGCAGAATATAGGTCAGTTGATGTATACACTATATTTATACTTAGTAAAAAAGAATGCTGGTTAATATGGCTGCACAGAAGGTGGAGAACCAGCAGCGTCATTTTCAAATGTGTTCACTAGTAACAGAATGTTAGTAAAGCAATATCAAAGATTCCTAACTTGGGAAGATTTGTCTAGATGAGATACCCATCCATTGCAGAGAATTGTCACACAGGGTTTGCCATCTTCAGAACATTATTACACCCCAACGTTGGGGATGCTTCTTGTATAACCCTTCTGGGTCTGAGGGCTAATTAAAGTGAGATTCTATCAAGTATGAAAAAGTCTACACATCCAAAAATAGTCTTATTCTATTTGTAACACGGCCACCATATCAGCAGCTGGTGCTAACAAAATTAAAGCACAACTCTGCCCCAAAGGTCTGTGTACTCCACTATGCCTTCCTGTTACTTGGAGGGAGTGTTCACGAACATTTCTAATTCAGTAGAGGCATGCTGCTATTAGCATAGCAACTTAGGTGAGCTGGTCGGGGGGGGGGAGGAAAAGTAGTAAGATCTCTTCAGGTTCTGAGTTTCTTATAGGCTAGCTCTGCACAGGAGGGATAGCTATTGAGAAAAAACTGACAGCTTCAGCATTCCCGAGGAAAGTAGGCATCTCCACAGTGAGTTAAATGAAAGAGGGCAGCCCCTCAGGGAGAGATCTGGACCACTAAAGATAGACTCCAGGCCATCTGAAGTGGATCGGTAAGGAATGGGGAGACAATGCAGTGTTCAGAACAGTAGAGTGAGTGGTTGCAATCAGCCCATGCATGAAGTAGATGGGTAGTCTCAAAGCCTCAAATAACCTGCATCTGTGGAACTGACCAGTTTACCACCACCAGCTCCATCTCCATCTTGTCCTTAAAAGGAACTGATACCAGAATATCAGCCTTGAGCCTGAAACAGCTTACAGATGTTAGCTCTCCCATTCATTTCAATGGGATATTGACACCAAATCCTCATCACTGCCACTTAAATGTTAATATCGTTCACATTGAATTTTAGCAATAGAATACATCTAGAACATTTCCCCCATGGTCCCAATCCACCTTCCACCCCTTACCAGCTGCTAGATTCCCCAAACATTACCTTTCCTTCAGCCAAGACCTCCAGCATACCATGGCCAGTATCTGCAATGCTATTGCATTGCAACACAAGACCATACAGTATGGTGATATTTGACAGGCATAAGGGGTGTATATAAATAAGTAATGCTGTACTATTGTATTACTTGATTCCCTCATGAATGTATTCACTTCCATGTGATCACCCAAAGCTGCCATGCTACTTCCAGTCTTGCTGCAGAATTCCAGGCCAGTTTATTACAAGATACATGGGACCAGGCTAGAACACGTACAACTGAGGTCCATTAGCTTAAACTGCCTACAATTCCCCATTTAAAAACTGGTTCCTAATACAGTATGAGCAGGCTCTGTGGCTGAGGGATTGACTGAAGAAGCCAAATCTTTGGTTTTTAAAAGAAGTGTTCAAGACTAGACTCAGCCTTTTAAGGCAGCTTGTATTTATACAAGTTCGTACATAGGACAGTTTGACCCCAACTCAAGGAATCCCTGAATCAGTTATGAAGCCATTAGATTATCATTCACCTGGGGTGTGTGTGTGTTTGGGATCCTTCTATATAACATGCTAAAGTCAAACTGCATGTTACTATGAGGTAGTATTCTGCTTATGATACTGGTCTAACTGCTGAAAGTCAGTACAACAGCCAAAGCAGAAAACTCCATTCTTGGTGTCCCACTGGCTTTATTGCTGCAGGCATCCAACTATCAATTATAAACAAGGCAGGTAGGTATGGTTAGAGGTTTACAGGAAGGAGAAACTGAGGAACAGAAGTGAAGAGTGACTTGTCCAAGGTTGCAGTGAGCCAGTGGTATAATCAAGCACAGGTTTGTTCCAGTTCCCAAGTCTGTGCTCTAGCCACTAGCCCAAGCTGCAGAGGGAGAAGCTCCTTCAGAACGAGGGAACCTGCACGCATTTTTTGGCTTCTCTATTAGGGAGAGAAGAGAAGGAACTCTGTGCTGTGCCTAAATCTAATTCAAAACCTCAAAGTAGTTTGCACACAGAATATATACTGATGGTGGTAAGAGACTTTGGACATACACATATCCACCCTCCTGAGCTTTCACTGGATGGAGTGGAAGACAACAGGCATCTAAGGGTTAACCATTTTCACAGCTTGCTTAAAGATACGAGACAGAGGCAAGCACAACAGCCAATTCATTGTTAATAAATATATATTTTTTATTTTACAGACATTTTCTTCAAGTTTTTGTTTTTAAAATACATCACTAGCCCACCTCTCTTGCTGCTGAAACACATAGGTTGGACTGTATTACCCTGGCTATCACACAAGTGCACAAGACTGCCTTGGGTGGTATGAGCAGGAGGAGCAG
>NC_133790.1:8277021-8395823 GCF_003597395.2 Chelonoidis abingdonii | reverse complement strand
AGATATATCCATCGACTTCCTTCAACAGTGCTCAGTCCAAAAAAGGATGGATTAGTGTTTCAGCCACGGATGAGCTTCAATGGAAGCTTTGCTCCTGTCTCCATAATCATACAATAGTTCTTCACCCACTTTAATGTCTCGGGAGGCTATCAGTATGAGATGAGGTACGCCATCAACATCATGAAGCTTTGTTTGACAATTGCCACATTTGCTGTGATTAATCAGCCTTCCCAGACGATTAGTCTCTTTTGTAGCATCGACACTGAAAGGACAAACAGATTGGAAGATTTCTGCACAGCACACATAAGTCACATTCTCACAGCTAGAAGAGGTTAAATCCACACTGAAAATCAAGAGATGAAAGAAATTGTGTGCAGTGAGCACAAGGCTTGAAAACAGAAAAAATACTAAAGATCCTGATGCCACTACTGTCCTGATACGCACAACAAGCTTAACCAAACTGCTCCAACAAATCTAGTTACAATCTTACATTACCCCAAGTCAACATCCCACAGCATGTTCATCACAACTTTACAGTTGTGAAAAAGATCATAACTCAGCCATGAATTTCTTCTAGAACTGAAATCTTAGGGTCACTTACTGAGCTTTTTGCTGATCCCTTCCTTCTCTAGATTTTGCTTTCTCCCCATTAGCAGCCATAGGGCAACCACCCAGAAGGGCTTGCTGTCTCACACACAGCTTCCTCAGAAGATATCATGGAAGGTATGTATCATGTCAGCCAGCAAAAGGATGCACAACTATCAATAAAGACCCCTGGATATGCTTAGTGTCCAACACATGCTCAGTCTCCACTGACCTGGGAATATTCCCAAAAGTGGGTCCACACGTTTCTGTGCCAGAGCATCTACCTGAAGCTGTATAGCACCTATCACTATAGCATCTAAGCACAGGTGCCATTGGGACAGCATGGGAGAAATCAGACCATTAGAATTTATAACTGTCAAAGATATTTAATATGTAGGACTGTTACAATAGACTTAGATTCCAATATTTAATAGATACTAGTTACTGATTTAATTAGCTGCAGTAATGTTAAGTAAATCATGGTACATTACTACTCTCTTCAATTCCAGGGCTGCTTTTACAAGCAAAATCCAGCCTGGCAAGGACAGTTAGCCAGCTTTTATTTACCTCTGTATGTTTTCTGACTAGATTCTCAGCTCTGCTGCTGATCTATGAACCTCAAATCTCCCCACTAAGACATACTGTCTCTTAATTCCAATTTCACACACTATAACCAAGAGAGATACTCAGCATGTAGTTTTGAATGTTCAAGCAATATGAGTGAAAAAAGGATTCAAATAAAAAGCAAATATCTCCAGGTAAATCTTGAGCTTGGAACTTTTACACTTAGCAGGAAAACTGAAAGATCTGGCACCTTCAAAAGCTTCATCCACTTATTCTATTATTTCCCTTAGACTTTAAAAACAAACAGAATCAAAAGCTTACCAGTACATTTTGCTTAAATACTGAAAGTAGTACATATAGCACCCTGTGGATGGGTCTTGGGCATACACAGCTTCTCGCTTTTTAGCATCAGTGATCTCTATGAGATCCCCATGATATTCTACCACAAATTCTCCTCGATTAAAGTGTTTGGTAGCAATTATCCCTCTCCCTTTACCGTCAATGAAATCAATCTGTCAAGGAGAAAGGAGCTCAGTTAGCAAAGCTGCAAAATATTTGAACTGTTTTAAGTAAATCTATTTCCTACCTATTATGGGGAAAGGGATCCTACAAGGATTTGCCTTTGAGACATTAGCACCAATACAAGAGTGCGGCACATATGAACAAGTATTTTAGATAGCAAGATATGGCAGCATATTGCACACCTTTACGGGAGATACATGGGATGAATTTAGGGATGCAGATCACCAGATATTTAGACAGACTGTTTCCTAGATAATAAAAGCCAATGTCAACTGGACTGTAAATGCAGAAAAGTGGGATTAGTCCTCTTTTTATAGCAATTATTTGATTTCCTTGAGCAGTGGGGGACGAGTTAGTCCTTCCATTGCAGACTAGGAGATACCCTCAGTGTCCAATTTGGCTGCAACATAGAATAATAAGAGTTAGAGATGCAGAAAGGCCTATCATGGAAGCTAGTCTAGTCCAAAGCTAATAGTCTTGTTCCCTACAACATGTTCTCTATTTTATTACCTAATCCATCACTTCATTGGATCACTGTTCCACTGCCTAACACACACAAGGGAAGTTTTCCTGCTACTAGCACAGAAGTTTCCTTATTAATCTGAACACATCACTTTTCAGTGTAGGCCTTTCAAACACCTTAAATTATTCCTTCAAACATCTGCAAAAGACTGAACAGCTTAAGGAGTTCTGATCAGATAATATGAAGTGTAGAAATTAAGTTTTTGTTTCCTTGTCCCTGCTAACCGGGGGAGGAGGGGAGAGGAAGAGATGAGGAAGTACAAACCCTGACTTCTGAAAGGGAAAAACAGCAACAAGACCCCCAGGCAGTGAGCGGAGTTAACTCCAGTAACTGTGATACTAGCTAACAAACTGGTAGAAGCACCACTACCACCACACTCCCATTCAATGCCACAAGGAAAAGCCTGTGTTTGTTGTTTAGTGTCATGCCAATACGCCTTTTTACCATACAGATGCAGTGTCATGCTATTTAAGTTGGCATAGCAGTTACCTTCATTCCTTCTTCTTTCCCACTTTCAATTAATTCATCTATTCTCCTCTTTTCTTCAGTCTGCAAGAAGAAAAACCCATAGTATTGCTACTAGGATTTCTGCAGGGTTTCTTAAGCTAAGTGTTTCAGGAAGGTGTTTATCTGGTAATAATCTCACTTTTCTAAGCACTCTGTGGTGCTCTATTTAGAGCTCAAGCATGTCAGTTTTGTCAGAAATATTACAACACCGAAAAGAAAATTTCAAATTGCTCTCCAGGAATGTGCAGTTTTTCTATATGAGCAGCTAGAAGGCATCCTAAAGGAATCCAAAATTTAGGTTTTGCTGTTTATGAGGAAGGGTTACTTTATATAGTTATATCGTGCATTTGTTATTTGCACTTTACCTAAGACCTCTCCTAGACAGTACTTTGGAGATTACAAGTATCTGCATTCATCATACTAAATTTTCATTTGACTGGCAGCATGGAAATTGCCAGGATTTGATGGGTTATACAAAAACCACTACCTGCAATTCCGTTTTGCTCTTCCGAGAACTTCTTCTAACAGGGTAATAATCTGTCACTTTTCGATTCTGTGATGTTTTTCCTTGCGCTCTGAGGGATAAGAAAAAAATACATAAATTCTTAAGATTTTCTGGCCTCACTGTCCTAACCCAAAAGGGTCAAGAAGTTTTTACTTCCAAGACAGTGATTTGAGAAATTGCTGGTCAGAACTAAAGATTTTTTTTATCTGCACTCTTCATTCTGATACAACACGTTGTACACCCCCATTCTTCCCCACCTGGCCTCATCACCAATATTTCAGCTCAAACTCTTGAGATGAGAAAGATCAGATATTTCTCAAAGTGTAGAGAATTAGCTCAAATTACTATTATACAGCACCTGTGTGTGTGTCTCAACCCAAGATTTCCACCATTAAACCTGCTCCATGGTTGGCTGCTGCTGGAGAGGGATGCACCCACCACACAGCGAAACTTCTTGTTTTGCACCCCCCTCAAAAATGAGGTCTTAACCACTTTGTTAGTTCCCATTAGTTAAGATTAGTGGAAATGCTCACCAGTTTCTGTACAAGTTAGAGAGCTGCATGTTCAAGAAAAAAAAATCCTTTCCAAGGCACATATCAATGCTTACATCACAGTACAGAATGTAAATTAAATTGTTCTTTAGGGTAGGTTTCAGAATAAAATATAGCAGAAAATATTTCTGGCACATTTGCTTACAAAAATCCAAGATATGGCATATGGATGCCTTTGCTCCCACGTCACCTACTTTCTCCTTGGTCCAGGTTTTGCTTTTACCACCTTCTTCTGAGCTGGCTTTGCATTTGCTGCATCAGGAGAATCAGAAGGAAGAGGCATGTTTTTCTGAGTTTCTGCAGCTTCTTGTTTTTGATTAGGAAAAGACACTGAAGAATCACACCCACTTTCTTTATCATTCTGGTCTTCTGGTTTTATAGCACCTTCTATTGTATTAAGAGTATTTTTTTTCCCTGTGGATGGAAAATGTAGGACAGACTAACATAAGATATCTTCTAGCTTTCCTTTCTTCTACATCACAAAGTGCCCATAACACTTAAAGGTTTCTAACCTGTATTTTATCAACTGTATCAAATTACAGGGGAGGGATGGGGAAACATTGTGTTACATGGCAAAGTAAGTAGTCATAAGGACCAAACTGGACCAAGTTATCTGTTATCCATCATGAGTCTAATTCCTACAGGTCATAAAGGATGGAGGGGGATGATTTGAACCCAAGTATTTTTGTCTAGTTAAAGATGTTATCCAGACAAAGAATTTCCCAATTCTTAACATCACAGACACTACAAAGGGAGTTTTGTAACAATTGCACTATTGTCCAAACCAGCAAGTTTGCCATGTTGAACTCTAAAACTGGCATGACAACCAGATTAATACTCTTTAAGGACAGCGACTATAGGAAGCTGCTGGGGTATTATAGTCCCATACTTAGTGGCTATTGGTATCTAGAGGCCAGTGCTATCCAAAAAAATAAAATAAAAAGGCAACGGAAACAAAAGGAATCAAAATTGCTGTTCTATTATACACATTGTAACAAATCTACATGCTGCAGCTGGTACAATCAGTAAATGCAGACTCAGAATAAGGGTGGAAGTCTCTAGGATTCCTGGTAGATTCTCAAGGTAAATAGCTTTGTTTTGTGTTTTTTTTTTAAACGAACAACATTCTAGACCTTCTCCTGGCCTAGAATAACCTCATGGCCTAGACTCAGCAAAGCATTTAAACATGTGCTTAATTTTAAGATTTAATTTAGTTTCAAGAGCCTTGCTGAATAGGGATGGGATTACTCACATGCTTAAAGTTGAGTACATGCTTAAGTTCTTTGCTGAATTGGAGCCTTTATCAGAAACCTCTAGGGGCCTGATGCAATCACTGTTGAAGTCACTGCAAATCTTTCCACTGACTTCAATAAGGACTGGAACGGGCCCCCAAGCATAGTCAAAATGCAATCCAAGTCCTCTTACCATCTATCTCCAGAGCCCTCACTTTTGACAGGGGAGGTTCTTTATTTCAAGAACATTTTCTATTGGTCCATCCCAGCCACTTTTGAGAAAGGACGTGCTTTTATTTTATTGGCTTTTTCTGTGTTGTTAGGTTTGCAGCTAGGTTGATGTGGCGTAAGGCTGAAGCCATTATTTTCTGTTTAATGGAAATGTGAACTGGCGTTTTTTTTTGTTGTTTTTTTAAATGACACCTAAGTACCATAGCGATTGGTGCATAAGAAATCCTAGTAATAGACAAGCATCAGTAAAACTAGTTAGGGTCAGACTAATTCCATGAACACCGGAAGAGATGTTAACTGCATACAACCCAGTGTCTTGTACACACAAATTTTCAGGTAACATTTGTATCTTAGTCAACTAAGTAAAAATGTTTTTAATAAGTGCTAAAATTGGTGAGAACCAACGGTTTAACAGATCAAAGATTCTCCAACTAATCTACAAAACACTCCATTTGGTGTATAGAGCTACTTCTGTAACAATGAAAAAGCAGCTACCAGTTTTCTAGCATTGGTGGTCCAGTCCAAGGAACAGTTTTCAAAAGATGCTTTCCCCCACCACACCCTTAAATCTAGCCACACAGATACCAAACCTGAACACCGGCACCTTTCATCACACTACGTGGCTGCTTCATACATTTCGTGGCTTGGTGTTTCCGTGGCACTAATTAAATAGTAATCAAATTTGCAGAGGAAACCAACTCTGGGTAATAAACATGCAAAAGAGGACAAGCCAAACTGCAAAGTGACCCACAGAGATTAAATACAAATGGGGCATGCAAGGAATGTAGGGAATATTAAGAACTAAATATTTAAGTCCTACACCAGGAAAAGAAAACAAGTAAGCCAAGAGACAAAACGAGGGAAATTTTAACGAAGCAGCTGCATCATTTAATTTAAGTGAAATTGGTAAAGAGAGATCATTATTCGCGAGAGAGCTGAAATTCCAAATACACTATTTGCTGGGAAGGCAGGGAGTCTACAAAAAGGGGATCTTAAGTTGTACCCAATTTGAAAGTTTGGGAAAAAAGTACTGGGCTAGACAAGGTATGTTTTCCAACCCACAAGCAAATGGTTGTAAGGTCAATCTTACCATCACCTCTTTTGCATGTTTCATTTAGTGTTTTGCCTTGACATTTCACCTCATGATGCATGACTGAGTTTTCCTCTTGAAGTGGAGGACGAGCACCAGGAGATTTGTTAGAACTTAGGTAGGTGTAGATTTTGGACTGGCCAAGAAATACGTTCTCCTAAAACAGAGACCCAATAAAGCTCATTACATCAAAGAAACTCATCAATCTCAAGCCTCCACTTGGTATCTGGATCATGCTACATAGGCCAACACCTACATTACTGCAGCATATTTGCATCTGAATAGCAGAGTATACATAAAAACCATCTGTGTTCAAAAACCATATCACTCTGGTTGGTAACAGTTTGCACAGAACTTGCCATGCAAATTATCAGCACAGACACTTCCTCAAAAACAAATTAAATGCATCATATTAGTTGAATTAAGTGTTAGGGTACAGGCCTAAATTCTTTTTTTGAATGTGTACATATCTCCTAGTGACTTAAACACAAGGTGCAATGCTGGTATCTGAGGGCAGCATTTGGTGCTAATATTTTTTCTCATGGACCTACATAATTAAGGTTCTCTCTCAAATGTTTCTTTTTTTAATAGAATAACTATTTAATTTTTGATGATTTTTCTCCACAGTAGTACAGAACAGAGACAAGTATATCCATTATTTAGGGAGCTGATATTCCTCATGAAATTGCATTAAAAAAACACAAGCAACAAAACTGATCTAAGGCTAGTTTTTTAAAAACTCAGCTTTGGTAATTCTCTGCAGTTTCTCCTCCCACCCCCATTCCAAAAATCAATTCTAGGACACACATCAATACCTACAATACACACAAGTACCAATGACATCAGAAAAAAACTGGATGACTAATTTTAAAATTCAGCAGCATTGTTTCTAGCTCATTGTATGAACACATTAGAAAGCACTCCAGAATCTGCTCCATATGAGGTAGGTACTGAATGATGCTAACTGTACTCTGAAAATGTAGAATCTGATGAATGAAGTTTGTTCTCCATGACAAACTGCCTCATGTGAAATGACTGTCCCTTAAAGACAGTATCTGCAGTGTTCAGATTGAGCAGGTGTAACGTAGTATGACATAACAGTACTTATCTCAAGCTTTGTGGCTCAGAATCTGAGCTTTGAATTTTAGAGAAGTCTCTACCTGTTATGATTATAAAGAAAATCTCAAAAATGTGAGCCAAGCATAACCAATGCAGGGAAGATTTACCTCAGTCTGGAACAATAGCTCTGAGAGGTGTTAAATGTCACCACTCAGCATCTGAGTGGTGACATTTAAATGTCATTGTTTATATGAGCAATAGAAAAGGAGAGGGAGGAATTACAGATCTGCGCACTCGATTTGGCATCATGAGTAGATGGTGTTTGGAAGATAAGGTCTATTACATTTTCCTCCATCCAGTCAATCAAGAATGAGCTCAGGAACACAGCAAAGCCCAAAAGAGCACGTAAGCCCCATTTAAGGATCTCACAGGCATATTTAAATCCCACTGAGAGTAAGCCAAGCTCCAGCAGCGACCATGGGCATATGTAGAGAACATGCACAATCTACCATGAGTGACACCTCATTCTAGTGATGCAGGAACATAAGAATGGCCATACTGGGTCAGACCAAAGGTATGCCTAGCCAGTATCTGGTCTTCCAACACTGGCCAGTGCCAGATGCTTCAGAGAAAGTGAACAGAACAGGGTGATTTATCGAGTAATCCATCCCCATCATCCAGTCCCAGCCTCTGTACTTATGTAAGAAGGGCTTATGTGGAGGGCTGAGAAGAGTACCATTGTCTTCTCCCCCTTCTCCTAGGTTTGACTCCCAGGTGTCTATTGAGTGATTCTGATTGTTCAACCCCATGATGTCATATGTTGAGACATCATTTAGCCAGAACCAAGATTGCCTTGGGTATATTTCTTACACACAAAAATGATTTTCAGATGTAACAAAACACATATTTTTTCACAAAAAAAGGAACCCTACAGTTAAAGCATAAAATTTACCACATATTTCAACAGATGGGTGCATAAGCACTGAAAATGAAAGGGAGCCTATTGTGGAACATACATATGTTTTAACCTTAAAACTGGATAAACTGCTTAATGTATAACCTTAGTGCTCTGTGTCTGAATTAGTTGTAATATGTAATTTTTTTCCAGTAGAAGAATTTTGTTAGCTCCTGGCCATTTAAAGGCTCAATCAGCTTGTTTAGTTGCATTTATAGATGTATACATACCCCCCTTCACTTGAGAAGTCAACCCCTTTCACAGGTCTATAAATATTTTTCTTCTTTCTTTAGCTTTTAGGTCCCAGTTTTGTGGGCACTTACAGATGCACTAACTTCAATGCCACTAATCACATGCTAAAAGTCAGGCACATAGGCAAGTATTTGGAAGACCCCGGTTTTAAGACTGCAAATTCTTGCAGGCAGGGAAGGAGATAGTAACTGTAGGTGTTTACACCGCTACCATAAGCCATTCTGCTGCCACCTGATTCCCCACAGACAGACTCTTAAGCCCAGCCAAAGCCTCAATGAATAGGGATCAGCTTGCAAGATTGGGGCTATAGTGAAGCTTTGATCCTGCATAGGGCTTGCAAGGCTACTGCAACAACAGAGAATCCTATGGCACCTTATAGACTTAACAGACGTTTTGGAGCGTGAGCTTTCGTGGGTGAATACCCACTTCGTCAGACGAAAGCTCACGCTCCAAAACGTCTGTTAGTCTATAAGGTGCCACAGGATTCTCTGCTGCTTTAACAGATCCAGACTAACACGGCTACCCCTCTGATACTTGCAATAACAACGGCAGCGTCTTCCTGCCAGCACTTACACGAGGAACGTTACTCACGTGAGCAAACCCATTGACTTCAGTGCGTCTGCTGCTGCAAGCTCCTCCCGGCTGGAAGCACCGGCGGGGCCAGGCCCGGGGAGCGCCCCCGCAGGACAGCTGCATGGCCACGTCTGCCTGGGCGGAGAGCAGCTCCGGGCGCCCCTCAGCCGGGGTTCGCAGAGAGCAGCGCGGCGACAGGCCCGGGCTGGCTGCAAGGGGCGGCCCTTTCCCCACACCCCGACTCTGCCTCCCCGCGCTCCTGCAGCCTGGCCCTGCCCGGGCAGGAGCCGGGGTGTTCGCCTTGCTCCCCGGCCCCGGTTCGCCTCCAGCCGCCCCTCCGCAGCCAGGGTTCGGAAGTGGCCGGAAATTACCTTTCCGGCCAGGGCCCAGCCCCCCGCGCCACACTGTGGGGGGGACACGGCGCTTACCCCGTTCATCCTGGGGCGGCCGGGCCCCCTTCTCTCGGTGCTCTCTGTAGCCGCCGCCGCCGCCTCCGCTTTGCTTTCCCGGGGCTTGGACATGGTCTCGCCTAGGGGAGAGCAGGGGATGGGGGCGTCAGAGCCATGCCCGGGGCCGCTTCAGTCCCCGGCAGTGGCCAGAGTCGCCGCCACCTGCGCCATGTTTCAAGGGCTCAGTGCCGAGAGGGAAGCCCAGGCAGGCCGGCCCAGCGCGCACCCCGCACGGGGGGAGGAGCGCCGCCGAGCTCCCTCCCCCCGCTGCCGAGGACACGCTGCCCCCCAGGGGAGCCCACAGCAGCGGTGGAGGGGGCAAACCAGCCTGGACTTAGGGAGCCGGTATGTGACACCCCCGCACCCGGCAACACACGCCTCCTAGACCCCCACAATACCCCCGACCTACCCACTCACACCGCCCTCCGTAACACATACACCCCCAGTACCCCCCGGACCCATGCCCCCTCCTGGCCTGAGGCCCCTCCCCCAGGGCCCAGCCCTCTATATAGCCCAATTACCACCCCCACGTCACACCCACCCTCTATGTAGCCCCCACCCCTCCAGAACCCCAGCTCCATTCACACCTCAGAACTCCAGCGCCCCTCGCACCCCACGTGCCTCCGCCAACCCAGCCATTCCCTGCTCGCTTCTCTCTGCCCCCATAGGCGCCCACCCTCCAGCCCCTACACACGCCCACTGCCCATATCCAGACACCCCCCCCTTGGACCCTCCATAACTTACCCTCCCCCCCAGCATCTGTCAGGGCGGGTACCTTTAGCCATGGCTCCGAGAGCGGAACCAAGCCCGCCTCGACGCTGTCCTTGCAGGAGGTCCCGTCCAAGAACCTTCACAGAGACTCAGTGTAGCCGAACTGCTCCAAAGAGATACACTGAGTCGCTCTCTGCTACCTGATTGGCGCTTTCCACTTGCCTATCACACCTCCCCGAGCTTTGATTGGTACGAATGGAAACGTCCCGCCTTCCCCGATTCTCTGTGGGCCGTCCAAGTCAGCGCGGCTGCCTCCCAGTAAGAGTGTTTAAATGTGCGTCCCCTGGTCGCTGATTGGCCAGTGCGAAGAGCACGGGGCGCGTGATTGGAGGCCCGGCCAGGAGTTGTCCATCCTTTGCTAGGCTGAGCCATGTGGATGAGAGTTCTGGATCGCTTGACAATAGCCTTACATAGTCCTAGCCCCTGTATATGGGGTTCAAGTTGGTTGTACATGAGTCCCTATGGGGAACAGTGCAGAATACCCTACATACACAAATCTCTCCCCACTTTTCCAAATCTTTGGCTCTATACTCTTCCCTTCCCAGCATCTCCTCCCCTCCTCCAACACTCACGAGAAAAAAAATAGATCCAAAACGGTAATTTTTCCTACTTGAGCTAAATTATATTTGGAGCCCTGAAAAGACAACGTTGACTCCCCTGAGACTGCAAAACTCTGTGTATCCTGCTGAGCTCTGTGTATCCTGCTAACTAGACCCGGTTACAAGAGGTTCGGCTATGTGCACATAGGTACATTCGGATGGGATTACATGTGAGGGTCTAGCTAATTTTAAAAAGTGCCTGTGAATTGACAAATACTGTGACCACATCCTTGCACATTTTATTTTAAACAAAGCAATCAGCTCCCAGGAACTGAAAGAGCATGGCTATAGCTTCTGCATTGTACTTCCCAGCACCAGGAAGTACAGAATGCAAGTGTGGAGCCCTATCCACTGAACATACATCATGGTTGCAGGGTTACATTCAGGGCTGGATTAACTCTCCTGTGTGCCCAGAGCTGTTAGATTTTGTGGGGACCCTGTATGAAAGTCTTTTTCCTAATTTAAAAGAAAATGCTCAGAATTATGGCACTGAGGTTAATAATGCTATACTAAACTTGCCTTTTAATTAACATAAAGCCATTCTGTGGTTACCTTTCAGTATTAAAACATGTAGAATATAGTTAAATTCATTCAAAATAGCCTACTTCTTACTTTAGAACAGCTGTTACATTAGTTTATTTCTGGGAGGGAGTTTGGGTGCAGGAGGTGGCTGCAGGCTGGGGCAGAGTGTTGGGGTGCAGGAAATGGTGAGGGGTGTGGGCTCTGGGAGGGAGTTTGGTGCAGGAGGGGATTCTGACCTGGGGCAGGGGGTTGGGGTCCAAGAGGGGGTGTGGAGCCTGAGCAGGAGTTTGGGTGCAGGAGAGGAGTCTGACCTGGGGCAGAGGGGTGGGGTGAGGTGTAGGCTCTGGCTGGGAGGTGCTTACCACAGGTGGTTCCTGGCTGGCAGTGCGGCAGGGTTCAGGCAGGATGCCTGCCTGCCATAGCCCAATGCCACTGCCAGAAGTGGCTGCTGGCACGTCTCTGTGCAACCCTGGGGAGAGAGGGACAGCATATCTCCATGCACTGCCAGCACCTACAAGTGTCACCTCCACTGCTCCCACTGGCTGGTTCCTGGCAAATGGTAGCTGCGGGATGGTGCTGGGAGTGGAAGCAATGTGTAGAGCTGCCTCACCCCCCACCCCTGCTAGGGGCCAGAGAGACATGCCAGCAGCTTGCAGCTCTTGGAGTGACATGGGGCTATGGCATGCAGGCAGCCTACCTGAATCCTACCAGGATCAACCAATCGATTGTGATCGATGGGTTGGTGACCACTGAATTGTATATAATTATTGATTTATTTTTGCAGGGCCCCCCCTTAGCCTGAGACCCTGGGCTGCAGCCCCTAAAGCCCCTGCATTAATCCAGCCCTGGTTACACTGTACCTCAAAGTCAGAAAAAATATCACCAAGAAGCTTGTAGAAACAAGGAGGCTGGACACCACATGAGACCATCATTGGGATACAGTGCTGAGCTTTTTACCTCCTAAGTTTTTGGTATCAATTCAGCTAATTTTGGTAATGAATGGAAGTTATTATACAATGGTAGTTTGGTAGCCAATATGAAATGAGTTTGGTGGCCTAAATATAGCTCCCACTGGTCACCCAGCCACTTCACAAGTCAACATCACTACAACTGGCATTAATTTGTTGGCAGTCCTAGCAGAGAGGCCAAGACATAACTGGGCAGTGGAGACGGAACTATCTTCTCCATCTTAGAGGTAGTTCCCCAAAGTCTCTCTCTTCACTGACCAAAAAAGATGGGGTTTTACAACCACATAGTTAGCCAGCATTATCTAGTTACACCTCTACTCCGGTATAACAAGCATTCAGATATAATGCAGTAAAGCAGTGCTCTGGGAGCAGGGCTGAGTGCTCCGGCAGATCAAATCAAGTTTGATATAATGCAGTTTCACCTATAATACGGTAAGATTTTTTGGCTCCCGAGGACAGCATTATATCGAGGTAGAGGTGTATCTTGTTGTAAAATTCTACTGTAAACGAGGCTCTGTATTTTTTACAAGGTAGCTAAGTAAGGTCAGTCACAGGTGGTGGTGAGGTTTAGTGTTGACCAACTTATCTATTTAAGCATTTATACCAAGCTGATCAGCAGGATATCTGAGCTCTTTATATAGTCTGGGTCTGATTTTGCTATTCAAACTCACACTCTACTCCTGAAATCACTTACCGTGTAAGCTAATATTTCACCACGAGTAATAGAATCACCATGGACGACTACAACTAAACACAATAGCAAATTTTGTTCTCTCTGCTACTCAGCTGTTACATTTTGTTTCTGTTGTCTTTCTATTATGGAGGAGTGGCAGTAAGACCATAGTTAAGGTTGCATCAAGGGTTTCAGTGTCACAGGGTAATGACTTGTTAATATATTCTAAATCTTCTGAGACTAAAGCCCCAAATAAAACATAGTTTTCAAGGTCTAATTTTCTCTGTACATCTTAGACAGAGCTGATTTTTATTTTGTGAAATATTATTATTAGTAGGATTGTAGGTAAGCTAAGTCAGAGAAACTTCTTGCAATCAGGGCTGATGTGTGTTGTCGGAACAGCATGTTGGAAGTTTCACTGCTGCTCCTTGCAGTGCATCCATTCTGTGAATAAAGGACTGCAATTTCCAAAGGTGTTAAATCTGCAACTGTTACAAGCACAAATTTAACGTGCGCGCACACACACACACACACACGTAAGATTCTTTAATAATCAATGTTTTAGATGTCAAACTACTAGAGAATGTCCAGAAGATGGGCCATTGGAGGTCCAAATATATACTTTTGACAAAATCAGAAGTTTCAGCACAGATGTGCTGATTTTCAGTAGCAGACAGGAGGCCCTGCTGGTTGCTGTAATAGAAATGGAGTAGAGAAAAAGAATATTATTTTGTCCTAAACAGGAGGCTGAGTAAATCCCCTCATTCACACACATTGCCAAAAAATAAGGCAGTCGATAATGGGCTTTTGTATTTTCTTTTTTACTAACATTTCCGACTGTTGCTATTACCAGTTCAGTTCCATTGATACGACTATTGCAAATAGGGCTCAAAGCACCCAGAGACATTTTAAACACCATGACCTAGGTCCTGCAATGACCTCTACATGGGTGCAGAGTTCTGTGCTCAGTGAAATATCAGGCCTATACCATCTACTCTCCATGCCTTGCATTTTCCTCAGGCTTAGGATTGTTTATTGGAGACTCTTCTGGCACAACACTGTAGTGTAGATACAGCGTACACTGACGTAAAGCGTTCTTCTGTCCTTGCAGGAAAACCTCCGCCCCAATGATGATGATGACAACATCGACAGAAGTATTCTTCCATCAACATAGCTGTGTCTACACTGGTGGTTAGGTTGGCATAGCTATGTCACTCAAGGGTGGGTTTTTTTTTTCAAGCTACAACTTTTAAGTGTAGACCAAGTGTCAGTAGAACTGAGAATGATAAGGTGGTTATAAAACAGAATATTGTGATAGGTCTCCCAATCAATATGCTTAGCACTGTCCCCATACACAAAGGAAGAAAGTCCTTGCCTTAAAGAGTTTACCATTGAAGTAATCTTATATTTATTTGATTTTATTAAAACATAGTTCTGATTGCTATGGTAGCAAAGCACACAGAATACAAAAGATATAAATAAACCACTTTCAAATTATGGCTCTCAAACTGTTACTACTTTGGCATTTAGGTTGTGCACCTGCAGATACTATTTCATATATGTTAGATGCCATAATTAAGGCTGAGATGGCCATTCCTGGATGTAAATATTGTTTAAATTTTAGCACAGAGTTTGTACAAAGCAACATGATGGAGCATCTATGAAAGATGCAACTGACACTGTATGTCATCTCATATGAGTTAGAAATAGATTTTATTTTGTGCTCATCGAAGAAATATCAAAAACCACATAAAATTACAGCCTTTTACATAACACCCTCAAAGGATAACTCCATAGTTAAAACTATTTTAACCTGCCCCCACTATTTGTACTGCACCGTTTCACCAATATTTCACCTATGCTTAACAAAATCGAAAACCTAATCATAACAAATCAATGAGACAAAGATACAAGAGTAAGTTGAGTGGAGAGAGATAACACAGTGTTTTGAAGCATCTCCTGCAATTCCACTAAACTATCTGGGACACAGTTCTGAGTCTTCAAGTATAATAGTGAATTAGTAGTAGTCAGGGCCAGTGCAACCATTTAGGTGAACTAGGCGGTTGCCTAGGGCGCCGAGATTTGGGGGCGCCAAAAAGCGTCCCCAATTTTTTCTTTAAATGTTTGAGCAGCCCTGCTGCTAAGACAGAGAGGGAGTCTGAGCTGCCGGCGGTAGCTGGCAGCCCGGGGTTTCCCTGGGTCAGGGCGCAGCCGTGGCAGCCGGCAGCCCGGGGTGTCCCCTGGGTCAGGCCGCCACAGTGGCAGCCGGCAGCCCGGGGTTTCCCTGGGTCAGGGCGCCGCCGCGGCAGCCGGCAGCCCAAGAGGTCTCCTGGCCCAGGGAAACCCCAGGTTGCCAGCTGCTGCGGAGGTGCTCTAACACTGGGTCAGGATACCGCTGCAGCAGCCCGCAGCCCAAGGGGTCCCCTGGCCCAGGGAATCCCCGGGCTGCCGGCAGCCGCGGAGGTGTTCTAACCCTGGGTCGGGCGCCACTCCGGCAGCCGGCAGCCCGGGGTTTCCCTGGGTCATGGCGCCGCGGCGGCAGCCGGAAGCCCAAGTTGTCCCCTGGGTTAGGGCGCCGCCGCGGCAGCCGGCAGCCCAGGGTTTCCCTGGGTCAGGGCACCGCCGCAGCAGCTGGCAGCCCAGGAGCCCCCTGGGTCAGGGCACTGCCAGAGGGGGCGGCAGGCAGCTCCCGTGGAGTTGCCGCAGTGGTGCCTGCAGACGGTCGGCTGTTCGCGTGGCTCCGGTGGACCGCCCGCAGGCACCACTGCGGCAGCTCCACCGGAGCCACGGGACCAGCGGGTGGGGCGGCGAAATTGCCGTCCGCCTAGGGTGCTCAAAACCCTAGCGCCGGTCCTGGTAGTAGTATTTTACAACCTACAAAATATGTAACAAAAAATGTAATAAAATGTCAGACAGTCAAACGGAGCAACATCCTAGAGGGTGGATTCTACACACTTGCATGAAAACATTGTAAACCACTTTTTACATTTGCAGGGAGTCCAAAGGCTTGTCTACTTCAGGGAGTTTTGCACAAATGTTGCAAGCCTTCTTTTTCCACTGGTGCAATAAATCTATACAAGAGGGTTGTGCTGGTGTAGTACACCAATGCAAAAAATCTATAAGGTAGACATTTCACAGGCCTGGTCTACACTGGGGGGGGGACACACACGAGCTAAGTCGGTCTAAGTTACGCAACTTCAGCTATGAAAATAGCGTAGCTGAAGTCAAAGTACTTAGAGGTACTTACTGCAGTGTCTTCACTGCGACAGGTCGACTGCTGACACTCCACCATTGAATCCACCTATGTTTCTCACTCTGGTGGAGTACCAGAGTTGACAGGAGAGTGCTCAGCAGTCGATTTATCGCATCTTCGCTGGATCGATTGCTCCAGAGGCAAGTGTAGACATGAACATAGGCTGGGACAACGCCTGAGCCTGACTGCTCTTAATGCTGCTCTGAGTTCTGCTGCTGCTTATATCATCAGATTAACACCCCCATGACAAACCTCCAAACAGAAAGTGAAGGTTAGGGTTGAAAATCACTAACTGTTCAACAATAGGATCCATGCAGGGAGGTATCCTTGCACCCCTGTGGGGCCTATTGACTTCAGTGCAGTTCTGTGTGGCAGCAAAGGTCCACCCGTCCAGATCCAACTCGAGGATCAGGACTATGATCCAAAATTAAACAGTGAGATCTCAATTCTACAAACATTCACACTTGAGTAACTTAATTCATGTGATCAGTTCCAATCAATTAGATTATTCACAAATGTAAAGTTACTTACATGTATGTTTGCAGATCCTGGGGATTAAATAATACAAAATCTTTTTTGTTAAAGGTGACCTGCATAGGAAAAAGCAAATTGAGCCTGTGTACTTTGGTGCTTCTTTAGGATGTACAATATAAAGAAGGCCCGAACATTTTTTTTGTTTGTCTGTTGGTTGTTTAAATATAAAAAAGGTTTTTTGCTGATAATTTTTTAACATTAGAATTTCAGTTCCTGTTTAGCCTGGAGCACTAGTTAAGCTATGACATGATAAGAGCCAAGAGAATGAAAGCAATGGAGAAGGAAAGGGATTTTAGTCAGACTTAAAAACGCTTTTGTTAACTATTTAACTGCAATGACTAACGAACATTTAGGAAAATGAATGTATTTGTTAAAATTCATCTCCCCTCACCCACTTCCCCTTCAATGAGACCTCCAATAGATTCTTGGGAAAAACAGGGAAGACAATAGTTCAGATTCCTATGTAAAGAACAAGTAAGAAAAAAAAGTCTTAAAAATGCAGGCCCTCTTCTTATACTTCAGAGAAATAAAGTTTTACAGATCACCTTTAGCTAACCCCTCCCTAAGCTAATTTGAGGCTACTATACCTAAAGTTTGATGTAGATTTGGTAATGAGATCAACACATTAGCTTGTCAATATGTAAAGTCAAATCTTGGACATTTTAAATTTTTTTTTGTGAAAATAGAATTTAAAATTGTGTCTCCACAGGCAGCCACGAGGGGGCAAAAACAAACTAAGGTAAGTAACCATCACCTCCAGAGCAACAAAGAAACCAATGTCATCTAAAACAGTCCGCTGCACTGGACAGTGTAGGTACCATTTTTTATTTTTTTTTATGTTTTATCACTATTATTAAATGACAAAAAACACTGTCTTTTCTCTTAGGTCTCATTAGGGAGCTACAGATGAAAATACTAATATGGGGGTAATGTATTTCATCATGTGTGAGCTTGTAACCTCAAGGAGTCTGCTGCAGCCAGTCACCATGATTCAGTGCACTCAGCACACATAGGAGTTGTTCGCTTACTCAGTCTTCATAGAGAGAACCATGGTTGTTACTATGCAGTGCTGAATTAACACACATTTTTCCTTTCTAATCAACTCACACATTTGCAATTGATTGTCTTAGATCTTATTATGTATTCTTTGACTGATGTAGCAGGCATCACATTTATAGATAAGCACTTTTCATAAACTTTACACAAGTATTTCCTTATGATATGAAGTGTTGACTCAACAATCCATCAGTCTTACCCATATAGATAACTAACTCACCTATTTAAAAAAAATAAAAAATGTAGTGATGGAAAAAATAATGCCTGATCAATAAAAGCCCGGCAGTGTGATGTAACATTATGTAGAATGATTTTATATAAGACCATATATTACTAGTTAACATTTTAATTATATCAGGATATGACTAATTATATTTCCTATATTGGGTGATAGGGGTGGGAAATGGTTGACGGCATCCAGAGCAGCAGCTGCTGAAAATGAAAATAGTATCTCAGGCCCAAATCCTTAAAGATGTTTGGATGCCTAACTCCCACAGATTTCAATAGGATTTAGGCATTTAAATACCAATACCTAATGCAGCCCAATTCAGCAAGATACTTAAGCACAGGAGTATCTTAAAAAGTTAGGTACATGATGAAGAACCCAGTCCTGCCAAGACTTATGTATATGCTTAATTTTACATACTGCAAGTAGTTCCATTCCAGTCTACTCACCGTGCATAAACTTAAGCACAAGCATTACTTCTTGCAGACTGACTGGAGCCTATGTATCTTTCTGAATCAGGAACTGAATACAAGAATTATACAACAGCATTAAAACATTTTATATTTATGGCAGAAATTTTGACATTTACACAGGGGCACTTAATGTTACACATGCTGCAAACAGACTGTGCACAGCTACATAAGTATGCTGTTATTCAAAGTAGTTAAGAGGCAGCAGCCAGGCATTAGGTAGCTGCATTTTACATATTCTTATCGCCTCTGGCCAGACTTCCATCCCCCTCAATGGTTGAGGCCTGAGTGATAAGCCTGATCTACCTTACTTCAAGTATGGTAACTAGATTGATCTACAAAAAGAACAGCAATACTTGTGGGACCTTAGAGACTAACAAATTTATTTCAGCATAAGCTTTCTTGGGCTACAGCTCACTTCTTCGGATGCATAGAATGGAACACACAGACAAAACATATTTATACACATAGAGAACATGAAAAGGTGGAAGTACGCATACCAACTACAAGAGTCCAATCAATTGAGATGAGCTATGATCAGCAGGAGAAAAAAATTAGATTGATCTAATTTACAACACCTACCTTACCCCATACAGAGATGCTCTGGCTCTGCAGAATTTAAGAGCTCTGCGGGACCTAAGCATCAGCCTGCAGAGATTTGTAGCTCTGCAGAAATAGAGTATCGGGTCTGTGCAGCTCTGCTCCTTAGTTCCCGATCTCCAAAGATGCTGAGCATTAGAGATACTTTTATAAAACTCCCTAGGAAAATAAATGCTGGAAACTTTATTAACACAATATTAATATGGCATATGCCAGGGACAAACATGCAATCTTAATGATATAAACTAATATTCAGTCTTTCATTATCTGATCACGTACAATTTTCAATATGCAAAAGTTAAGGTTCCCATAGCAATGTTAACTCAGTCATATTGCACATACATAATATTTTTCTATTCCTTTTTTCCTGTTTAAATGTGAAGCTTAATACATTTTATAACAAGATGCAATACATAAGACACAACACTAATATATGGATAACTTTAGCTATATGATTAAGTGCTGTATATGCTTAAAGTTTAAAAGTATGTTTTGTGGTCTGTTAAGGTTATTTTTGGAATGGGTAAAATGATTTTTTCACATCAGTAATGTAGCTAATCAAATGTGTGAAATGTAGGATTAATATTTATACAATTTACCCTAATTAGTCATTTTCATCCTTTATATTCTCATTTGTTTTGTGAAAAAATTGCATACCTACATATAATGAAGGAGTAAGCATCACTGAATATTTTTAGTCATTTTATACTAGTGCCTATATAAAGATTTTAACAATATATTTTCTGGCTCCTCAGTTCACATTAAAGATAAATAACTTGCATACTTCTTAAATGTTCAAAGTTTAAATTGCAATATTTTTGTTTCAGAATTTGGATAAACATCATTACTCATAGTAGCAATCTTAACCGTAAGTTAACAAAGCTTTGTGGTGCCTACTTTTTTATTTTTTAAATAAAAAGTGGCCTGAAAACTAAAATAAAGATGTCATAAAAAGACATGTCAGCACATAAAAGTTTTCAAGCATACTGGGCTCTTTGCAGTTTGTGTAGACAGTTTTATGCATCAGGCTTGTAGTTGTCTGTAGAGAAAACTTGATGTGCCAGGCATATAGTTTTGTTTTTTTAATAGTGCCAGGCTCTTAAGGTCTGTGACAGAGTAGCAGAGACTGCCCTCATTACAGAGCCCTTGAGCTGGACAGGAGTCCTCCAATTCATGAGAAAAAACTTCCTAAGAGAAAAACAGCAGTGAGAACTGTTGACTTAAGCCAGGAAGTCTGTAGTTAAGGTGATCATGGCAGTGGGAAGTAGTTCAGTAGGATCTTGGCACACATCCTACCAGACTGCTGAAAGTTTTATGCCTCTAGAGCAGTGTTTCCCAAACTCGGGATACCGTTTGTGTAGAGAAAGCCTCTGGTGGGCCAGGCCGGTTTGTTTACCCGCCGCGTCCACAGGTCAAGCAGATCGCGGCTCCCACTGGCCGCAGTTCGCTGCTCTAGGCCAATGTGAGCTGCTGGAAGCGGCAACCAGTAAGTCCCTCCGCCCACGCCGCGTCCAGCAGCTCCCATTGGCCTGAAGCAGCAACTGCGGCCAGTGGGAGCCACGATTGGCAAAACCTGCAGATGCAGCAGGTAAAGAAACCGGCGCGGCCCGCCAGGGGCTTTCCCTACACAAGCGGCGTCCCAAGTTTGGGAAACACTGCCCTAGAGGTAAAAGGCACCTAACACGACCATGTGTTATGCACCTAAAGAATACACAAGAAGCCTGGTTTTGTAACCACATAAGCAACGATACACCTTAACCATGGAGTGGAGACCACAGAAGGGCCTAACTTGCACCGATTTACTGTTCATTGGACATGCAGAGTGCCAGGCATGTGCCAAGCAGGAGAAGAGGCTGCAGGAATAGTGACTGCCAGGGAGGCACAGCTGACTCCCTGCTGACCCATGCACCTCTCCCCTCCTCAGTTTAGCAGCACCAGGTACAAGCAGACTAAGCAACTGGTTAGGGCCCTGAGCAGCTGGAGGGGAGGGGAGGGGAGGGGAGGGCTATTCGCTTTTTGAGTACGTGTTGTGGGGGGGTGTGTGGCAAATATTCCTGCGTAGGGCCCGCAATGGGCTAGCACCGCCTCTGCAGCTTAGCATGCGGTACCCGCCCCGCGGCCCACAGGCCTGCTCAGTGACAGTAACGCCGCCGCAGCACTGCCACGCCGCGCAGGCAAGGAACCCGTGAGGTGCACGGGCTGCGCCAGCCCAGGGCCGACGGAAGACGCAGTAATCACGGTCAGCCTAAGCCCACCTGCGCATGCGCTCGTCCTCTCTAAGGCCCTCACAGACGCTATACCGGGCGCACGCGCCTAACTCTACAACCGTGACCTCATCATCATGGCTCTGGTTCAGACCCTTCTCCCATCCTGCCACGCGCAGCACACGACAGCGCCTCCGCCTTGCGTAAGCACGCTAACGGCCGCCAGCGTGCGGGATCACGTGACTCCTAGCAGCCGACTTCTCGCTCTCCCCTCCCCCACCCACCGAAAACTGGGCCTGCACCGACATTCTCGTCTACGGCAACTACCATGGGCTAGTCCGGACAGAAGAAGTCGGGACCCGGGACTGTCGGGGAGCTCCGTCGACCGGTCCAGGAATTTCTTCCTTTACCCTCTACCACGGGCGCTAAAGGGACCACGTCACGTGATGGGAGAGAACGCGGGGAGAAGAAGAGAGAGCCGCTCCCCTGATGGGAGGGGCAATGAGAACAAGTCAGGTGGTACAGAGCGCGGGCCCGCCCGCGACGCGACGCGACGCGCTGGTGTCACGTGGATGTGGCGCGCGGCATACAGCGGGAGGAGGGGCGCCAAGTGGTGAGGTCACGTGTTGCGGGGCCGCCGCCGCCGGCCCTGGGCCCCTCCTCCATGAGAGGGGAGGCAGGGCGGGCAAACATGGCGGCGGTGAGTTAGAAAGCGTCGGACGGCGGAGCTAGCGGCGGATACTTCCAGGAGCGGCCGTGGAGGGATCGAGAGAGAGTGAGTCCCGCCCTACCCTCTTGCCCGATACGTGGGGGGGGGGGCCCTACCCGGCCGCCTCAGGCGGTTCCTGCTCGACGGGGCTGCGGGACTGGCGGGGATCCCTCCCTTCAGCTCCCGGTCTGGGCAGCCACGCACCGTGCGGGGCCAGGCATTGTCCCGCGGCCTCCCCCACTCTGACCCCACACAGTGCGGGCAGGATGCCCTTTGAGAGCGCCACGCGGGGTAGGGAGCGGTCGGTGCCAAGGCATTGTCTGGAGGTGGAGACTCAATGGGCAGGAGGGTGTAGGTCGCCCTTACAGCCCCTTGCTCTAAGCCTGCCCCCCAGCCCGAGCAGCCGGCCCCGCAGTGACTAGCTCCCCCAGAGTGTCCCTTTGCCGTCAGGGACGCTGTCTTCCCATGCCCCTCTGGAGTCTTACTGGGTGGAGGGCGCTAATCGCTCCAGCGGGGAGGCGTGGGGGTGAGGGGGTGGGTAGAGCGGTGTGGGGCCGGCTCGCACTGTTACTGACGCGGGGGTCACTGGCCCAGGAATGAGCGAACTTTCCTACCATTGGCTGGTAACACGTATCTGTATGGTGAAGTTTATTGCTGGGTTTATTGATATAGTCTCGTAAGATCCGGTGGATAACGGCAGAGAAAACTTGTGGCCCTTATAACGTGGCGGGGCGACCCCCCCCGCGTGCCCGTTTTCTTGTTGGTTCAGCAAAATGGCCTATTGTCTAATCTTTTTAACTACTGTCGTTGTGTGTCTCTTTAATCGCTTGGGTAATTGTTACAAATAGAGCCTCTCTAGCGACGGGAGAAGACTGGCTGAAAAGATGTCTTTGCTGCTTCATTGGCTTTAAATGTTGGTAGGAGCTTCTACAAATACATCTCTGTAAGCTTAATGCTGTTGTTAAGGGAATTCTTAAGGTGTTGGAGATCTGAAAACAAAAGTAGTTTATGGGACGCAATTACGCAGCCAATTCTAACCCAACCCGGAAGTTTATGTCCTGAACACGTGTTTGTGGGTAAGGTTAGGAGGGTGAGGGTTGCTGATCCTCTGGTGAGAGGAACTTGTTCATTAATGTTTGTGTGAATAGCGAGTAAAGTGCTCAAGGGTCCCTACGACCCACTGGAATCAATGGTGGGATTGCATGCCACAAACAGTAACGATTAACGAATGAGCCTCAAGGTCCGGTTAACTCTGACAGCACACCACAAACAAAGGTTGCTAGGGAGAGTAATTACTTAACATGAAAATACTCTTAAAACTTTGAGGAGAGAGGCCTCATTTTTTTCAGTCACAATGATTTTTAAAATATTGATATCTCAACCTTTTTATTTGAGGAGGAAGTTACATAACTGTTAAAAAGTTATTTCTGAAATAGATACATTCTTAGGTCATGTATCCTGTTAAACAATGGACTAATCAGTTGAAGTGTGAAGGGATACAGTTTAAAATTATCTGACAAATTTTGCAAATCTTGTTCATTTTTCTCTGTTTTATTTAGGCTACTCGTTGCATTTTATATTGCTTAATAAGTTACTTTTAGTTTTCATTAACTAATAGTGGGACAGTACTTAAAGTTTATAGATGTTTAGACTTCAACAATTTTCATTTAATTTTTAAAAAATTAAACTATTGAAGTTTCACAACTTTTTTTATTAATCCTACATTTTTGGGGCTTGATCTGCCTGATGGAAATTGATTTATGTATACAATGGTGTATGTTGTATTATGGTACAGTATTCATAATGGCTTTCAAGAACACACTTCTTGCTTAGAAGGGTTGTAACTTTACCTGAATCTAAAAATGACACTTCTGAAAAATGAAAATAGGCTATATCTCCCCTACCTTCTTCCTTCCCACAAGTATATCCCTTGTTGTCTAGAATAAGTTCTTTTCTCAACTGGTGCTAAAATGGTGTGAGAAATTGACATTAACTGTAGGTGCCTGAGGAGGGTTCTGGGGCAGACAGCTAATTGAGAAGAACTGTCTTGTGTATCTCACTCTATGCTAGTACTGTCTTGTGGAATGAAGTAGAGAGAGGCTGGTGACCCTCCAGTACTTTATTGGAGACTATCTCATTCTCCAGAATCTTACTGTTCAGTTGTTGTTGAGAGCTGTGAACTGCCCCATTCATTTCAATGAAGGTACTAATTTATATGCCCAGTTACAATTTAGACATGTTAAGATGATAACAGCATGTAAGGAAAGAGAGGACGGGGAAAAATCAGCACTCCGAGGCACTAATTTCTTTTTGACTCAACAATTAAATGTTGCTCGGGAATGGGCAACCAATTTTTTTCCCTATCCAGTGAGACATCTGAGCTTCCCCTCCTCCTTGGTTGGTTTTTTTTTTTTTTTTTCCCTGGACAGGTGGCTTCCTTCTTGGTTCTATTGGCTATGCTCCTCCCTGTGCTGGAGGCTGTCTGCAGGCTTGAGCAGACATTGCTGTATTAACTGAACTTGGGGTTTCTTTCATGATTTTCTTTGCAGCTATGATGACTAGTAGAGGGGAGGGATAGGTCAGTGGTTTGAGCGTTGGGCTGTTAAACCCAGGGTTGTGAGTTCAGTCCTTGAGGGGGCCACTTAGGGATCTGGGGCAAAAGCAGTACTTGGTCCTGCTAAAAGCAGCAGAGAATCCTAGGATTCTCTGCTGCTTTTACAGATTCAGACTAACACGGCTACCCCTCTGATACTTGGTCCTGCTAGTGAAGGCAGGGGGCTGGACTCAACCCTTCGGGGTCCCTTCCAGTTCTAGGAGATAGGATAGGTATAGTTTGTTTACATACGTATATATTTTATATTTTTAATTGATAACTTAGATTCTGATGTCATTGCATGACACTGAGAGCCAGAGAGCTAGGCATGTGCCTATTTTTCCTTTGCCTTATTCCAGACTTGCCCTGGGGCTATCTGAACCCATTGCAGAGGAGCCAAGCCTAAGGAATCCATCAGATCTTGTATGGCGATGTTTTGAATATCTGCACAGTCTAATATGTGGGGCATGTAATTTTGGCTTCTGAAGACGGCAGAGCTTGTGAGACCAGTGGTTTTTCCAGTTTGAGTTCTGTGTCTTGTAGTCCTAGCAGAATTCTTGCTAATAATTCCAAGCAAATTCTACTGTGATCTTATTTTTTGACAAGGCATTTCAGATCACTTGGGGTAGTAATGTAAGAAATGATCTTGGGACAGCTTACTGTGCTGTGTATGGAAGCAAGTGGTGGTAGAGGTGGAGAATGTTAATTGTTACAAATAGAGCCTCTCTAGTGATGGGAGAAGACTAGCGGGACAAGGGTCCTTGCGACCAGCTGGGATCAATGGTGGGATTGCATGCCACAAACAGTGACGATTAACGAATGAGCCTCAAGGTATAGTTAACTCTGACAGCACACCACAAACAAAGGTTGCTGCGGAGAGTAATCACTAAATGGAAATGCTCTTAAATTTTGTTGAGAAAAGAGGACTCACCTTTTTCAGTTGCTATGAATTTTTTAAAAAAATTGATATCCTAACCTTTTTATTTGAGGGGGAAGTTACATCTGTTAAAAAGTTCTTTCTGAAATAGATACATTCTGAGAAGATCATGGATCCTATTAAAGAATGGGCTAAGCCAGTGATTTTCAAACTGCAGGTCATGACCACTACTGGGTCATGGAATGTAAGGCTCCGAGTCTTGGCAGCTCTACTCAGCACCACCGACCAGGCTGTTAAAAGTCCTGTCGGTGGTGCTGACTGTTCTGAAACTGCGCTGCACCCCAGAAGCAGCCAGCAGCAAGTCTGGCTCCTAGACAGAGGGGCCACAGGCTCCGCGCAGTGCTCCTGCCCTGAGCACCTGGCCAGTAGGGGCTGAGCAGGGGGAGAGGGCATGGTTCCTGTGGGCGCGAGTAGCATGGAGCCACTTGCGTGTCTCTGCCTAAGAGTCAGACCTGCTGCTGGCCGCTTCTGGAGCACAGCATGGTCTGCAGTGCCAGGACAGGCAGGAAGCCTGCCATAACACCCTCCTGTGCTGCTGACCAGGAGCTGCCCAAGGTAAGCCTGAGCCCCAATTTCCTGCCCCAGCCCTGAGCCGCCCCAAACCCAGAGCCCTCTCCTGCATTCTATACCTCTCATCCCTAGAGCCAGCATCCCCAGCCCAGAGCACTGACCCCCTCCTGCACCCCAGCCCAGAACCCCCTCTTGCACCTTGAACCCCTCGTTCATGGCCCCACCCCACAGCCCTCACCTCTGCACCCCAATCCTCTCCCCAAACCCCTCATCCCCACCTCTACTGGGTCACAGGCATCAACATTTTCTTCAACTGGGTCTCCAGGAAAAAAGTTTAAAAACCACTGGGCTAATCAGTTGAAATGTAAAAGGATACAGTTTAAAATTATCTGACAAATTTAAAAATCTGATTTATTTTTCACTGTTTTGTTTAGGCTACTCATTGCATTTTTATGCTGTGTATGGTAGCAGCTGGAGGTGGAGAGGGAGAAAGTTTGTGTGGAAGCTACAGCAAGGATTTTAGTGTTAAAGGCTGTCGGCACTGTTGACAATAAGATGTGTTAGCTTGGGTTTTCAGTATTCCGCATAGTGTGAGACGTTAGGTTCACAGGGGATATGCCATAGACATCAGTGCTTTAAATATTAGCCAGTGTCTTGGAGGGTTTGGTGGAAGCCATAGCAGATTGACTGTGGCAATTGCAAACACACAGCTGAATGCAATTTATGAATAGAGAAGTTCTAAAAATGTAATGGTATATTTAGTGTTATGTGACACATAGGGGGCTTTTTTTTTTTTTTTAAAATGGAAAATCTTTCTGGGCTTGAAGTTACCACCTTCCTTGTGGGGGAAAAAGTAGGCTAGACATCTGTTTCTGACTATCTTAGTTTTATGCTGCTGATTTTGCACTTTCCACCAAGGCTAAAACAGGGAAGGTGTGAGACAAAGATTGGCAGGTTGGCACGGATATATGTCATAATAAAAATGGCATTGAGAATACTGGCAGTTGTGTTCTTTAAACCAATTTCTTCTCAAGTCATGCAAAAATAAGCTTCTGATTTATGTAATACATAATGTTAATGAAACCATCTTTTGCTTTGAAAAAATAGTTTTATAGTGGCACAGCATATCATACAAAATGTTTACTGAGCCATTTTTATAGCATCTTTTTTGTTATAAGTCACTTGGATTTTTCTTTATGCTTTCTAGAAAAGGTTAGTTGTACTATTGCTGTCAAGGTATCTATTAGTTGTATAACAATTTTTTGTTTTGTACTTCAGCTTTTTTTGTGTGACTAACAGGTTGGGTCTTGTTGCTTAGTATTATTGGGACAGTTTGGAGGCGACTACTTTTTTTAAAACAAGATTCAATAATGAAAAATTTAGGGAACAGCTTGTAATATCGTCAACTTTTTTAAAAGTGACTTTTATGGGATTTTGGGATGCAAGAAACAGCCTTTTATAGTATTGCACAACTTGAGCCACAGAGCTTGATAAAGTAACTTTTGCTTATGCTAACTAAAAAGCCTTATATTTTGTAAAAATTATGGACTTGTATTTTGACTTGATTAGCTTAGTTTTAGGTTGGACTAAATGAATGGAAGAATATAAACAATAAGATATTAAGATGTAGCTTTTTTTTCTATTGTATTTCTGTTGTGTTTTTGGATTCTAAATTAAAGCAAAACTTAGTAGTTGAAACTTTGTGTGTTGAACTTAGTCATGTGGGTTAAGTTTCACAAACAGAAGATTAGCTATTTATTGAATATTTTTAACTTCAGCGACAGTGTCAGGAGTTCAGTATTCCCCTAGTGTTTGGAACCAGAACACTATAACTTTGTTCCGATTATTCAGGAACTAGATTACTGAAACTAACTAGTCCAGAGTCGTCCAAACTGAATGCCATGCGAGTAAACTGTTACAGTTCTTTCACTTAATCTAAATGGTTAGCAATAGGTACCTTTAAGGGAATTTAAAAATGGAGGGATTTATATGAGGGAGAGTGGCAGTTGGGATATCTTTTGGAGATTACTGTGATAATACAGTTGGAGTGCTTAAATTATCTAAAGGTGAGTATAAAATTAAACTTGGTTATTCTAGGAACACGTGAATTGCTACTAGTTCCAACTAGTGGTCATCCTTTGTAGACCCTGCAGGAGGCAGGTATGAGATAACTTGCGCCCAGGGAAAGCTGCTTCCTAACCCTTTTAGTTGGCTTATACTCAAGCATGAATATTTATATCTTCTAAAACTCCTGTTTGTTGGTTAATATTTATAACCCATGATATTCTTAATATACATGCTAAACTTTTAAATGTCTTGCTTTGAGTTCCACGGACTAATTGTCCATTATGTAGGAAAGTCTTTTTTCCCCCAGTTTTGGATTTGTCCCATCTAAATCACCCTATATTCCTATATTGTGAGAGGAGAGAGATTGAAAACGTCTGTTTACCTTGTTCTTTATTTTTGCAGTCTTTTATCTTGTCCCCTCTCACTCAACTCCAATTTAAGATAGACAATCCCAATCTTTTCAGTTGCCTTTCATGAGATTTTTCCCTGCGCTTAATCATTCTAGTCACCTGTCTCTAAACTTACTTTTATTTCCTCCATCTCCTGATAGAGTTGGGGTGACCAAAACAGTATTCCAGGTGGGGACATTCTGATGATATGTAGAATTCCATTATGATTTCCTCATTTAGTCTCTCCCCATTCACCCTTTTGGCCACATTGAGCAGAAGTCTTCACTGAGCTAGTAACAGTGATATATGCAGGTTTCTTTTCTGAATTGATAGTTTACTTAGAGCCCAGTGAAGTGTATGAATAGTTCACATTGAAGGGAATAATCTGCGTTATTTTGCGTATGTCCACATAGAACAACTTCTTCTACTGTGAAGTTCTCTCTGCAGTTCCTGGAACTTATCCAGCATTGATTAAACCTTGTCTTGTGCAGACTTTGTCGCCCTGCTACTCCCACCCTCTTCCAGTTAATTTATAAATGAACCAATCCTGCCAAACCGGTCTGGAACTTTGTGGCATCCTACTGTTAACCTTTTCTCATGATGGAAATGAACCATTTTTTCCTACTTTGATTTTTGCCTTAATCCAGTTTCTAAACCGGCTACTTAATTCTTTTAGGTAGCCTCTTTTGAAGGATGGTCAAAGGCCTTTTGAAAGTTTAAACTGTCACCTTTTTCTTTTAGTAATTTATTGACTTCAGATAATTCTAAAAGACTAGTGAGATGATTTTTCTCTGAGAAAGCAGCAGTGCGGATTAGATCTCCTCATCATGATGTTCTAGGTATCTTTATATTTAATTCAAACAAGTACAGAAGTTAGGCTTACCGGCCTGTAGTTTTCCAGATCACTCTGAATGCCTTAAAGTACAATATTCGTTACCCTATAATACTCTGAGGTAGTATCTGGTTTTAATGGGATTATATGGTTTTACTGACAATTAAATCTGGATATGTCCTCTTTGATTTGGGACTCTCGCTGTTCTCACGTTTTGGCCGTATCTAAGTCTTTTTTTTTTTTTTTTTTTTTTTTTTTCTTCCTGCATAACATCTCTAAGATGCAGCCTTTCTTATTCATCCCCACAATTAAAACTATCACGTAAGCTCTCAGCTTGCATCTTGATTACTGCAACATCCTTCTTTTTGGCCTTTACAGTCCAATCCAGCATGTCACCCCCTCTTTGAATGCCTTCACTGGCACCCCTTTCTCTGTCATATCAAACATAAGCTGCTTGTATTCACTTCCAAGGCCCTTCAGTCAATCCCCATTCTACCTCATTTGCTGTTGAGTTGTCAGTGCCAGCTTTTGCTGGTCTACTTGTTATATTTTCAAACAAGCACATTCCTGTCTTCTCCCATGCTGCCCATTTGTTTGGGAAGTTTTCCCTGTAAAAATCCACAAAGTGATCTCATTATGCAACTCCAGAACCCTCCTAAAGCGCTCCTTCACCATGAGGCTACAAAACAATTAACAGGCTTGTTGTTGTGGTGAAAGCACTGTCTGTCATATTGACCAACATTGCTTCATTGTTTCCTTGTGCTCCCCTGTCTGTGTCCATCTGTCCTCTCTTGTTTTATACTTCGATTGTAAGCTCCTTTAGGTAAGGGCCATCTTTTTGTTCGGTTTATACAGCACCTAGCAGTGGGGGCCTTATCCTTGACTACGGCTACTAGACACTATGGTAATAGCTACTAACTTCATTCTTAAACTGATGGATGGAATTTACATTATCAGTTCTAGCATATTTTTTTTTGACGCTTCAATCTTTTCCAGTACTTCTAGTATTAGTAGAAGAGGGTAGGTATCTTCTCAACAATGGGCAGTCCAGAACTAGGGAGCACAAGAATTTTGGATCTTTGAGCTTGGTCTGTTACGTGTTCTGGCAATTGTCAGCAGTGTAGGTGCTGTTAACCAAGTACTGAACATATCTTAGCCATGAGTACAGACATGGATAAACTGCTTAGCATTGTTTTGAAAACTTTGGGTAAAACCTTGTTTCTGAAACAATGCTGAATGTTTTGTCCTTTTCTATGCTTACAGCTAAACACAGTTAAGCTGCACAGTGCAGACACCTGTTAACAGTGAATAAACTCTAGGAGTCCAAGCAAACCTATACAGAAAAGTGAGTAACTGTAATGTTTGAGCAAAAACTCAGTCCCTTTGAGGCATGAAAGGGGATATTTACGTTATGATTTCTAGTAACTGCCCCCCCCCCAAGAGTATTTGACTTCTTAATTTACTCCAGGATGGTATTAAAACTTAAAATTAACAGCTGTCCTATACATGAAAAGCCCATGGCCTACGTTTTGTTCTAAGTGTCCCATACTAATATTTGCTGACTTAATAATTAAATACAGCAGATGACCGTTTATCTTGCCCATGATGAAAAAATCTTCTCAAATTTATTTATGGTACAAAAACTAAAAGCTTATTAGTTTAGTACAAAACAAGTATTTCTAGAACTACTTAAATTAGCTGACTTTTCCTGAATTCTTGTCTCATTGAGCAGGTACAGAATTGTTATAGGTTAAACAAACCAATTATTTTTAACTACTACCTAAGTACTTCTCCCTGCTTAGGCAATATGCTTTAGGGGCTGTTCTTAAAGGAACACAGCATAAATTGCACTTCCATCTCACCCTTTTGCCTACCAGTATTACTTGAAACTCCTACAATTATCAGGCTAGAAGAGACCTTTTTTCACTTTGTTTACTTTATACACAAGATGCTATCAAATGCATAGTTAGGTTTTCATTGGTTCCCCCGTTTATGGGGATCTTGTATGTAAGTGAGAAATATTTTTTAAATTTGGAAAATTGAGCACAAAACCGCAGGAATTGTCAAGAGACTCTGGGCAGATTTAGAACCTGAAACTTGTTTTATGAAAGTAACTAATTTGACTGTGCCCTTAAAAATCAGATGATGAAATATAAAATTCTAAAAGTTTTGCAGAATAAACAATGATTACAATTGTAACTTATGCCTGTGATCGTCTTTATTTTTGTTTTAGAGATGGTGGAGCCAGGACAAGATCTGTTGCTTGCTGCTTTGAGTGAGAGTGGAATCAGTCCAAATGATCTATTTGATATTGACCCTGTGGACATGGGCCTTGCAACACCAGCATCAGCTGTTCAGCAGGTTAAAAATGAGAGCTTTTTAAAATTAACCAATATTGCATAATATAGAATCATAGAATTTTTTAACTATTGTGAAAGAGTGGAATTATTGTATGTTTTCATTGCTGTGCTGGGCTTGTGTATGGAGAGAAAATTGAGATGGTAATCACCTGTCTTAAATATGTATTTTAGAAATCAAAACTATATAATTATTGACTGAACTTGTATCAATATAAGTTATATATACTTTCTAGGGCCACAATGTCATGTATACACACATAGAAGTTCCATTGATATATCTTGCGTGGTTTTCCTCTCCTCTGAAACAAGTGAGAATTAATTTAATCTCCATGACAGTTTACATACCACAAGAATGGAACACATTTTTGGACATAGAAGTGAGTGGGTGAGATTGTGTGGCCTGTGTTGTGCAGGAGGTCAGACTATATGATCATCATGCTCCCTTCTGACCTAAAGTCTATGATTCTAGGAAAACAATAGGCTGTCAACAGAAATAAAATTGCAAAACTCACTCAGTTTTCACAGCAGTTAACTGGAAAGGCTTTATGCTTGAAGCAGTTTTGGGGGCAGAGTCAATGACTTGGTTTGCTACCATCTTGATTTCTAATAAAACCAGGATTATTAGCAGGCAAAGCAAATGAGTTGGTGATTAGTTTTAACGTGGGGTGCGGAGGGTGGGGATAGTAGTAAAGGTTTTCATTCTTTTTTTCCTACTAAAACTAGTACCTGATCGTGCTTGCTTTCTTTCTCTCTAGTCAGTGCCACTTAGTGCATTAGAACTAGGCTTGGAGACTGAGGCAACAGTTGCTGTTAAACAAGAACCAGAGACTGTGTCTACTCCAGCACTATTAAATGTCAGGGTAAGAGCTGACACATTTAGAGTTTTATATGTGTAAAATAGTGAAGTGAGGAAGGCCTGTAAATTGTTGGCTCTTTGCCATCCCTTCAGTATAATTCGTAATACAGTCAAATTATTTTCTGGCTTTTTCAGTAAAACTCACTTTTGAAGAGTTGGCATGATGTGTAAGAGATGCCATGTCTTAGACCAAACCGGATTTAAAGGGAAAAATTGTTTAAGGAAGAGCCCAGTTTCATTTCTTATGTGTACATTTAGAATAAGGATGCCATTAAACCTGATACTATTACTAGATCTTACTAGAAGATGATATAAAGTAGAAGTAGATCAATATCTGGAGGGTAGGGTTAACAAAGAATCTCCACAGAAAAAGGAGATTTAAAATAGATATTTTATTTATAAACTAACTGTAAAACCATGTTGTGCAGTGTGTAAGATTTCTTTACAAGCCAAGCTTCTCCACACAGCAGATGTACTTTGTGTCTGAATGGTGAAAGCCTTCTCTTTCTTACCTATTCTTTCTGGGAAAAAATCCTGTGGAGCTGGATCCTCCCATGAAGCAATACTCCTGCATTTTGGAAGAAGCTTCTTTCTCAGGCTTCCACATCCTGAAATAAAATGGCATTCTAGCATCAGTTAGTTGTGTGATGGAAAGATAATGACAGTCCACCAACTTTAAGAATAAAAAACCCCTGCACGCTGCTTAAATTGATACCTTTATCCTCTAGCTGACAGGCATATAACACAAGATTTGCTTTTTGAGGATTGTCACGTCGAGAATCATCATGATATTTCCAAAACAGGAAAATCTTACGTTTTTGTTTTTCTTTTCTAGCAACCACCATCAACCACAACCTTTGTGCTGAATCAAATAAATCAGCTTCCAACTTTGGGGACTACAATAGTAATGACAAAAACCACACCTGTGACAACTACTAGGCAGACCATCACTGTAGCAAAAATCATTCAAACCAGCACAACTACTCGACCATCGGTTGCAGCACCAGCAGTACGCAATGCCTTGACCACTACACCTTCAAAGGACCAGGTCCAGCTGAAAGATCTGCTCAAAAATAACAGTCTTAATGAACTAATGAAATTGAAGCCACCTCCGAACATTGCCCAGCCAGTTGCAACAGCAGCCAGTAAGTGGGTCTTTCCCCTTCATCATGTGCATTTTGTTTCAGAAATGTGATACTGAAATAATCTAATAAAAAGATCTTGGTGGTGGTGATTTTGGCTCTCTGTGGAGTTAGAGTAGAATAGCACAATAACATTAAAATTGAGCCTAGAAAACCTAACACATATTGGAATCCATACTTTCTTTTTATAATGCTGAGAATTTGGAAGTGGCACAAAATGATTGAATTTTTAAAAACTCAAGAACCCTTTGATATATCCTTTTAAGAAATGAGACCAACTGAAAATAAATTTTGAAATAGGATGCTGGTAAATGACTGACGTTAGTAATGTTTTCTATATAGCAATTTGTTAATCTTGTTGAAGTGGCATTATTTGAACCTATGCCATTGTCTAATCTGTTGTGTGTGGTAGGGGAATACTATCCTTAAATTATAGTCACAACCCTTTCTCTTTCCTTCCCAAAAAAACTTCTAGAATAAGCTAGTATTTTTGACTTCTAGCTATGTTTCTCTAAAGCATCCACTGGGGAGGGAATAAACAGAAACCTGTGCACTTTACCAAAAACAATTAAAAAATGCATCCCTCTTATGTGTCATATGTTAAAATCTATTGTAGTGGTGGTTAATCTTCTATAGACAATTTAGTGGTTCTCTGGTACTCCATAATTAGGGGAAAATTGTTGCAGGAATAGTTAAATGGTAAGTTACAAATATTGGGAGATCTAGTGTATATAAATCTGAGATCCTGTGGCAGGATAATGCCTAGAAACTTAACTACCAGCTTCAGTTGATGCTGTACTGTAGAAGTTTTTGCAAGTTTTTATAGTATATGTGGATTTCAGAGGTGTGGTTTTTTTTTTTTGTTTTTTTTTTTAACTCTCTCTCTGATTCCATGTTAATGTTCAAAGGAGTGCATTGTGAACTTGAAAGTTTAAAATTTCAGGTACCACATGTCAGGAGTCTCTCCAGCTTTTTTTTAGTTTTCTGGAACGTGACATTGGTTTTGTAACACACAACTGCTGAACATATAATTCAGCTGTCCTGTGAAAGGGAATTTTTTTGGTTTTTGTTTTTTCAAACAGCCCAGAGTCTACAGAAAGCAGACTCTTTTCTGTTCCCTGATGACATCTTTGCAGAAACACTTAATAGAACTTGGAACAATGAAGCTTTACAACAGAGGATTTAAATGCTGTCTTACTATTTAACATACAATTTTTAGCTATTTGTATATTTATTTAACTCTTCTTACAAAAGTAACTTCTACAAGTCTTACATTTAACTTATGCTTTTGCTTTCGCGTACTGGAAGTCTGAAAGATAGCTCCTTAACTAAAACTTCCACTGTATCTGTCCTTGTATAAATATTTGTTTTAGATCTATACTGTGACCCTCATCACCATTAAATTCTAAAGGGAGGAAGATGAACAAATGTTTTGTAGTTGTCTATTTGTAGCATTTAAAACAATTCAGTCCAACATGTTGACTTTCTTACAGAAATAATTGTAGTGTCTCCAAAGGTGGTAAACGCCACCAAACCAGGTAAGATCACTTCTCTTGATAAAACTGGGTTTGTAGTTTCCTATTAAACTGCCTCATCTCTCACGTGAGATGGCATAATATAAAATGGCCTATACAAAGGTTTGGTGAAGGTGTCTTCTCTTTAAGTTACACTTAATAGAATCACACATCTCTCAGTGTACTATCAAAGATTTTAGATCGTCATTTCCAGCTGCCTTGACTGCGTGATGTATAAATTAATACAACAGAGAAAATGTAAGGAAAATTATTAATTTCTGTAAAATTTAATTTTTCTTGTAGCTGATCTAAGCAATGGTGCTGTAAAGAAGGAGGCTTCTACAAAAGAAGTAACAAGAATATGGGTAAATGATGTAAAAATGAGAAGTTACTCACCTACTATGGTGAGTAGTAAGAATGAATGGATATAGTTTCTTAGATGAGTTTTACATGGCCCCCACTGTCTTTTTAGCTAGTTTCAGCAGTTGCTCATGGAAACTTCCTAGGTTTCCATAACCACATAGTATATCTGATTCTGAAGGAGAATTTTCCCTGGCTGCAATAGTTGTGGTGCAGTTGGTCCAAGCAGACCAGACTGCCATTTCTCCAGAGCTGTTTCCATATGAGCTAGTGTGGGAGTCATTTGAACATCAGGCATCTTTCACGAGAACCCGTTGTGCATGCTGAAGGGTATCCTACCTGACCAAAGCTGATGTGCAGCTCCCTCGCTCAGCTGTTGTAAACTTCCTCTGTATAAATTTCCCTGTCATGGAGCCAGATGCACAGCTCTCCACAGTTTGAGGCTATTAATGTTTCTGTAGCAATTTGGACCAGCCTTGGGTTGTATAACCATAATGTAAACGCAGTTTCTTCTCCCATTGATATGCTGGGTGTTCAGGGAATAATTACTACTAATACTATTGAAACATGCACTTAAATCATACTTCAGTGAGAACTAGATTAAAACGAGTCTATTGTGTGATCTCCAGTATGGTACCTGGAAGCTGTCTAGATCTTTAATATTAAAAGAGCTATCTTGTGCTGAAGGGTTTTGTCTTCAGGCACAAAGGAAGTTTTTTCTGCTTCAAAAAAAAAAAAAATATATAGAGTACTTCAGGCATCTATTGTGTAGTAGCCTGGGCCACAGGAGGATAATGGGCTATTGTCATCTCTTTGTGAGTTACACTGGATACCACAGTGGTGGGTTCATTACATATGCATACTTTCCAATACTTTGAAGTCATTTGAATCTTTAACCAATGGAAGTCTGCAACAGATTTCACAGAAATATTTACTTGAATGCCTTTTCCTTTCTAAGTTACTTTACAGGTATATATGCTGAGGTACACTCTCAAATGCACATCTGTGAACCTACATTTAATCTGTGGCATGCTGACTAACTGCAGTAAAATAGAATTATACTCCTTTTTAGCACCCCCTTATCTAAATATTAGTTAGGTCCCTTGTGTGTCCCTGGTTATGTACTGTAGACTTATGAGCCAAAGTTTTTAATTCATCACAAGGCAAACAAATAGCTTCCCATTGGTTCTCATTACATTTGGATAATGAAGTTCAATTAAAATTATGCCAACTGGTGCATAAAATCAACTTTTAAAATTGCACATTTTGGACTAAAAGCTTTATAAAAGTGTTGGTCCACTGGCTTAGATGGAGTGCTCACGCTGCTTTGCAGGTTTTATGTTTTTGGCTCACATTTCCTATGCTAGGATCGTTTAACTCACTTTCCAGTGATACTTGCAGGATATTTCAGGATGTGCACTGTCTGTGAAGGGAGTCCCTACAAAAAGAATATGGCTGTTGAAGCCTTCTGAAATCTTGTAACTGATGTTTCTATTGCGCTCTGGTTCAGGTAGTGCATTGTTATGGAAACAATACTAATGTCTGTATTCTAGCTTCCACTCCACATGACTGTACACTTTTAGGTTGTTGAGCATCAGCAATATATCATTTGACTAATCCAGATATATTTGTATTGTAGAAAGTGCCGGTAATAAAAGAAGAAGAGGAACCTGAGGAGGAGGATGAAGAAGAAATGGGTCATGCAGAGACATATGCAGAGTATATGCCAATAAAATGTATGACTCTCGGTTTTCATCCAAAAACTAAAACTCTTTAGATGGTTTAGTGCCCAAATTCCTAACAGAATATGCAAAGATAGACTAGTAATGCTTTATAATGCATCAAAATCAAATAACTAAAAAGGAACCAGATTTTGCTCTTGTGAAGAAAATTGCTTTCTCCTGCAACAGTCAACTTTGGAAAGACACACTCAAATCTTTGAACTTGGCCTAGGCCGGGTCTGATACTATTTTTGGTTTAACTTTCTATCAATAGTTCATGAATAAAGATAAGTTTTTAAAATAATATAGTTGGTAAGCCAAAACTTTGGCTTGCCAATGATATTTAGAATTGTCTCCATCTATGCACATAATTTTAAAATAAAGAGTTGTTCCTGACTGCTTAGGACTGAACTGTTGCCTTTGCATTAAGGGGCTTTGTCTTATTAGCCAAGTAAAGCATTTCAGTCACTTGATTACTGAGCAGTCACTATCCTAGGTCTAAGCGCTGGCTGGGGAAGTGTTTACATGTATATAATTTAAGTGAATGGTCAAATTTGGCCCTAATTTTATATTTTTAACAGCATTTATAGAACCACAGATTACTAGAAATATTTCCAGTTTTTCTTATTTCGGAAATAAATTGTCTTTAAAGCAAATGAACATTACTCTGCAGATGGATACTTTAAATTCTGCAACACTAAGAATATGGAAATAACTGACTTGATTTGTTTCTCTGACCAATCTGACATGTAAATAGAACAGGGGTAGGAAACCTATGGCACATGTGCCAAAGGCAGCACACGAGCTGATTTTCAGTGGCATTCACGCTGCTTAGGTCCTGGCCACCAGTCCAGGGGGCTCTGTATTTTAATATAATTTTAAATGAAGCTTCTTAAACATTTTAAAAACCTTATTTACTTTACATGGAACAATAGTTTAGTTATATATTATAGACTTATAGAAACAGACCTTTTAAAAACGTCAAAATGTATTACTGGCATGCAAAACCTTAAATTAGAGTGAATAAACGAAGACTCGGCACACCACGTCTGAAAGGTTGCCGATCCCTGAAATAGAACATAAATGACAAGTAGATTAGATTGCTAAAAATTTAACTTTTAATAGCCTCTGGTGTTCCTAACATAGATTAAAAAAAAAAAATACAGCATGATTTTAAGCAGTGTTTGAATCCCCTGGTTCATGCTGTGTATAAATACAGTCTGTTGAAGGCACTCCCCCGCGAAAATGTTCATATTTTTAAGGGCAAAAGTTACCAATAAGATTATCTCTGTAGAACTCCAGGATACACAGGAAATAGAATTTCACCCCATGTTGTAACTTTAAAATCAATAGTTCTTTTGCATATGTGTCCAAAAAATGTTTTGCTTTCCACTGTCTCTCCATCCTGGTTGCCTTTATTTTTCCACAGCAGGATGTGGCACCAATTTCCTCCCCCAAAAAGTAAACCTTATCCTTTGCAGCAGCACTATAGTAGCCCGCTTCTCCTAAGGCATCTCCTTTTATTTTTGCTTTCACTGCTGCTTTCAGCTGAAGAGTTCATTCATTGGAATAAAAATATTTAAGAGCTACACCCATTACATTAAATACCCATTTTTCTGGGTAGTTAATGTAAAATTGCACTCCTAAGTGTATTATCTTACTGAAATGTATGTAACAGATTCTGTGGGAACCCAAGGAATGTAAGATTATAAATCTTTATCCGTCTTTTATTACAGCTCAACATGAGTGAAAAACAGGAGTTTAGTTTAAGCAATTCATTGTGTCACAGAACAGAAACTGGTTTTCAAATGCCCTTGCGCTCCCATATTGTTGACATTGCTATAGTCTCATCTGTATATGTAACCAAATGGTATAATAACATTAAGTCTATTTAAGTGACCTGCAAAGTTTTTTGGATTTTTTTCTAACAGCCCTCATATGATAGCGTATGTTTAAGTTCTCATAACATTTTTAAAAATTCTTGTTCTGTCTTGTATTCCTTTGGAGTGCGTGTCTTGGAAGTGCCTTTCTGTCAGTTCATGTAACTTCATTTTTTGTGGATTAGTGACATCACAAACCCAGTGGAAATGTGTGCTAATCACTGACTAATCTGAGCTGCTCCTAGTCAGACTCTGCTCTTCCCACACTCTGTGCTATGGTATTGCTAGATTGCATACGTGGTCAAACAATGCGTAAATAAAAAGTGGTTGAGGAAAGCAATTTATGTGTTCTTGATATGAACATGCCAATGATATCATCAGAGAGCAGAGCTTAAGTCCTTCAGGGGACTTTTCTGTGAGGGAAGGCAGAACTCAGAGCCAGTAGTTTTAATGTAATAGGGAGATTTTGACAAAGCAGAAGTGGATCTTCATGGACCATGAGTCTTGCAGGCTGAAAGTGAACAAAATCAAAAGCTTTGAAGGTCACCTTTAAGTTACTTTCATTATATGAAATCTTGGATTAATGCACTTTTTCTTAAAGGGACACCATTTCATGTATAAAGAGCAGGAGCTGGATTCAAAAGAGCATAGGAATTTAGAGTTCTCCTGCATTTAACCTTAATCATGAACCAAAAATATCTAGTCTTGGAAGTTGTTCTGGGGATTTATCCACTTCTGAAATAACTAATGTAACAATAATGAAACTGTTCTGAATTATGTTTAGAACTACTGTTTTTTCCCAAACTAGTAAAAATTGGTCTACGTCATCCTGATCCAGTAGTAGAAACAAGTTCGTTATCCAGTGTAACCCCTCCTGAAGTATGGTATCAGACATCAATATCTGAAGAAAGTATTGATAATGGTTGGCTGTCGGCATTGCAGCTTGAAGCAATTACTTATGCAGCCCAGGTATGTTGCACTATAGTATTTTTAAAAAACTTTATTTTTAGAATACAAAGGTCTACTGAAGGACTAAACTTTGCCTTTCAGGATCAGCTTGTGAAAGAGAGGGGGGGGGGGGGTAGCGTGGACTCTTCTGTCCCTGCCGGAATCTTTAAATGATCCATTTTTGAAAACTTATAACATGTTGTCTTTCACAGCAACATGAAACATTCCTACCTAATGGAGACAGAGCTGGATTCTTGATAGGTGATGGTGCTGGTGTAGGAAAAGGAAGGACCATAGCTGGAATAATCTATGAAAATTACCTGCTGGGTAGAAAAAGAGCTGTATGGTAAGTTAACTATTTGTGATAAACTTTGTAGTTATTGCAATATTTAAAGTTAGTGTAAGCTTTTTTGGACAAAAGTCTTGGATTGTGGCTTTTTTGGTCTTTTGCTCTAATAATTTTACAGATTATATGCTCTTTTGTTTTGTATCCAGGTTTAGTGTGTCAAATGATCTGAAATATGATGCTGAAAGAGACTTGAGAGACATTGGCGCAAAAAATATTTTGGTTCATTCCTTAAACAAGGTGTGGAAACTTTTTACTATGTACAATTGAAGCAAACCTTTAGGTGTGCTCGTGTGATGAGACATGCATGTTACTGTTTAATACTATTGTTAAATTTTATGTTGAAACAAACCAGATTAATGGTGACCAGATATTCAACACAATTAATATTAACAATGTGGGGAAGAAAATGCACGCCAAGGACCTAGGGAATTATAGACCAGTCAGTCTGACTTAAATGTATGGAAGGATACTGGAACAAATGATTAAACAATCAGTTTGTAAGGACCTGGAGGATAATATGGTTATAAGAAGTAGCCAGCATGGATTTGTCCAGAACAGATCATGCAAAACCAACCTAATTTCCTTTTTTTGACAGGTTTACCAGCTTAGTGGATGGGGTGCAACAGTAGATGTGATGTAGCTTGATGTTAGTTAGGTTTTTGACACAGTCATAATGTGTCTTTCTCATAAGAAAACTAGGGAAATGTGGTCTAGATGAAATTACTGTAAGGTGGGTGCACAACTGGTGGAAAGACCATATTCATAGTAATTGTCAATGTTTCACTGTCAAACTGAGAGGGTATATCTAGTGGGGTCTCTCAGGGTCAGTCTCGGGTCTGGTACTGTAGTATTTTATTAGTGACTTAAATAATGCATAGAGAGTATATGTGTATAATTTGCAGATGACTCCGAACTGGGAGGCGTTACAAGCATTTTGGAGAACAGGATTAGAATTCAAAAGAAGCTTGACAAATTGGAGAATTGGTCTGAATTCGACAAGATTAAAGTCAATAAATATCAGTGCAAAATACTTCACTTAGGAAGCAAAAATCAAATGCTCAACTACAAAATGGGGGAGTCACTGGCTAAGTGGTAGAACTGCTGAAAAGGATCTGGGGGTTGAAGTGGATCACAAATTGAATGACTCAACAATGTGACTTACCTGCAAAAAAGGCTAATATTCTGGGTTGTATTAACAGGAGTGTTGTAAGTAAGTATGCGGTAATTGTCCCACTGCTTGGAACTGGTGAGGCCACAGCTGGAGAACTGTGTGCAACTCTGGGTGCTACGTTTTAAGAAAGATGTGGACAAGCTTGGAGAGAGTCCAGAGGAGAACAAAAGTACATTTTAGAAAACCTGACCTATAGGAAAGGTTAAAAGAACTGAGCTTGTTTAGTGTTGAGAGATGACGACTGAGGGGGGACTTTGCTAATAATCTCCAAATATGCTAAGGTCTGTTATAAAGCAGATGGTGAACAATTGTTCACCATGTCCACAGAAGCTAGGATGAGAAGTAATGGGCTTAATCTGCAGCAAGGGAGGTTTTGGTTAGACATTTAGGAAAACCTTTTAAACTTTCTAAGCATAGTTAAACTCTGGAAGAAGCTTCCAGGAGAGATTATGGAATCCTCAACATTGGCGACTTTTTAAAAACAGGGATGGTGTAGGTTTACTTGGTCCTGCCTCAGCGCAGGGGGTTGGAGTTGATCACTTCTTGAGGACCCTTCCAGCCCTACATTTTCTATAATTCCTAGTGCCATGTAGATGATTTTGTTCAGTTAATCTCTAAATTTGCAAATAATTAGCCATATTCCTAACTTCAAGCATAAATAGTGCCCTTAACTTCTGATTAGAAGTCCTTTTAGAGCTGTGCAGGGAATATTGCTTCCAGTTTTGTTTTTTTTTTGTTTGGCATTTTTATTGCTTATTTTTCTTTTAATGATAAATGTCTAGCTGTAAAGCAGATGCCTTGCTATGGTAAGAGCTAAGTGCTGTTACTGGTTATATTCACTGTCTGACTTGAAATGATTTTGCTTCCTCTTTTTAAAGTCTGTTGGACCAATGACTTTAGGAAACAGATGAATAAATCGTTGATTTTTAGAGTGTTAAGACAATTCACTTTTAGTAGCCCCTGTAAATAAATTTGATCTCTTGGCTAAATGCTGTATTCAACTTAAAAGGGAAAAAAAAATTCTGAGCGGCTTCTGACTCATGATAACACATCTTATCTCTACACTAGGGAAAACCCTTAAATTAGGTACCTCAACTGTAAAATCTGCAATCGTGGAAGTTTATACCTTCCATGATGCACTTACAAGAGAACCACCTTACTAGCCTCTTAACCATATTCCTAGATTGCAAATTGGGATTTTATCCTATAAATTGAAATCACTAATGATTTCACTGTTGTGTAAGGAATGCCGAATCAGTGCTTCAATCAATGTCACTCTTTGAGCATTCACGTAGGTTGTGGGGTATCTCTTCTTGACTAAGATATGGACAGACCAATTTTTGTAACTTACTAAAATGTAACTTTATCTTTTTTCTTGCAGTTCAAATATGGGAAAATTTCTTCCAAACATAATGGGAGTGTAAAGAAAGGTGTAATTTTTGCCACATACTCTTCTCTTATTGGTGAAAGTCAATCTGGTGGTAAATACAAAACCAGGTTAAAGCAGCTTCTCCACTGGTGTGGTGATGACTTTGATGGAGTTGTATCCTTTCATTTCTTAGTCTGCAAAAGAAATAATTGAATGGTAACATAAAACACACATCTTTTGGTACAAGACAACTGTGTACATTTTATTTACGGTTATATTTTAGGAAGGATTTTTTCATTAATTTGAAACTATATAATTTATCAGACATCACAGATGTTTTCTAACTGCTTTATTCAAAACATGTATCAGACTGTACATGTGACCGACTAGCAGCCTGATTCTGGTCCTATGTTGATGTAAATCAGGGATTGACTTCAATAGAGTTAATGAACTCACATTGATGTAAACCAGAATGAGATCAGAATCAAGGTGTTGGTCTTTAAATAGGCAAGTTGAGCCTGGAATATGGTCATGAGAAACCTTACCTCTTGGTTAAATTGTATGTAATTTCTTTCCAGTTCTTAGGGCTTTTTCCTGTAAAATCTTTGGAGGAAATGCATAGTACTTCAAGAGAATTCATTCCAAAAATACATGAAAACATTGTGGTAACTGTATATTTGAATAGTTTAAAATTTAATGTCTTGTCATTGCCTTAAAAAAAACCAAAAACTAAAAACAACCTAGTCAACTTGTTTCTGACTGAAGTCGGTGTAGAACATTTACTAATTAAAACTGACAGCTAATGAAAGTATAGAGTTCACTGCAAAAATCCATTTAAAAAAATCCCTCTCCTTTCTAAAGACCCTGTACTATATTGACTGTGGGATGGCATATTTATTCCTTAATTAATGTTCAGATAGTATTTGATGAATGTCACAAAGCTAAGAATCTGTGTCCTGTTGGTTCTTCAAAACCAACCAAGACCGGCTTAGCTGTATTGGAGCTTCAGAATAAACTTCCGAAGGCTAGAGTTGTTTATGCTAGTGCCACAGGTAAGTACTACTTAATGCAGACTTTTAGAGAAAACTGACTTTTTATTGGCATTGGTACAGTGTGTGCTATTCCTTTCAGGTGCATCTGAGCCACGAAATATGGCATACATGAACCGTCTGGGAATATGGGGGGAAGGAACCCCATTTAGGGAATTCAGTGACTTTATTCAGGCTGTTGAAAGAAGGTAATGTAGTGTCTTAAAGGATTATAGCAAGAACAGCTATAGTTGTGGCTGCATTATGGTTTCCATTTTTCCATTTCAACCCAGTTTTCAGTCACTTATAGTTCTCCTGAAACTCTTTCAGGCTTGTTCTGTGTCTAAAAGTGAACCTTTCTTAACTTTTTAGCAAAAAATGAAGTAAATGGAGCTTGGGTAGGGATATACTTCATTTAAAAAAAATAAATTGTAATTAACTTTCTAAAGCACCTCAGTTTGAGGTAGTATGGTTTTAAATTAGAGAAGTGTAATTGGGTGTTGTAGTGAAATCTGTTTTTGATTTAATTGATCCTCATGAAAAATATATAATGCACATGCTCAGTGCACTTCGTACAGGATAGATTTAGCTACAAAGTAAAAAGTGTAGTGAAGGGGCAAAAGATTCTGGAGGTCTGGTGCATGGTTCGTAAGGTCAGCAGAAGTCCTGCTTCTCAGGGCTTTCTGGTGGTCTTTAGCCAGTTAGTTCTAGATTATGGAATTTACGCTGTTTCTCATTTAATGAAAACCAGAATACCTTTTAAAGGAAATGAGCACTTCATTGCCCAGAACTCCCAAATCAAAAAAACAAACCTGGGAAGTGCCATACAAAACAATGCAAGTGTAACATTCTCTAACAATTTAATTCCCATTCCCATGGTTATTATATTTGAAAAATATTACATTTCATATATTTTTTCTAAATCTTAGATCCTCTTGTGTATCATCTTGTATTGTGTATGACAGTGTTCACCAGTCATATGAAAAGTACAAGATAGACTATACTAGTACAAACATACTATGTATTAAGTATGCAAGAAAAGAGTGATATTAAATATATAGGCCTAAGTTTTCAGCTAAATTAACTTCATAGTTGACTGCCTTAGCCCCTGCCTGCACCTAAGACCATGCTTATGGTTGAGAAGAATTTATAATATCTGGCTGCTTAAGAGCCAAATTTGGCTCTTATGCTAGTATAAATGAGTAACTGAATTAACAGAAGATGTACTCATTTAACACACTCTGAAGAAATGCATATAAAAAAATCTGTCAGATACACTAATTTTATGCCAAAGTTAGTTTAAATATAAAAATGGGAAAAAAATACAAGATGGCTACCCATGCATGTGTTAGGTCATTTGAAAGGTAGGCTATGTGAGAATTATCTACACAATCATGTTGCGGGGCATATTCACAAGAGGGCAGAGTTATGGTTATGCATGCAACCTGATCTCTAATACTTTCTGATTTCTGTTTAATCATACAACTCTAATGCTCGCACACATTGGTTGTATGGAATAAATATTAGTTTCTTATTTTTCATAGTGTACTTAAATATGTATTTACTTCTAAACCACTTTGTATTTTTTTGTTTTATTCAGAGGTGTGGGTGCCATGGAAATAGTTGCTATGGATATGAAACTGAGAGGAATGTACATAGCAAGACAGTTAAGCTTTTCAGGTGTGACCTTCAAAATTGAAGAAGTTCTGCTTTCACAGAACTACATTAAAATGTATAATAAATCTGTGAAACTGGTAAGAATTTATTCAGTTTTTAAATCTTCATGACAGTTTGAACTGATAGAGGCTGAAACTTAATGGATGGAGATCATTTGCTGTCAGATTATATGTCCTGATTATATACAGCACATGCTGCTGTTATAGGAAAAGAATAAAGTCTATTAGCTTCGCTTTTAGTATGAAGGTTCCATTACATATGGCTTTTCCTTGGAGAAGGGAGTTGCTCCTACTCTGGAATGTAAAAGTTTAAAAGAATTTACTTCAGAAACATTTTTAAATGAGTTATTACAAAATCACAACAGAGGTCAAGATTTATACTACATTACTTATTCCCAATCTTGTACATAACAAGTCTGAATGACTTATCACTATAAAAATTCAGACTTCTTAATCTTCAGAAGGAATTCTCATATAAAATTGTGTGAACTTCTTATGAAAATTTAGTTCAAATTGAGTTGAATTGCAATAAAATAACTCATAAGTTTAATGAGCCATCTTTTCAAACAAGGAAGTTGCAGTTAGTTTCTATAATTCACTTAACTCTTGGCTATTGCAATGGTCGTTTCTGGTTACTTGGTTCGTATACACTAATGCAATTTTTCTACCTAGAAAAACTGTAGAAATGAGTACCTTATACTGGATAATTGGATGGAACAAATAGTGTACATAATTGCATAAATTGTGTACATAAAAATACCAAAATCTATGTTGAGATATTGTTATATTTAAATTTGTAATGAAGGCATGTTTAATGCTTTCTGAGGTCTATCTTATCTTGAGCTAACCTTCTTGGTAAGTTTTCAAAACTTCACAGCATTAATTCTGCTGCACAAAACCATCCTGATTATAACAGTCGCTTTTCATAGTTTGTCCCTAGTTTCTGGCAGGCAGGCAGTTATTTGTTTTCAGAACAGTGTCTCTTTAGCTCACTCACATGAAACATTTTGCTGTGTACTTATTTGGTGTTGGATCTTCTGTCAGAGGACCATATGTTGTTGTGCACTCTCTTGTCCACCATTGCTTTTCAATTCTAAGAATGCTATAAAAGACTACACGTTTCTTTCTTTGCCTGTTCTGTATCTAGTGACAGTAGAATGTATCCGTCTACTTTGAAAAGTGTGATATGTAAGACTTTTTTGATTTCTTCTTCAGTGGGTGAATGCCAGAGAGAAATTTCAACAAGCAGCTGATCTTATTGATGCAGAGCAACGCATGAAAAAGTCTATGTGGGGTCAGTTTTGGTCAGCCCACCAGAGATTTTTCAAGTACCTTTGCATAGCATCCAAAGTCAAAAGGGTGGTCCAGCTAGCTAGAGAAGAAATCAAGAATGGGAAAGTAAGTTGTTTAAGTCTGGTATTAATTTAGAATGTCTTGGAAACCTCTCTAAGTGCAGTATCATCCAAATTACTTGTTCAAATGGCTTTGTTTCTAGTACTAGTGTGTTTTGAAGGTGTGTGGTGACATGCTGTTCAGCTTTCTGAGGTTGTTCTTGATTGTGAATCCCTGTTTGTCTAACTTACGAGAAGGAAAAATACATGTTTTTTTAAATCAGAATCTCAGGGCTTTGTGTTAATTGTATTCTCCCCCGCCTCCCCCCTTTACAGTGTGTTGTTATTGGACTACAGTCCACAGGAGAAGCAAGAACGTTAGAAGCCTTAGAGGAGGGTGGTGGAGAATTGAATGACTTTGTTTCCACAGCAAAGTAAGTCTTCCTTTTTTGCTACTGTATCAATGTATCTGAGTGAATTTTAGTGCCAAAGAATGGGGAAAAACTGAAAAGTTGCTGTATAACCATTCCCCCCCCCCCCCGTTAGATGAAAATTGGGCAGAGAAACATTCTTTCTTAATTTTGTTTTTCCTTGCACAGAGGAGTACTCCAGTCTCTCATTGAGAAGCACTTCCCAGCTCCTGACAGGAAGAAGCTTTTTAGTTTGCTGGGAATAGATCTAACTGCTCAAAGTAATAACAATTCACCTAGGGACAGTCCTTGCAAGGAGAATAAAATAAAGAAACGGAAAGGTAAAGTGTAAGCTGCTGTTTTTTATGTATTTGTTATACTACTGAAGTAATGGCAGCACTTGGAGAATTGCACAGAATAAGATTCTTTGTAGAATAATCTTTTTGTGGGTGGCAAATGGAAATGATTGGGACAGCTAATGGAATCTTGTTATTGGAGGACCAAATCTTGCACCTTCCATCTGTTTGATAGTATAGATATGCAGGAAAGTTGCACCCTTTGTGACTCACCAAAAAATTTAAAGATTTAAACTGTTAAATTCATGTACTTTGTTACAATTCACCCAAAAGCCCCATTTCAGTACTGAGGCTCCATTTTTTCTTAGTCAGTGCAGAGGTATGAAAACAGACTGTGAAAAATAGACTACAGATCTCTAAATTCATGTTCTTATTTTGGGGGAAAATAGGTGAGGAAATAACTAGAGAAACCAAGAAAGCTCGTAAAACAGGTGGCCTCGCTGGGAGCAGTTCCGATGAGAGTGAAAGCGAGTCTGATGCCTCAGACAATGAAGAAAGTGACAACGAGAGCTCTAAGTTTTTGAGTTCTGGAGATGATGATGACTTCAACCCATTCAGAGATGAATCTAGTGAGGATGATGAGGATGGTAAGATAATGTGAATACTCTTCATTAAGAATTTAGCTGTATTTCTGAATATTACATGTCAAATACAGCTTTATTTAACACTTCTGTATGAGACAAAATAGAGGGCATTTGTTATGAATGTATAATATGAAGAAGTAGGTCCTGAAATTAAACAGTTCTAAAACTGTCATTTTACCCAAGTATTTTACCTATGATAGCTGTATTTGACGTATCTTTTTAAAGTATTTTTTTAAACTGCTATTATGACCTAGAATTTAACTAACTAGAAGATATGTAGAATTTGTCACTGTATTTAGGAAAGTTAATTTGTTTGAAAGTGGGGAAGTGTCTTGACTATTTACGTAATATTTTCTTTAACTTCAGACCCCTGGTTAATTAGGAAAGACCATAAGAAAAATAAAGACAAGAAAAAGAAGAAAAGTATAGACCCAGATTCCATTCAGAGTGCCTTATTAGCTTCTGGTCTCGGATCAAAACGACCTAGCAGTTTTTCTTCCGTTCCTGTTACCACTGCTTCTAGTACAAATACATCAGGTATCAATGAGTTTTGGAATTATTTGGAGTCTCTCTACTTTTTCCCCAACAATTGCGAAACATTTTAAAAAGCTTAAATTCTTAAGGAATTGTTTTTGTCTATAAATTTCAGCTAACAGTAATACCAACAGCAGCTTTGTAACAAGTCAAGACGCTGTTGAAAGAGCCCAGCAGATGAAAAAAGAATTGCTTGATAAACTGGAAAAACTAGCTGAAGACCTTCCTCCTAATACTTTGGATGAACTTATAGATGAACTTGGTGGTCCTGAGAATGTGGCTGAGGTAGGTCCAGTGTGACTATTGCAAGTGAAGAATTTGCTGTTTCCCTCCATTTCACTCAATGTTTACATGTATTTTAGAAATCTGATTGTGGTATTACTATTTTTTCAAGATGTGTAGTGATGTGAGCTGCATTTTAGAGGATTAAGCTGATAAGTTAATTAGTCTTGCAAGTCCTTGTAACTCCCAATGGTATAGAACGAAATGTAAAGGCTGGTGAAGAGAAGGTGCAGAGAAGGGATCTGAATATACGAGGACTGAGTTAAAATTCTGATTTTATTTTTCTGTTAAAATTGTTGTTAGTAGGAGTTTCCTCATTGGGTGAGAAATGCTGGCTTCTGTCTTCCTTTGTACTGTTTCTTAACTTCCTGACTAGTTAGCTAAAGTTTATATACTGTGTGTAGCAACATATATGACTGTGCTATTCTCCTTTAAACTGCAAGTTTCTCTCCCAAAATCCAGGCAGGGAGGACCCAGAGTGGAGTTGAGGACCAGGGAGGGCATGTGTATAAAGTGTCACATAAAGGGCAACATTTTTACCCGTTAGTACTAAGAAGATTTCTCCTGTAGGTTACCCGTCTGTCCAGCAGAAACAGTCTTTGTTCCCTTAGTTCAGAAGAGACCCTGTTACCTTCAGTGAAGTTCTTTGGAGTTCTAGTTCCTTTCCTCAGTGCTCTTAAATTCCTCCCCTTACAGGCATCATTTCTGTGGTGTTCCTAGCTGCTGATCCAGAGAGCACAGTGTCAAGCTATGATCCTTCACAACTTTCCATACTTCCATTTACTAAATATTACGGCTTGTCTATATGAACAATTAGATCACAGCAAGCTGGTGTGTGAATCTACCTTGCACTACTAGCCAGTTGCAGTCTAGCTGTCCACGGACAACACACATCAGCAGGGTGTTTTGTTAACATGTTTTGAGCTAGTTCTGTTTCAAAGGGGACTAATCCACATCAAAGCACTCTGTTAACATGCTTAGTCCTGCCATGAGTGCAGTTGGACTGGACTAGATGACCTCTTGAGGTCCCTTCCGGTCCTGTGATTCTGCGATTCTGTGCATCGAGAGGGTGCATACAGACCGTGGCAGGCTATTGCAGGGTAAATTCACGCTGCAGTTTGCTACTGCCTAATTGTTTGTGTAGACAATGTCTTAGAATTACAAGTTCCATGACTTAATTAAATTCTCTAGCTACTAATGATGCCTCCATTATCAGACAATAAAAAGCACTAAGATTGGTGGTCCTCCATCCCTTCCACATAACCCCTGCTTTATTGAGTTGCCCTTTTGATTCTCAAGATTATTCCCAAATAGGTGTATTGTGCACTGCTCAGTATTGCATCAATCAGGCAGCTTCAGTTATAAAATGTATCTTGGTCTTTGGATACTTGGAGTGAGTTGTTTGCTGTTCTCCTAAGGATAGTGTGTGAATAAATAGCACTGATGTTTGAAGTAATTTCATCTTCTGTCATTTTAGCACCTTTGTGATAAGGTTAAAAATATTCCTTTCTTTTAAAGATGACAGGCCGCAAAGGGAGAGTTGTAAGCAATGATGATGGCAGCATATCTTATGAGTCAAGGTCTGAACTTGATGTACCTGTTGAAATTCTAAATATCACAGAAAAGCAGAGATTCATGGATGGAGACAAGGTAAACTACTTCTGTGTAACTTCAAGGAATTGTTTTATGTTGGAGAAATTATAGCAGGTCTATCCATAAACTGTCGGCTCTAGACTATTAATGTGTCGTTCCATCCACAGTCTTAGCAGCACAGTATAATAAAAAATTAACTGATCCACAGAATCATATACCCATTTTGCTTCTTAAAGCTCTGACAAATACACGACTTTTATGGAATGCCCTGAAGGTCAACAGGCTTTTTCAGCTGGGAATGGGAATTTAACCTGTAGCTTTAATAAGTCCTTTCTGTTTAAAAGGGGAGACTCGAATTCAAGTTGAAATTTTAGAAGTGTCAATCTTCTGATTCAGCACTCATTTTAAAAAGAAAAATCCAAGGCTTTTGCTCCCCGGCTGCTTATAAATACCTCATCTGGAATACTAGGCAGTACTTGACCCCCTCCATTTCAAAAATGATTTTGCAGTGATAGAGGTATACAGGGAAATCCATGAGTGATTTGTCATGGGAAAAATTCACAAAGAGAGGCTGAAAAGATTTTGAAAAAACTGAGATTATATACCTTAAAAAGGAGACTGATAAGAGACATAATTAAAGTGTGAAATAATGGTATAGAGCAGAGAGAGAGCTTATGTCATAATAAAAGAACAAAGGGACATTAATGAAATGTGGCTAATTCAAAACTGATAAGGAAATACTTTTTTACACACTGTAATGTGGCTGGAATTCATTCCCACAGGATGTTGTTGAAACCAAAAGCTTAACAACATTCAAATAGGGATTGGATATTTTTATGGATAACAAGAATCTCTAGAAATATTATAGTTAATACTAAAATATTTTGGAAAGGATAATAAAAACAAGTATCCTATATCTACCAATGGTGATGTTTCTTGTACCTTCCTCTGAAGTATCTGGTACTGCCCACTGTCGAAAACTGGATGGACCACAAGTCTGACTCAATATAGCAATTCCTACGAGAGCAACACCGTTAGACATACTCCGGCCTGTCCTACTTTCCTTTTCTCTCTGTTCACCCATCTGCCTATTCTGTTGTCAGTTTCAGTTTTTCTGGTAGTACTGGTAAAACCTTGTAGAACAGGCATGGGCAAACTTTTTTTTTTGGCCCGAGGGACACATCTGAGTATGGAAATTATGGTGGGCCACAAATGTTCATGAAATTGGGGGTTGGGGTGAGGGCTCTTGGGTGGGGTTGGGGTGCAGGAGGGTTCTTCGAGCTGGCACCGAAAGATTCGGAGGGCAGGAGGGGGTTGGGGCTGGGGATCAGGGGTGCGGGCTCCAGGTAGTGCTTATCTCAAGCAGCTCCCAGAAGCAGTGGCGTGTCCCCTGCTCTGGCCTCCTAAGTGGAGGCGCAGCCAGGCAGCTCTGTGCGCTGCCCTGTCCGCAGGCACCACCCCTGTAGCTCCCATTGGCCACAGTTATCGGCCAATGGGAGCTGTGGGGGTGGCACTTGGGGCAGGGGCAGCGTGTGGAGCCCCCTGACTGCCCCTGTGTGTCGGAGCCAGAGGAAGGACATGCTGCTGCTTTCAGGAGCCACGCAGAGCGGAGGAAGCCCCCAACCCTGGCAGGAGCTGAAGGGATGGATTAAAATGTTTGGAGGGCCAGATGTGGCCCCTGAACTGTAGTTTGCCCACCCCTGTTATAGAGGTTGTGGAGGCCTGAGTGATGTAGCTGACCTTCAGCTAAACAAGGAAACAGTTATCAGACTGGCTGCACCTCTGACCCCTTGCTGAGTTCATTGAGTGCACCCGCTTATGTTTCAGGCCTAGTGACCTCACCTCTCCTGCGATGGAATCATGCAACTCTCCGGGTATCAGACTGGGTTCTGCACTGCAGTACACTGGCTCAACCATACTTACCCCCAACAGATTCAGCTGGGTTCATGTACCTGCAGTTCTTGCTTCTGAGAGCTTCTGACCAATGCATTAGTGACTCAAAACAGCCTCTTTAAATCAAAGTATTTAACTGTAGGAACAAAACAAGAGAAAAGAGGCTTTAAAACTAAAGTTCCATGTGTCTGTCATACCTAAAGGCTTACCAGCCTCCTGGAAGCTTAGGAAGGCCTAACTTCAGACCCACAGGCTGGTGTCTATCCCCCCATGAATAGCTGCCAACGACTGTTTCCACACTAGATTGAGCAACTTTAACTGTTGTTAGTAGGCCTTTTGCAGTTCTGTAGCTGTGTTGGTCCCAGGGTATGAGAGACAAGGTAGTTGAGGCAATGTATTTTATTGGACTAACTTCTGTTGATGGAAGGTACAAGCTTTCAAACTACACAGAATTCTTGAGGGCTGAGGAAAACACCCCCAGACCTGAAGAACTCTATGTAATTCGAAAGCTTGTACCTTCCATCAACCGAAGTAGGTCCAATAAAATTTCTTACCTGCCTTATGTCTCTGATGGACCTTTTGGTTCCCAGCTTTTGCAAAACAAGCTGTGAACTTGACTGGAGCCAATGAAGTAAGATCTTCCCATTTAATAGCTCAGGCATTGTCTTTTGATTCTCCTCAAAGTGTTTGGCTGGAGATGTCTCATATGGAGTCGCTGTCTTGCCTTCCTGCTTGTTTTTCCAACAGCCTGCTAGTAAACTAAATCAATGTATTCATACAGTAAATGTTCTAATTAATGGTCTTGTACAATATTCATAAGCTAGAGCTGCTCCATATTGCCTATACCCACAATCCTGTGAGATGCACACAGACCAACTTGAGAAATCATGTTTTCCATCTGAAAGTTTTATACTGACTACTGTTAAAAGTAACTCTTCAGACTACGGAGAGCATATTTTTTTAGCTTGGTTGTTATCTTACTACACTATCCTCACTAAATTGCTTGAGTGAGTTGTAACTTCACTTTCTTGCAGTTTTGTTACAAGTTGCATGTAAATATTTGAATCTTTTATCCTATTTTATAAATATTTGAGCATTTTCACATGAGGATCAAATGCCAAAATGGTTTTGTACTTGGCTATCAAGGTACCCTTATCCAGTCATCAGCCGTATAAGCTTGTGGTCAGCTGCCACCTTAGTTGCTATAGGAGTTTTTCTCCATTTCTTTCACGGGGGGTTGGCCTACATCACAGGAGCCTCTCCTCTGCCGTGACAGGACTGGATGCAGATCTCTGTTGTTTTCCAACTGCAAGAGGGAGTTGCTGGGGAAGTAAAGTAATAACCCCTTTTACTCTCTCAAGGGCTGTGTGCCTCTGTAGCATTTGTTTAGCCTAAATGCAAGAAGATTAAAGCTGATTCTACTTCTCCTCCCCTCACTCCCCATGTGACAAGTACCAAATCTAGTGGTGTAGCTCCAGTCAGATAGCAATTGGCAATTCCAAAATCAGCTGGTTTTTTTTATAGATCTGGATACTAAGGTTTGGTCTCAAATTCACTGCTAATTTTTCTTCTATGTAAAAGAACATTGCCATCATCTCAGAAGCTGCCAGCTCAGGAATTTCATTACAAGCCGACCGTAGAGCTAAAAATCAGAGGCGGAGAGTGCACATGACGTTGGAGTTACCATGGAGTGCGGATAGAGCAATACAGCAATTTGGTGAGTTAACGGCTGCTTTTTTAATTCATCAAGTTCAGAAATAATCTTCTGCACTGGGCATGTTGATGGTTAGTTTTGGTATAATATGGAGTATTCTGGTAGGTGCTGTGAGTTGTCTCTCTGATTCTGGTGAATAAAAGGGTGGTGTATGCAGAGATTTTAAATGTTAGAGTTAGTTGTTTTGCATGTTCTGTGCATCTTCATGAAGTAATCAGAAATTTGGAGTGTTGCATTTGGTAATGTTCATCTGCACATAGTTTTACATTAGTATTTACAGCAAAATCAACAATTTTTCTAAATGTTGTCTTGCTAGTGGAGCAGGAGGATTGCTAAGTTTAGTTATATTTAAGCACCATCTCTCTGACCATCCCATATAAGACCAACTGCCTATGCCCTTCAGTAGAATTTTTACCTGTAGGCATAGTGTAAAAAGCCTAAGCAAAATTGGTAGTATACCTTGTTTCATAGTATGTGCATCCGCAAACATTCCTCCTTTGTGCATAGCAGTTACCTGTTTCTCTTTACAGGATTTGTCTAAAACTGGTGTATAAATAGGATGTTTTTCTGAATTTTTTTTAGTCCCCGTCACATTGACTCTGCTTAAAAATGTATTAAGTCTGTGTGTGGCAAAAGTATCAGTGTCTCCCAATTGCTTGTTTATGATTCTGGAGGAGACTTTGTTCTTCTTTCCCATCAGATGTTCTTTGGAGCTCCTGATTGGTTTTTGTAACACTTTTCTCACTTTCAATACTCAGGAAGAACTCACAGATCAAACCAAGTTACTGCACCAGAGTATGTGTTCCTAATTTCCGAATTGGCAGGAGAGCAAAGATTTGCATCTATAGTTGCCAAAAGACTGGAGAGCTTGGTAAGACTGTTACATATAGCACAGTTAAAGCAGTGTACATAGTTTATTTTTGAGTACAGAGATCTTGTGTGTGTTTTAGTTATAAAGGTATTGTCTTGACAGGGAGCTCTCACTCACGGGGACAGAAGAGCAACAGAAACTCGAGACCTTAGCAGGTTCAACTTTGACAACAAGGTGACATCTCCTTTGTGTGTGGTTGTTTTCTGTTTTCATAGATCATAGATTATTAGGGTTGGAAGGGACCTCAGGAGATCATCTAGTCCAACCCCCTGCTCAAAGCAGGACAAATCCCCAAATGGCCCCCTCAATGATTGAACTCACAACCCTGGGTTTAGCAGGCCAATGTTTAAACCAATGAGCTATCCCTCCTGAACTTGTTTGTTTTTAAATAAAAACAGATTGCAACAATACTTAGACTAGGCAAAATGAAAAGCTACCTGTACCTGTGGAGGAATCTCCTCTCATTCTTCTTTTTCGAACTGTTGTATTTTGCTGCTTTCTCTGCCTGCTGTTTGGGGCGGGAATGTTGTACTCTGCTTTTAAAGTGCCATGTAAAATTACAGCATATATAGATGACTTAGTCTACCAGGTAAAGTTCCATGTTTTAACCCTAAGCGGTTTGCTGTCTTTCAGTCAATATGTTGAGCATCCTGAACCTTGGGAAATGAGCATGTTAAGGAGAAATTAACAGACTGGGCTATTACCATACAATACATTTTGTTAAACTGAGAAATTCATTAACATTTTCCCATTTTCTTCTTCCATGCTCTAATTTAGTTGTTTGTAATTTGGATTGTGAATGGAAAAACTATATTTAACCCATGGTGTATATCAGCATGCATACTATGATTCTGAGACTTAAACCATATGCAAATTTTTTTCAGTACTATAACTTAATTTTTTTCTTAATACAGTATGGCAGAAATGCTTTGGAGATCGTTATGAAATCCATTGTGAATTTAGATTCCCCAATGGTGTCCCCACCTGCTGACTATCCTGGAGAATTTTTTAAAGGTAATTATAATTCACTGTTTTCTAACCCCTAGTTTTTGATCACTCTTTCTCAAAAACACCTTATTTCTGTTTTTCTAAATGGTAGTGAGTTACGTTTAAATGTAAAGAACTGTTCTTGATATCAAGTGGCTTAATTCTGTTTATATTGCCAGTACAGTTCTTCTAATTTGTTTAAATTAACTTGTGAATTTTATGTACTAGTTCGTAGCCCAAACATGAGATCTATTCCCCCATGATAAATGCAGCTGAATATAATTCCCACAAAAATGTTTTAAGGGAAAAGATGTGGTTATTGTATGCATAGGAAAATTTGGAATTAAATTCTCTTTAAATTCTGTTTTCCTATGGGTACCAATTTCAGGGAATGCTACAGTCTTGTCTAGTTATGGCTATTTATCCACAGTACTATCTGCAACTGTTTAAAAACCTTGCCTGGTTGTCACCCTTTTTAAAATGCTTATTTTGCTCTTCTGTTGGTCAAAAATGTAGTAGTAATGGTGTTTCGACTGGACCAGAAGCTTAGACTTTGTATCGTGACTTCCTAGCATATGGCTTAGCCACAAATTATATAAATAATGGGGTGTGCAAAGATTTGGAATTGGATTTTTGGGGCAGGAGTGGGGATTATCTGCTGCTCCAGAGGAACACAAATATTGCTTTCCTAGCTATTTTCATTTTCTTGGCAATGGTATGCTTATTCAGAGGACAGAACAAAGGTGGCTTCAGTCCTTGTAACTTTTTCTTCCCCTAGATGTTCGGCAAGGATTAATAGGTGTGGGCCTAATAAATGTAGAGGACCGATCAGGAATTCTGACACTTGATAAAGGTATTGCTTTTGGTGTATCTGTCAGTGTTGATAGCTGATGTATAATTATTTTGTCAAATCAGAAATCACTTCTTGTGATTATAAAACCACAGACCTGGCAGTGAAATCTGGGGGCAAATGTGGCACCTTAAACTTTTCTTTCATTTATGTCTAGATTTGAAGTTAATCTCTTTAGGAAATGTATGCTTTATTTCAAAACTACATGTTTTGCTTTGATCGTTGGAGAAGTTTGATTTTTAGTTAATTTTTAAAACATTTGAATTCTAGTTTAGGACTGCACTTGTACCAGAATTCTCTCTCTTAGACTGTGCACTTTATCCATCATATCTGATTCTTTTAGATTACAACAATATAGGAAAATTCCTGAATAGAATTCTGGGTATGGAAGTGCATCAGCAGAATGCTTTGTTCCAGTATTTCTCGGATACTTTAAATGCAGTTATACAAAATGCTAAAAAGAATGGAAGATATGACATGGGTATTTTAGGTAAGTAAATCAAATTTCTTAATTTTTTTTCTGCTCCTTAATCTGCTTCTTTTTACATAAATTCTTCTGTTTGTTCTTGGTTTTTGTTTTTTTAAGATCTTGGGTCTGGAGATGAGAAGGTCAGAAAGGCAGATACTAAGAAGTTTTTAACTCCAGGATACTCTACCTCTGGACATGTAGAATTATACACAGTAAGTTAATTCAATGTTTCTTCAAACTGCCATAACTTCAGTTGCCCTTGAAAATCCTTAATTTAAAACTTCAGTTCTTATATTAAGACTTGGCATCCCAATATGGAGGCTTGTAAACATGTTACTGAAAGAATTAAGTTCCTTGTCTTCTGGTAAAGAGCACTGTTAACTGTTTTGATTTAATTGTTTGTATGTAATCTCAGTAATTGTTCCAAAATGTGGTGTTTAAACATCCTTGTTTTAATGTCTTTTCTAGATCAGTGTAGAAAGAGGAATGTCTTGGGAAGAAGCAACTAAGATTTGGGCTGAGCAAACTGGACCAGATGATGGATTTTATTTATCTTCGCAAGTGAGAATCTACTATTAAAATGTTCTTTTCATATTTCTCAATGCATTTTTTTAACAGAACAATTTTAGGGCTGCCCCAGTAAACTTCACTAACTTTGATTTCTTTCACATTCAGTGAGTAAAGTGAATATATTCAGAACTTTAAAATTTTAATTTATTTTCAATCCAGTGCAATCACTTGTTTGTTTGTTTTTTATTCAGTTTAGCAAAATGCTTTCAAATTTTTTATAAATGAGCAAATTCATGTAACGTTTTTAATCCTCAAGCACTGATGACAAAACACTACTTTTTAAGACATTCAGGACAGGTATCCAGTGAACCATACACTTAGTTTTAAGTGGTATTCATCTTAAAATGTGTGTGCTCATGCTACATGCAAGGAAAACAGTGTATAATCTCAGACATTGGGGTGTGGATTATGGTAATCGTGACACACCTCTTGGAAGCCAGTGCCACTATCTTTCACCTCGTGCCAAACTACCATTAAGGCATGTCATTACTAGACCACAATACACACCTTGTTATGTCATATTGGTTAATTCTGTACTCTTTTTAGTTGTGGACCAATAGGTATATAACTATCCACATGTTACAATTTTTTCTGAAGTATACTTGGTGAAATGATTCATTATAATTAGAATCTGGATAGACATTCAACACATCTACTTCTGTCCACATTTATTGTACGCATAATTATTTAGGAAAGACACTGCCCATGTTTAAACTTACAAAATAATCATTTTTTTTCAGATAAGAAATAATAAGAAAACTGCCATATTGGTAAAGGAAGTGAATCCCAAAAAGAAGCTTTTCTTAGTATATAGACCAAACACTGGGAAACAACTCAAATTGGAAACGTACGCAGACCTGAAAAAGAAATATAAGAAGGTGACCTTTTAAATCAACATTACTTAAAGTAGTTTCTTTGTGGTAAAAGACAATGCAGGATTTTTCAAAACCCATGTCTTTCCATATACAGTATGGTGGCAAGTTATAGAAATACATCTCTACCCTGATACAACGCTGTCCTCGGGAGCCAAAAAATCTTACCACGTTATAGGTGAAACCGCGTCATATCGAACTTGCTTGGACTGCCGGAGCACGCAGCCACCCCCCTCCCCCCCCGGAGCACTGCTTTACTGCGTTATAGCCAAATTTGTGTGTTATCGGGTCGCATTATATCGGGGTACAAGTGTACTTAACCAATGTTGTTTATGCAGTAAACTTTGTCCAGTACAAGCCTATAGTTATCTTTATCTAGAAAGATCTCTAGGGCTTTGCAAGCCTGCCTAAACAAATAATATTTTGTATCTGCAAAGACTTATCAAAAGATCAATCGTTCCATTAAGACTTTCCATAACCTAGAAGCAGCTTTCCAAACATCAACTAGGGAGAAGGTTCAACTGCCATTAAACTTACAGAAGATGCTTTATCCCCAAGATGTTTGAACACTAGGTAAAATATGCTCTAACCATACACAATTCTGAACTTTAGAAACAGTAGCAGGGAAACAGTCGAAAGTGCTGAAATTAATCCGTTCATTTGTCCCTCAAGATTGGATCACAGCAACACAATTGCTTGTAGTAGCCAATGTTTTCATAGGCAAGTTAAGAACTTATACTATGCTTGTGAGAATAAGTGAACGAAGCGCACTTAAGTGTGACGATGTCTTTGAGCTTGTCACTGTATAAACGAGGTTCTTGGATCTAGACATCTGTCAGTGAGATTCTACTATACCTAAACCTTTATTGACATCCTTAGCAGGATTTCCACTTTTACCATGGATATACCAAAATGCTTACCAAGTAATATAACTTGGATTGTTCATATTTAGACCTTAAAAAAAACAAAAAACAAACAAAAAAACCCATAGGTGTATCAGTGTTTATCTGTTGCCCCATTGCTACAAGCAAAATAGGATGTGCTGTTCTGTAGTTTTCAGAAGCCACGTTTATATTTTAATACCACTTTTAAATGGCTTTTCAGGTACCTTCTGAAGATGCTCTACCACATTGGCTAGAGCAGTACAGTTCATCGGCAGATACCTGTACCCATGCTTATTGGTTAGTATTTATATGTATATAAACAGGTTTTCTACCAAGGTGTTTGACTAAATCTGTTACTTTACCACTTGGACTGTTCACTTTGAGACTCCTTTAGAAATTACATGAAGTGACTAATATTGGTTCTTAGAATTGTTATGAAGATATGGATGAAAAGTTGATTGATTTAAACAACTGGTCCAAGTGATAAGCTGCAACTTCTTACCTTACAAGAGAGATGAAACTATGAACTTGTTTTCAGACTTCACTTTTTAGTTCAGAGTGGGCATAATGAAGAACTTTTGTAATAACCCAGAGGGACTAAAAGTATCTCATGCTTTGGTAAACATATTGATCTGTTGAGATGTATTGGATATAACTAATTTGAAAAAGTGTAAACTCAGTAACATTAGCTAGATTCAGAGTTGAGATGGTTGAAGTAAAGAACATTAGTTTAGTTTTAAAGCTGATTCTCCTAGCAGTATGCTGTTAAACCCTCAACATCTAGTGCCTTGACTTCTCAGTGCTAAGCACTGATGAAGAATGTCAGTGTGTTAGTATCCTCACATCTGAATTTGTTCACAGAGCATTTAACCTCTTGCTATTTCTCATGGACATTTTTGGTCAGAGCCTCAGCTGGTGTAAATTAGTGTAGCTCTATTGACTTTAATGCAGCTATGTCAGTTTACGCCTGCTGAGGGTCTAGCCCGAGATGTACTAATAGTTTTTTCACGACTTTAAAAGCCATTTTATGAAGTAGTTTTATCCATGTCCCCATCTCACTGTCCAGCTTGACTATCTTAACTTGTTCATCCTTTAGTGTTTACTTACACAAGTAAGATTTTTAATTAAAAAAAGTTCATTTGAATTGTAAAATACTCTCCCTTTTTCTTGTTGAACTCTCTTCCTCCTCCAGGAGAGGCAATTGTAAGAAAGCAAGCCTTGGGTTAGTTTGTGAAGTGGGCCTCCGCTGTCGAACTTACTTCGTCTTGTGTGGTTCAGTACTAAGTGTCTGGACAAAAGTGGAAGGAGTTCTAGCCTCTGTGAGTGGTACAAATGTGAAAATGCAGATCGTTCGGCTAAGGGCAGAGGATGGACAGAGGATTGTAGGTAAGCAAGTTTGTCCATTATTTTAACTTGTCTGCTGGACCACATAGCAGTCAGTTAGACTCAGTGTATGGACTGAAGAGTTATCTTCTGAGTTTGTGTAGGAGGGATACAGATACACAGAAAATAGACCTTTGTGCCTTACTGTAAGTATTTTGACTTCTGTATTATGAGTTGTTTGCATGAGGTTAAGGGGGAGGAACTATTCTGTGAAAAATTCCACCGGCTAGAGCTGAAGAGCAAAAAAAAAAAGTGTGTGTGTGTGTGTGTGTGTGTGTGTGTGTGTATGTATATATGTGTGTGTGTATATAATATATATATATATATATACACACACACACATATAATAGTGGGTGTGAAATCACTTCAGCCTAAGCAGCAGGCTCATTGTCGTAAAGGTAAGAGTCGTTGTACCCCTACATTACTGGACCAAAGTGTTGCACTTCCCCCTCCTGTTTATCACTTGATCCATATTTCCCAACACAGGCAAGATCCACCTCTGCCCCAGTACACCTATGGTTCTCTCTGCCACCCACTAGGGTTAGACTCCACATCTTTTCCACCTAGCTATCTTTAAAACCAGAGTCACTCAACTTTTCAGCCTTGAAGAGGGGTGGCAAACCCTTTTCAGTCACTAAAATACTCACTCTGCAGTGTTTGGGGGCTATTAAAGCCATGGCTGAAAAGTATGAGTGGAGAGCGTAGGCCTTAGCCCGGGCATGGGCAAACTCTTTGGCCTGAGGACCACATTTAGATGTGGAAATTGTATGGCAGGCCATGAATGCTCATGAAATTGGAGGTGTGGGCTCTGGGGTGGGGCCAGGAATAAAGGATTTGTAGTGCAGGAGGAAGCTGCAGGCTAGGGGTGGAGCAGAGGGGTTCAGATTATGGAAGGGGGCTACAGGCTGAGGCAGGATGTTGAGGTGTGGGAGGGGGTACGGGCTCTGGGCTGGGGGTGCAGGTTCCAGAGTGGGGCCAGAAATGAGTTAAGTGTGTGGGAGAGGGCTCTGGGCTGGGACATGGCATTGGGGTGTGGGAGGGGGTGAGGACTCCAGCTGGGAGTGCAGGCTCTGGGGTGGGGCTGTGGATGAGGGGTTTGGGGTTCAGGAGAGTGCCCCAGGCTGGGATTGAGGGGGATCAGGGCAGGGGCAGGGGGTAGGGGTGTGGAAGGGAGGTGAGGGGTGCAGGCCCCGGGTGGTGCTTACCTCAAGCAGCTCCCAGTAGGAGCGGCATGTCCTCCTCTCTGGCTCCTATATGGAGGTGTAGTCAGGTGACTCTGCGTGCTCCCCCATCTGCAGACTGCACCTCCAGTCCCCTTTGGCTGCGGCTCACAGCCAATGGGAGCTGCAGGGGCGGTGCTTGGGGTAGGGGCAGCGTGCGGAGCCCCCTGGCTGCCCCTATGTGTAGGAGCTGGAGAGGAGACATGGTGCTGCCTCTGGGAGCTGCACAGAGCCGTGGCATGAGCAGGGCAAGCCCCTGACCCGCTCCCTGGTGGGAGCTTCAAAGCTGGATTAAAAGGTCTGATGGGCCAGACGCGGGCCATAGTTTGCCCCACCCCTGCTGTAGCAGCTTAACTCCACAGCATTTAGTGACATTTAAGAGGTTTAAACTGTTGTTTTCCTCTTCATTCCTGAACGTCTGTGGTTTTGTGACATCTTCTATCCAAACAGGAGAGTGAATAAATAGCCAATGCTGCCTTGTGTGTCATTTAGTTGAAGATACAGCAAGAGTAGTTGAACCTGTACTTCCCTGAAGACAACTTGCATTTTTTCTCTGCTAGTCTGTGACTGAAGGATCAGATGACGTTTGAATGTATTATTTTTAGTTGGGAATAGAACCTGTTGTAGCGCTCAATAAGTTCTTAAAGCCCTTGACGTAGAAAATTAAATTTTTTTTATGCAAAAGCTACTGCTGACATTTAAGGAACTTGGAACCATTGGCCTACGTTCTTAAGCATACAAACATTTTATACATTTTAAGAAGTACAACTGACTTGTTGCTAATTACAGGTTTGCTCATTCCTGCAAATTGTGTATCGCCCCTTGTAAACCTCCTGTCGACATCGGACCAGTCTCAACAGCTTGCAGTACAACAGCAGCAGATATGGCAGCAACATCACCCACAGAGCATCACGAACTTCAACAATGCATAAGAGGACAGACTACAGGTGTTGACTTTGGTGTTTGAGAAAAGGCTGTAAAAGCATATCACTTGCATAAAAATCAGGGACAGATTCCAAAGAAATATTTTTTCAGTTCAGTTGTGTGCTCTCAGAAGTACTTTGGGAATAAAGAGGTACATAAAGGATGGTAGAACTGAAAGCCAGCAGTTGCTTATGGTGGTTCATCTGTCTATGCTCTCTGTAGAGCTTCCTGTTTTGCTTTTACTTTTGGCCTTTTAAGCCACAAACCACAAATTTTGTTTGAAAATGCTTGAAAATTCCCAAACAGGCTTTATTTTTATCTTGTCATACAGTGCTCAGGGTTTAACGCAGTACATCAATGCCATTGCTGTGGGAGATAACCTCGAATGCATGTATTGAGTATATATGGAAACTATATATTGGGTTTTTTCTCTTCAACTTGTAAGTTTATATAAGCATGAAAACTAGAGATTGCACATCATGCATTCATTCAGGTTCCTTCCCAGTTTGTTTGACAGTGCATGTCTTTGGGAACAGGCATGAACAGGATAAACACCCCAGTCAAGAATTCCGAGAGAAACAATCTTAGTTGTACAGCATTGGTTATTGCATTTTTATAGTGTTTATACCCAAGTATTGCATTTTTTCTGGTTTTCTCCTGGAGGTTATATATTTGAGTCTGCAACATGTTTTTTGTGATAAGCATCTTAAATTAAAAAGTTACTTCATTTTAATGTATTAATAGTATTCCTAATGTGTAATGCAAAGATGGCTAAAAGCCTTTCCTTTAACATTAAAATATTTCCTTAATCCGAGATGACTATGGAAACTAAGTACAAATTCACTTCCACCTCATATACAATCTTATATTTTTTACTTCATTAATGTAATTTAATTTGTCACTTGTAAGATGAAACCTTACTTGAGCTGTAAATTAGACAATGGGAAACTTTTGAGGATTCCGCTATATGTGCTGTTTCTGTTACCCAGTAACTTGAATACTGTTTAATATGTTGTAAGACATTGTAGAGTTTATCTGGAGCTGTTTAAAAAAAATTGTAATGTACAAATGTGAATAGTCACTTATCTATAATATGGGTAAGTTTTGTTTTGCCTATAATAGTAGATGTTTATAAGAAAGTGAAGGACAATGTTTGTCATTTCTTGCTTGCACAGGTTGCACTATTGAAAAATTGAGATTGTATAAACCTGTCCAAAAAACTGCAAGATAACAAAATCTTGTAGAGGTCAAATAAAACGTTATTGTACTAACAAAACTGGAGTCTTGTTTAGGCAATCACTGTATTCCAAAAAACTAATAAGTCTAGTTTGGTATTCAACAAGACTTGAATGGTCCAACCTACTTAAGCTAGTCTTGTCTTATGGTCCATATCAGTCTTTAAGTTGAACTAGTTAGTATCTGAGACAAGGGATAAACTCTATACTGAACTTCAATAGATATTTTACAAGTAAAGATTGTACTGTAAGTACAGTAAAGATAAGGGTAAATGGTTGACCTGATGTCGACTTAGTGGTGTGATCCATTGTAGTGCCTGCTTCATTTCCTTAAACACTTACTCAGTGGACCAGATTCTGATGTCTCAGTGATGTAAATTTGGGATAAACGTGGAACTGAGATCAGAAATTGATCTAATAACCTTAAATGTAACTCCTTTAGGTAAATGATTAGTGTGAAGTCCCATTATTGCACTAGTGTTAGTATATGCAGCACTAATACAGGAAGAACTCATGAATTTGGGGGGAAATGTGTGTGTTCAGGAAGTTCCATGTTTTATTCAGCCAGCAATTGAACAAACTGAAATGCATTTTGAAATAAAGATTTGTAACTACAATTGATGTGTCTGAGGCTAATGCTGGCAGCAGCTATACTGCGAGAAAGTATTTCTAACCCAGGTACAAGTGGGTGCAGTTCTATTTCTAACTGTGAAATTGCAAGACAGCATTGACCTGACCTCACCCCCCCCATACTTTATTCTAGTGGGGGCAAGGAGTTATTTGACTGCTGCAATGTCACCAGGAGATTCTGGTGATCCAGGCAGGCTGGACATTGTGGACCATAGAAGTAGCAGGAGTAGTGTGAATTGCATGCTGCTCATTGTCTTGTTAGTGGGTGCATTCAACATCCTAATGAAGGTGAAATATACTTCATTTCATTCATTCTGAGGAGAGGCAGCTTACTTTCAACCCTAAAATTGTTGTGTTGAGCAAAACATCTTCAATGTGTTCCTAGGTTGGAAACCTGAATGCTCTACCTGCAATGCAAGTGCAGAGCCTGGTCAAACATCCCCAAAAATGCAATTTTCCATTTTCTAATCAGTTCTGTTCGTTTCAAGATAGAAATGTGTTTAGTGGGCTGAAACAATCAAACCAGTAACTATACACACTTTCCTCTGCCATAAAGCTATTCCCCCTTCTCCCCCGGCCCCCCTTAGGTTGCAGGTGCACAAGAGCTGTTTCCATACTGCTATATCCTTGTTTTTGTGACACAGATACTTATCTAGCTTTATACCATTGATTTCCTGATGCAATCTGCTAATGAATCTGGAGCCCGGCTCCAGAGGGAGCATCCCAATAGGCTGTTACAAACTTCTGTTTTAACAGAGGTCTTGTCTTCAATCTGTTGGTCCCTATGTAAACAACTCAGGTAATCTTGATTTTTAGGTGCATGCGCCCTGGGACATCATGCCATGTTTGTCCCATGGGTGGCCTTAGTGCTATTCACTTTGCATACAAAAGTATTAATGCTTTTTTTTTTTTGTGTTTGCAGTGATTATGTTGTATTGTGTTTACCATTAGATGCTGGAAGTGTTAACACCTAATGCTAGAAGCTCATGAGAGGAGTGGCCTAGGAGTGTAGATATAAGTAGAATGGCGTGGGAAATAGATGAGTCATCGAGAAAGGAGGGAAGACCTAATGCAGCTACAAAGGTAGGGTGGATATCCTGTCACAGCACCTCTAGTAAATTCAGGGGTCAAGAAGTGCAGGGGGCAATAAGGGACATAGCTAAAAAGGAGGCAAGACCCTAGTTATCACTTGATCCCTATTTTTGTCATTTACGGATCATTGTTCCACTTAGGCAAATAGTAACAAAATGCACATGTAAAACTAAAGCTGGATATAGATGTCATAAGATTAATTGTTCAGTCTCGTTTTTCACCCACCATTCTAATAATGCATGAGTCCCAGAGGCATGCTATATAAAATGACTGTGTAGGAGCACACAATGAAGAGATGTTTGAACTGTCTTGGCCTGGAGTTAAAGAAGGGATCAGACAGTTTTACATATGAGTCAAAACCCACTGACCTTATTCACTTATTTCAGTTATGCCTCTACTAGTATGCTCAAATACACTACAGCTACATCTATAACTCCTGCTGAAACTGTCTTGTCCAGTAACTCAAACTTTTGCAGTCCTCCAAAGATGCCAGTTCAGTCGTGTCTTGAACCGCTTTATATAAATGAAACAAATTCTGCAATCTGTAAACATTTTCGGAAATGAGTTCTGGAATTTTGCTTTTACTATTGGGATAAAACTTGCTTAAATCCCATACTACGTTACCTACATATATAGATGTGTATATAGAGATCTTAAAGACAACTCAGTTCATTAATGAAAATATCTCCTGTAAAGCTATTCTAGTGATCTTGTTCTTAGTCTTTTTCCCTTTCATATGTCCCAAGAGTCTTATTCCCATTTTCTTTTCTTGCCACACACAGCATTTGTATGTACATTAAAATATATCCAGAGTTTTTCAGGGGTATCTGCATAAACTAGATCAGTGGTTCTCAAACTTTTTTTTTTTTTCACAGAAGATTTGAAAATTTCTGAGGGTCTCAGCAGACCCACTAATGATCTTTCCAAATGTTTGTACAATTAGTTAACTATTGTAAAGCACTTTGGAAAAAAAGTACTATATTAAAAAAAACAAAAAAAAACAAAAAACTTTTTTTTTTGTTCTACAAATAGAAGCACACAACTCATATTTTAATATCAGTAGTCTTACCTTTCTAATGCAATGGATGTGCCTTCTCTCCCACAACCGCAGCAGCCCCTGAGCTGGGACTGGGAAGGAGGGGCGTTTCTCCCCTGCGATAGCAGCCACGGAGCTGAGGCTGGGAAGGAGGGCCCTCTCTCTCTCCAGCAGCTGCAATCCTGGAGCTGGGGAAAGTTGCCGCGTTCTGTCTGCTGCAGCCCTGCATGTCCCAAATGCCTCCCACCCCCTTTTCTCACCCCACTGCCGCCTCCCACCTATTCCCTCCAAAGGCCACCACCTTACCTTACATGTGTGTCTTCTCCAGGGTCCAGGCACCTTATTAATGGAGCCATGCCTGTGTGGCTCCACTAATTAGGTGGGTGGCCCTTCATTCTATCGTGTACAGGCACACGCTTTAGAGGGAACTATCCGTGGACCACCTGAACGGAGATTGCGGACCACTAGTGGTCCACAGACCACAATTTGAGAACCTCTGAACTAGGTAATTCTGTTTTGCAGTTGTATTTTCACAACTATCAGTCCTCTTCCAAAAAATTTTCAAAGTGTATTATGTATTTTTAATTACATATTTTAGTGTGCAATGCATTGTCTCGAAAGAAACTGATTCCTGGTGTTGTCTTTGGATTAGTACTCAGTTTTTATTGCCTGTACCAGAGGGAAGCAATAGTTTGAGTTTTGATTCAGCTTATGCTCATACATTTTGATATTCAGTCTCCTTAGCCTTTTCAGTGCATACTGCTGCCCTAGCGTACATTTCGAAGTAAGTTCATCTTAGCATAGAGTGGGAAGAGAATATCTCCAAGTAGTGCGTTATGAACTCCTACAGCAAGGACATGATTGTGAGCACAAGATCTACAACTTGAGCTGACGCCCTAAACAGCATTGTCCTCAGTCCTAAAACACAAATGTATGGTGATCAATACTTACATGGCTATAGCTCTTCAAAATGCTCTACAAAGGTGAGTAAGTTGAAGGGAGAAGATGCTGCTGTGATTGTGTCATCCCAGAGAGGGCCTTAAGCTTTATTTGCAACCTCATTATGGATGGTACGGGAAGTTTTTGTTTCATAAGTAATTCCAAAGCAGTGTGGGATTGGAAAAGAAATGGATAAGATGAAGGTAATTTTTAGTTTGTGCCTTACTCCACTGTTAAAAACTAGAGGCCATCCAAACCTAAAAGCACTGCTCCCTGTCAACGCTTATCTTTTGAGAAGGATTTAACACCCTTATTACTGCACTGTACGTTCCATGGACTGGAATATCATCAAAGGAAGAATCTCACTGCACATGAAAAAAATTAATCTGTGCTAATTCTATTACTGTTGCAGGCTTCACTAAGAAACTATGAGCCTTAAGAAATATTTAAACCATTTCTCCAATGAAGTGCCAGCTACAGTACGAGTCCTTGGAACAATATCATGCCAGAGACTGACAAAGCTAGCAGAAATACCAAAGCAACTACCGATGTGAATGTATCTAGAGGTAAACCAGGTCCATCTCTGGTGCTAAAGAATAGTGTCAAAGTAAATCCAGAGTGCAATTGATAGCATAACTTGCTAATTAGGAGACAGATTGAAATTGAACAGTAACTGCTTTTCTATTTAGAAAAAGGAAAAATGCTTGAAATGCTACAGTCTTGCAGCACATGGTTATGACTAGTAGTGACAGATGCTCTTAAAACACACTTTGGTCTTATAGTAGTATTGTGGTCCTGTCTATTTTTAATACCAGATGGGTTCATTGTTATCTAGTTTGACCTGCATTACCCAAAATTGTAATATAGACTGATCCTCAGATCATATGACAGTTCACAAAATCCCTAAGCTATAGGACGTTTCCAGAGTATAGATTGTTCCTTTCAGGAGCTACCATGTCATCAAGGTCTATTAATGCTGCAGCTTTTCATAGTATTGTATAATACACTCTCTTTGAAAACCAGTGGCCATTTTCAAAAAGAAAGAGACCCTTTCCTGGAGTGAAGATAAAATAGAAATAGTGGTAGCTGCACTTAAAGCCAGACTATCATTCCTGACCAAATCTAGAAACATGGGGTTTTTTTAAGTTTAATTGGTAGGGGGTTTAAGACTCTCGTAAATCCTCATATCAGTTTGCTTTAAATTTTATTTTGTAATAACTAAATCCACTTCTGAGTTGAGATTTTGAATGTCAAGTTTCATTTTTAACTTTAAACAAACTACAGTGGGCTGAGTTACCTGTCTGGGACCAGTCTCTTGCTGTATTTGACATTTGCACTGGAAAGGATAAAGAGGTTTTACTACTAATGTTTTTGTTCTTACAAACAATCTCCACAAGCCTAGTTGGAGAAGATAACTTTAATCAAATAGCATGTTCATCATAGACCCATGATGATATAGCAATATGTCAAGTTATCAGACTCATTAGCAATTTACATAGATTCCACAAACTACTGCATTTTATTTTAGGTGACAGTTCCTGCCATTGAATCCTGTGGAGTTTTGCCCCTGCAATAACTTTTGCTGAGAGACTAAATTAGAGCGAAAGATCTTGCTTGTATAAGTAGAACTTGGCTATTAATGTTCTCTCACCATACATTTTAACAGTACATGATGGATTCCAAAGAAACTTAAAATAAAGGTGAATTGTTTGATTATTTTTTTTATATTGCTAACTCTAATTTGGATTTTCTGACTCCATTAGAGACTTCACCCTGTACTAGTGCAGTGCTGCACTGCATCTCCCTGCTTTTCCTGGGTTAACAATAATATAAAGTATACATAAACGCCAACAGTTTTGATTCAAGATGGCAGAAGACTTGAGGTGTTGTGCAGTAATGGCTGCATGGATTAGCAGGTTTTTATATTCAAGTAAAAATGACAAACTGTGAAACATTGAGTTTTGTAATTTAGTTTTATTTTTTGTAAAAATTCTTAAATTTAACTGGCTGTTACTCTTATTTTTCTTTGCTTATCTACTATGACATTTAGATACACAACTGTTACGTCTGTGAGTTGCCTTCAAACCATACTTGCATACGCTGAAGACGTTCATTGTTGCCTCACTTCTAGAAGCCTTTAAACCCTTCAAGATTGTTTTAGTATAGCACAAAAATATTTCCCTTTCATTTTTTGTTTAGTAAACTAAAATATCTGACACTTTTAGCACCTATCAGAGGCTCTCAAGAATTTAAACAATTATTTAATAAGAATGGAGAGTTACCAGTCCTATTTAAAAATTAGTTGTAGGGTTCCTTAACCAAAGGGAAAAAACAGGGCTGGCTGGACCTGTGTAATAGAGCTCAGAAACTTATCTTCTGAGTGCTTTTGCTTCTCTTAACCCAGGGATCAGCAACCTTTTGGCACGCGGCTCACCAGGGTAAGCACCCTGTCGGGCCGAGTCCGGCCCATTTGTTTACCTACTGCATCCGCAGGTTTGGCCAATTGCAGCTCCTACTCGCTGCAGTTTGCTGTCCCAGGCCAATGGGGGCTGCTGGAAGCAGCGCGGGCCAAGGGATGTGCTGACCGCGGCCCCCATTGGCCTGGAGCGGCGAACTGTGGCCAGAGGGAGCCGTGATCAGCCAAACCTGCAGACGCGGCAGGTAAACCAGCCTGGCCCGCCAGGTGCTAACCCTCGTGAGCCATGTGCCAAAGGTTGCCAATCCATGTCTAACCCAAAGAGTTACCGTTGGAGACAGAACAGTCTTTTCTCTGTTCCCATTTGGATGAATTACTTTTAAATTTTCTATCTGATTCTTTTTTCTTTGTTTTACTGTTTCCCCAAAATTGTGCACTCTGATTCTAATGCTTCTGTGATGTCAGTAATTCTTTGTGACTAATGAAGATGCTCATGTATTAGAGCTGCATTCTTCATTTGTATTGACTGATATTTTGTTTCTTTTGCCTGGGAGCAGGGATGGAATTCTGAAAGGAATTGGAATGGAGGGAGGAGGATGTCAAATTGCCAGCTAGCAAATGTAGTCCCCTACCTGCAGCACTCCTTTGAAATCTAAATCTAGATAATTTTTTTCTTTCCTTGAGACCCTGCTACAAGTAGACACGCAGAATTTATTGTAACTCAGCTAAATTTACAGTGGGTTCTAGAGGCCATGAAATGAAGAGATGTGTGATCAGGCAGTTGCTGTCATTTCTTTTAAATCATCCACACTAGAACTGAGAGGGACTTAATTACTCCTAGATTTGATCTTCACTGCCGTTATTTGGGAGCGAATAAAAATTGTGTGCATGTTCGAATGAGCAATGACATGACATCTGTCTGAGCCTGCAACAGCAGGTGAATGAGTGCACGGAAGAGCAGAGGGGAGAGACATAGTGAGACTTCCTACAAATTCTGATCCTTTTCCCCTCTCTGCCCAGTTCTTTTGCCAGAGCAGAGAGGAACCTGATTCTGAGAAGACATGGAGCTGCCTCAGCTTGCTAGGTCTCAGCAATAGAAGCTTTAATCCAACAAGCCTAGCTCACTGCAGCCTGGAACCCTCCCAGAGGCTGAACAGCCAGGTAGGAGGAGACCAAAACTCCCCTGAGGGCCAGTGTCAGTTCTCATTGAGTCAAACTCAGTGACATGCAAGAAAACAAAAGGCAAAAAGAGGCAGGGAAATGTCTGTGTCAGTAGTAAGAGGAGATAAGGATGTTAAGATAGTATCAGAGGGGTAGCCGTGTTAGTCTGAATCTGTAAAAGCAGCAGAGAATCCTGTGGCACCTTATAGACTAACAGACGTTTTGGATGTTAAGATAGTAATTTTAACCAGACTCTCTCTAATACCAAGACTACAAGTGCCCTTTGAAACAAGAATACAAGTGGAATCTTCAAATGTTCCATCTCCTCTGAAGATAGGCAACCCAGCTGCACTGGCTAAGAAGGTTATTTTTACCCCGACCTCTTCCTGCAGCTCTGACCACCACATGCAGCATTTCCCTTAACGTCTTCAGGCAGGCCTGCTGCTCCCTCTTCAAGCATATTGCCAAGATGCTTAGGGGTAACCCCGCAGCTTTATTTCCAATGGGAGCCTTCCCTTTATCCTACTAATTAATGGATTTGTGACAGCTGAGCAATGTTTCCTATGAAAATTGGTCCTGTCCAACACTTCTGCCCAGCTCTACAACCTCCCTGCTGCTATAAGACCTTGCAAAGAACCTCTGAGCAGTCACCACTTGTTTTCACAAATGCCCCTTCCCCACTACATTCAGGGAAGCGTCCCTTATCAAGGACATTGTTCCCTCTTTTAGCTTTACAGTCAATGTGCCATTCTAGGCTCTTTGCCAGGATCCCCTGGATTCAGTGTTAATGAGACTCCTGACACTTTAGAATGCTGTTCCCTGTTGCCATAGTTGCAGCAAGAAGGGTAAGGGAGATGGCAGTCTCCTGGCCTCCTCACATTTCACACAGGTTAAGTGCCTTTAGGGCTGCTCTGTCCTTTTCTGTCCATAGTGGCCTCTAAGGGCATGTTGATGCTACAGCAGTACAGCTATGCAGCTGCAGCAGTGCCGCTGTCCTGTAGATGCTTCCTACTTAGTCAGAATGGGTTCTTCATCAGTGTAGTTAGCTACCTCTTAAAGAGGTGGATTATGTTGATGGAAGAATCCTTCTGTTTGACCTAACTATGGCACACAGGATGCCATATTTTTCACAGCCCGCAGCAACGTAGCCAGCTAGATTTAATTTTTAAGGTAAAGCAGGGCTAGATCTATGCAGTCTTGTGGACAGACCTGGGAACACCATAAGCTGGCTCAGGACCGTCAGCCTGCAATATGGCTGCTCTCAGAGCTGTGTATATTACCCTGGTCAGGAGGGAGCTCTGCTAAATTGTGGCTCAGCTGTATGTGGCTGACTGCAGCCCAGTTTGGGGCAATATTACACCAGGCCCTTGTGTACCCAGCCAAGAACACAGCAAGCAGACTGGGCACTCAGCAGAAACTTAGATCCTCATCAGCTTCTCATAACTGGCTTAAATTTAACGTTCATGATTCCTCCTTTCATTGGCTAGGGAGGCGTGTACTCTGAGTAACTATTCCATTAACTCCAGCTCGTTCTGAGGGAAGGCTGAGGTAATCTGGCCTGCCCTTTCTGACAGGCCTTTTGACCTACTTTTCTAGATTGTTGGAGGAGAGAAAGGGAAGAATCAGTGGCTGGGGCACTTGGCTAGCGCTCCAAAGAGCTGGGTCCAACTGCTGACTTAGCCACAGACTCCCTGTGTGATCTTGGGGCATGTTTCTGTGCCTCAGCTCCCCATGTCTAAAAATTAGGATAATAATACTTCCTGGGTTTGTCTCAGAGTTGGTGGTAGGCATAAGCAGACTAAGCAATTGCTTAGCCTGAGCAGCTCAAGGGGTATCCCCTATTCACTTATTTTCATAAGAACTTGCCTGATTTAGTATTTGGGGGAGCCTCCAAAATTCCTTCTTAGGGCCCCCAATGGGCTAGCATAGCAGTGGGTAGAGCATCTAGAACCAGGGGGCTCCGAATCTGGTTGGGGCCTCGTAGACAATCACAGAGGTCAGATTTGCTGCATTTCTACAGTGGCGGAGGCTTTTTAGCTCAAGGCCTTGACATCCCTAGAGAGATTCAGAGAGCTCCTGAGGCTCCCTGTTACTCTTTTTCAATTAATAAAGGGAGGGAAAAGGGAATCATCAATATTGTGCAGCATTTACAGACTATTCAAGCCACTGCAGTAACTCTCCATGGGGAAATTGTCCAGCACTTATTTCAGTGCCCCCAAGAGAACAGGCAGGACCAGCATATGTTGGACTTGAAAGAGCTGGATCAGTACCTCAGCTGCACTAAGTTTCAGATAGAGTGAAGATAGAAAGCTTTCTAGCTTGGGCAGCCTTCTAGTCATGTGGACCTTTCCAGTGCTGATTTATATATGCAAATCTCAGTTAACAGGAAACATCTGCTTTGAGGCTTTTGTCTCCAGTCTAGTTTGTCTCATTGAGAGGTCACTGGCACTGAGAGAGCAGGGGTGTCAAACTCCTTTGGAGAAAGGACTGAATTGTGTGTGGAGCAGCCGGCGCTGGCTTGGTGTATATATTCAGGACTATATATGACATAAGATATAAGAACGGCCATACTGGGTCAGACCAAAGGTCCGTCTAGCCCAGTATCCTGTCTTCCGACAGTAGCCAATACCAAATGCCCCAGAGGGAATGAACAGAACAGGTAATCATCCAGTGATCCATCCCTGTTGCCCATTCCCAGCTTCTGACAAGCAGAGGCTAGGGACACCATCCCTGCCCATCCTATGCCCTCCACAATGCACAGAGAGTGCCCACAGATGCCAGGAGCTTTGCACAGAGATCAAAAGGAATGTTCAGCCAATACATAGTGACATAGGGGCTGGGTATTATTTGTTCAGTACCTCATTATCCCATTCACTGATCAGTGGAGAGTCTGTTCCCCTTTAAGCCATTGCTGTTACTGCCCTTCATTTCTCTTTCATCCTATCCTCCTGTTTCTATTTCTCTCTCTCTGTCATGCAACCTCATAAATACATCATGTCGGCCAGGTCTAGCGAGTGGATTATGTTTGACACCCCTGCTTTAGAGCAATGGTAGTAGTAGCAGCCTGATCCAGGAAAGTAGGCATGGTGCTTTGCTTTAGACTTGCTCCCTGCAATTAGCTGTATAATAGACCCTGAAGCAGGATTGGCTGTAAGCAAGTCCCAAAGTGCCTTGTCTCCTACTCAGAACCCATCACCTCCTAGAATGCTGTCTGCAGCCACTGAAAGGCAGCGCTTCTACATCCAGGGAGTGGAGGTGGAGTAACACAAGGTCTTTGGGATCTCATACCACAGCCTGCAGGCAGTAGTAAGAGACAGCAATACGCATGGATACAGACTGACAGCTGAATGGTGTCAGATAGCTACTTGCTGGGTTGGGCTTCCTCATTTGGCAGGAAGATCAAGGACTCAGGAGTGGGAGGAAAACAAGGGTCCATTACCCGGAGGGCTGGAAGAGAGAGTCCATCCAGGGGTTGGAATGAGAGTTTGTCTAGGATGGGGCCTTAGTCTGGGGAGAAGACTGCCCAGGGAAGCAGAGAAACAGAGAGAGATTTTAATCCACCTATGCAAACGGTCATACCAAAGGAAGAGTCCTAGAAACACGGCACTGCCATAGGGGGATTCATCTCACTCACTGCCAGGTAGGGTTCCCAACAGTCCCTTATTATGAGAGACGCCCCTTCTTTTTTCATCTCTTTACAACAAGGTCGGGAGTTGCTGAGTGCTGCAAAAAGCAGTACAAAATACCCCTGGCAAATGTAGGTGAGTGCTGCTTATTATCAGTGGTAATACCGGGAGCAGGGGGAATGGCAGGGGTGCTAAGAAAACAGTCTCTTACTTTTTGAATACAGTGTTGGCCACCCTACGGCCAGGGCAGAACTCCCCAGCGTTCCCTTACAGTCCCTGGTGTCTGTGCCCCAGCCGTGCTGATCCCACCCTTTCCCATCACTGTCTTCAGGAGGGGTAGATATAAGCAGATCCCCTGTTATTACAAAGCAAAACAAACCAAAAGTTCATCCCTGTTCTTGTTTTCTGTTGTATTTTGCACTGGACATCCAGGGTTTGTCTGCCCTCTTTCCTGGAGAGCTGTTAGCGTGATGGCATCACACAGCGCCAGGAGCCTCAGCCACAGTGCCAGGAGCAAACAAGTGGGGAAAAGATTTGTAGTCAGGCCCTTTAGCTGGTTTTGTTCACACCTGTCACTTAGATTCCAGACAAAGAGCTGCGGGGGGTGGGAGGGTGAGGTACAGGTACTCAATGTGCAAGATTTTAGACACACAATTGCATGACTGAGGTTTTAAGAAATCTCTCACTTCAGTTCTCTAGTGCTCAAGGAGACCTCCAGCAAACCAGGGAAGACCAGACTTGATACTCCTAATATTTCCAAGCAGCAGTAAGGCCCCTTTATGTTAACCCCCGCAGCTTTTTGTTACACATTCATAAAGAGGCCCCTGGACAGTGTTATTTTACTGGTCACTTTTAAGGCAGAATCCAGAGGACATGGGCCTGATAAACAGAGAGAACCTGGAGTCAGAGATGCAGACAGGGAGGCAGCACCCAACTGTCTGCCTGTCAGGACTGTTCCACTTGGCAGGAGGATGAAGGACTCAAGCGTGGGAGAGAAACAAGACTATCCTAGGGCTGGAAGGGAGAGTCAGTCTCTCCAGAGCTAGGGAGGGGATAGGGCTGGGCTGGGCAGAAGTCTGTTTTGGGGAAGTTTGGAGAGAGAGGCTGTTGGGGGGCTGAAATACTGCTGTACCTAGGCTTTGGTTACCTGTAATCCACCCATGATGTAGTCTAGGGGTTAGAGCAGGGAATCAGGACTCTTGGACTTCATTCCCCCATCAGCTGTGGCTTGTTTTGTGGCATAACCGCTCTGTATCTGAATTCACCACTCTGTGAAGTGGGAGTTGGGAGACTTAATGTATTATTGTTTGTAAAATGCTTTGAGATCTCTGGGTGCTTCATAAAAAGGTCATGTGTTGTTATCAGAAGGGTGACTCTACCAGATAGAGGCAGAGTACTGAGCAACAAATTAACACAATGCAACATCTAAGAAAAGAAATTAAGCAAAGTTTCCAGGAAAAACCCACTAGCCTAATGTCCAGAGAACTTGTAAGAGAAAGATTCCCGCTTGCGTTCTCCTCTGTTTGCAACCCTCTTGTTTCCCACTGCTTAGCTTCTCAAATGGTTCCATTCTGTGTATAACCAGGGAGGGCTCTGTAGACTTCTGGTGCTGCACACTTTAAGCAGCAAGAAGCATGATAAATAAATTACATCTAGTACTACAGACACATGGTGTGGGGTTTCAGTAAAGGGAGGGAAATCTTGTTGGATAGGAGCAATAAATGATGATGGTAGGAAATGAGAGGGAGCTGCATGAGGAACAGAAGCCTTGTGAGTGTAAGAAAGCTGGGAGGCTTTGGAAAAATGAGGGTTGGGGTGGAATATCAAGGCCTCATACTGGAGGCACAGAAAGGGAATAGGTTGATCTGTCTTCACCTGAGATGCCTTCACCAGTTGCCACCAAAGAGCCATTAGAGATTATCAGGCAAATAATCATCATTTGTGGAAGTTCCTAAATATATGTTTACCCAGCAGACTTGGAAGCAGTTGTACGTTTGTAAAGATAGACAATAAAAGATCTGGAGGAGCTGTCATCGACTTGTGGCTCAGTAATTTGTGCTTTGAACAATCTCTAAAGACATATTTACATGAGATTTCAACAGCTCGTTTTCCCACCTCTCATATACAAGGGGCTGTTTATGTAATTATTATATTGTGCATATTCTATATGATTATTTGATTATAATAAATATTATGTAGGTCCTTAACGTCTTGGGGATATTTACATAAATGATTGAATATAAATTCCTTCCAGAACAGAGACGAAGATCTAATTTCTTCCCCTCACTCCAAGCTAGTTTGTATGTTCCCCCAGCAGGTAGAGAACTAATGTTAAAACACACACAATTTAATTAGTTAAAATTAACCAAATTAGTTCAATTGATATTAACACCCACAAGCAGTTTTTTACACCAATCACAGTGGCCAGGAAATGCCAGGATTTTGATGCTCCACCTTGAATTCCTCCAATTTAATAGTTTAACCCAATAGGATAATAAACATGGCTACTTTGCACTCGGCTATCGCTTTCTGTTTGTAGCTCTCTAAGTGCTTTATATACATGGATCTACATCATTAATTCTTATTATTTTATTTTAAGAGATGATAGGTTACTGGTCTCATTTCACAACTGGTGAACATACACAACTCTCACTGGGAGTTGGGAACTAAGGATGTTCAGCGCCTGTGAAAATCAGGCCACTTGCGACTTTAGACTGTAGTCCTTCAAAGCAGGGATGGTCTTTTTTCTGTGTTTGTGCAGTACCCTGAACAAGATCCCAAACCCAACTGGGGGCTTTGGGCACTACCATCATATAAATATTGACTACTATTTGCCTCAGGTCACACAGGAAGTCATTGGCAGAGATGAGACATGAACCCAGGTGTCCTGGTACCTAACCCAATACACTGTCTAACAGATCACAGCTAGAAAGGAGTTGCCACCTTATAAGTGCTGCATAGGGTGACCAGACAGCAGATGTAAAAAATCAGGACAGGGGGTGGGGGATAATAGGAGCCTATATAAGAAAAAAACCCAAAAATCGGGACTGTCCCTATAAAATTGGGACATCTGGTCACCCTAGTGCTGCACCAGCAGCAAGAGGGACGTGTGATATGTCAGGTGAACTTAGAATTCCTTTGTTTTGGGTTTCAGTCTTATAGCATCACTTAAATGTAGTTTGTGTGTGTTTCTTATACAAAAGCTGGAGGGATGTAGGATCCAGTCCTGCAGTACTTTCTCAGGAGAAGCTCAGCAGAAGCTTTGCCTAAAAAGGGCTGGGCCTTTAGTAATGCTGTGTATTTCCGTAGGGTCCCCAATGGCCTTGGCAGAAGAGGTTGAGAAACACTGGTAATGGAAATGAAGAAAGTACACCGAAGGAGAAGAACCAGGTGAGGGCTCACACAGCTTATGTCTTTCAGATAGTGCAGTCATTTTTGGAACTGTAACTGCATGTAAGGGGTCCAGAAGCAATGTGCACAGAGAGAAGGAGATGACTTAGTGGAGACTAACCCCACTTACGGACTTTTCTCCCTTGATTTAAAAAAATAAATTAAGAACACAAACTTATTTTAAGTTACTCCTGCCTTCAGAATGTGAGTGTGGTAGAGAATATCAAACTCAATGTAACACTCTAGCTCTGTAGGACATGTCCCCTTCTCGTGACTGGCCTACATAGAGATTAAGAGCCCACTACTGCTACCAGTTAACAGTCAGCTCAGGTGGTAGAAATGTGATTTTGGTGCAGAAGGTTCCCAGCATCTATCTCTGCTGAGTGTCCCATTAAGAGAGGTTATTGCACCCAACAGGTGCTGAATGAAGAACTACTGAAGTGATGTCCTCTGTCTACAGAATGTGGACTCCAGCAGTGCAACATGACCAGACCCTCACCTGAAGGAAGTATCTCTGAGGGAATTCGTCTCTGGCATCCTTGCTAAAATTGCCAACAAGGTAGATAGCTGGGATGGTATTTTTTTGTTGTTGCAGCCGCAAATGATTGAACTGAGACCACTAATTTTACATGGACCATAGACCATTAGACAGATAGGAACAACTTTTGGTCACTTTGTACCCAAGCCAACTTCACTGGGGGCTGCCCAGAGTGAAAAGTCAGAACAAAAGATAGCCAGTCAAGCCACGTAATGCTGACATGTATTGCAGGTGCCAAAACTTAAGGGTCTGATTTTCTGTGGTCTTGCACCTTGTGTTGTCATTTACAGATGAGCCAAGAGAGTTGCAGAGTGGATGTCAAATCCTATTGTTCTGTCAGGGTATCAATAGACACTCATTTTGCACAGGTGTCAGCGATGGAGAATCCATCTCTACATTCTTGACAGCTTCCTATCAGTGGAGAAAGAAAAAAAGGGAGTGCTCAGAAAAGTAGAAGGGTCCCTCTGCACCCTGTACTATTGTATTCTAAAGAAAGATGCTTTTATAGAGTCTTTGCTATTTTAAAGACATTTTTTATAGGAGCATTGTATATTTTGAAGCTACCAATGTGAGAACCAGGTAAAACACCCAGACTCCAATTCTCCAAGGCCCTGCACCACATGCAGTTGTTTACACTAATGCAGAGTGGCTGTAGAATACTACTAACTGAGCAAGGTACCATTCTACACCTACTTCACAGATGTGTAAATAACTGCAGAAGGGTCAGGTCAAGGGAAAACCAGGCCCACAAAGAGCTAGGCCAAGAATTGTGTGTTCTGCAAAGTTTTACAAGCATTTGAGGGGTTACTGTAAACACAATTATCTCCAAATCCTGCAGCAAAGTTTCAGGGACAGTCAGGCATCAATTTGCAAAGTGCTGGATGAGGGGGTTTAGCTGTGTGACTCCGGTTGACTTTGATTAGAATTGCGCAGCCAAGCTTTATGTCACTTTGAAAATATGGGGTAAAAAGCATATAATTCTGTGCCTGAGGTTTTCTGGCCCTGTGCTAATGGAGTACAGCACACATCAGTTGTTTAAACAACAGTCCTCACCACTCTGGGCTCCACTGCCATAACTTGAGATGCATTTGGAGTTGAAAGTGAAACTTCAGAACATCCAGATAGTTTGTTTAACAGTAGATCAGGCATCAGCCATGGTTATTCCTATTGGACAGGCTTCTTATGTAGTGTTTAGTGGGTAGAACAAGGGAGTGGAGCTCAGAGACTTGAGTTGTAGTGCCCGTTGTGTGACCTTACACAAATTGTTTAACCTCCATGACTCAGTTTCTCCACCTATAAAATGGAGATCATACTTACCTTCCTTTGTAAAGCACTAATGAACAGAAAGATGGTATAGGCCCAATTCTGTACCATGTAAGCCAATGGGAAGATTCCATTCAAAAGGAACAGGATTGGGCCCCATTTGGTTGTAAAATATTAGTAGAAATTATAACAGTGTTACAGCCTTCTCAGAGTGACAATCTTACAATGGAAATGCCATGTCATGTGAAAGTTCCAGCATGGTGCTTAATTCCAGGTGTAGAACCCACTAGAAAGGGCAGTCGGCCACAGGCTGATCAATTACACTCATATACATCTGGAATAATTTTAACTGAATATGCCACAGGTTTACTGTGGATTAAGGATAACTTTGTTGCGATTAAATTGATCCATTGTCTGAATGAGTTTTAGCATCACAGATTGATGTTTCTAAGACTTTTTAAAATTTATTTTTAAAATTTAGCCTTCTGAATCTGAGTGGACATTTATTTTTCATTGCCATCTCTTTGCAAACAGAAAAACCAGTTAATTATTATCTGGTTTTATTTTTATTAAAACTCTCAGTTGCTGCAGTCTATATTAACCTTCAACCTCTGATCAGACCAAACTGATGGTCCGACAGAAAATGTATTTAGTATATAAAATCATTGAAAGGAACACCTTCTTCACTTTATTAGGAGAATTTGCATAGAAAATTGAAAAAAAAAAGTTGTATAACTTATTAGCAGATATTGCCCACCACTCAAATTAATTGGAAAGATTATAATATTAAATTAAACAAAAATACAGATTGTCTAATCTGCCATAAAAAAAAATTCCAGCAACCCTAAAACAAATCCAACTATTTTTATCCTTTTAAGAATGCCCATTCAACATTTCCCCACACCCCCAGCTTCTCCCTTTTAACAAGTTACAGGATAAGATTTCAACCCAAAAGTCTGCCAAAAGTTTCTGAAGTTCATTTAAAAACCAATGTTATTTAAAAAAAATAAACCTCTATTGTTTGCTCTTTAAAAATAAAAATGACCCCCCGACCCTGCAGAAAATAAAAATCTAAAGTGCTGTGGGTGCGGAGGACTGGCTGTGAGAGACGCGTGAATTCCTTTTCTCCTCTAAAGTTTTTGGATCCATGTCTCCTAATGATGTATGGATGATATATTGCATTGTGGGTGTCAATATAAGTGACGGCCATATTTGCCGGTGCTGCTACCGCTGTAAACAACCCAAAGTGTCTGGGAGACACAGAGACGCTCCACTGAATGTCAGGACATTTTTATTTCTTGCATTTGCCATGTCTCTAGGAATGTCTTACAAGCCCAACTTGAACGCCCACCTCCCCGGGACTTCCATCAACCAGGGTAAGTCTCCGATTGCAACTGGAGGGCAAGTTTTCCAGCCCTTTTTGGAGGCACAGAAAGAGCGCCGTGGTGCAGCGCGAATACCTGGGGAAAGCCCCAGACTGTAGTTTTTGTCCAGTTCTATACGTAGGGTCAGATCCTCGGAGCTGATTCATATCCGCCATTATTACTAATCACCCACAGCGCTGCGCTTCCAAGGAGCAAACTTCGGCTCCCCCCTCTCCCTCCCCGGGCCCCGCGGCGCCCCGGGGCGCTGCGCCCAGCCTGGCGCCGAGGTGCTGGCCGCCTCCGCGCGGCGCCGCTCAGTTGGTGGCTCTTTTGATCCGGCCGTTCGCTTTCCTCCATGATCGCCTCCCCAGGGCTGCTGATTGATCTGGATCAGGAATATTCTGTTCGCGGCTCAGCCGCGACCGCTGCTGGCAAGACGCTGCAAGTGCCTGGCCGCGCGTGGTGTGTGGCAAGGCAGCCGCGCTCTCTGCTGCTCGGGGCTGGGGGGGCTCGCGCTCTGGTCCCCACTTTCTCCAGGGCTGTGCCCCAGAGCGACTTTGAAACAGCCCCCCGAATCTGAAATGGCCCCCTCTCCATCAGGGTTTGTCCTCAGGGGAGAGTCCTTCAAAGTGCTGGAGTCTGGAGGAGATTAGTCTGTGCTGGATAAGTCTTCCTCTGCCAGCATGAGCTTCAGTTAGGGGCTTTGGAGAGCTTAATTTTTGTTAAAGAGCCTCCTTTCCCCCACCCCCCGTCTGTTTATTTTTATTCCCCATCTCCCCTTCCCCGTGCAAAGTGACTTGGGTGGGTTGAACTTTTTTATTTTTAAAGGTAACCATCATTTTTAAAAATGTTAATTTCTGTGGTGAACTTTGCTGGGTGTGTGCATGAAAGAACATGTGTGTGTAAATCGGAAAATTCGGAATAAAGCAGCCGCAGTTCATTCACGGTGGGATATTTTTAGGAGATCCTTGTATCTCTGCACGCCAATGGGTATTAAAACAAGAAATGGAGAAATTGTCTTTAACCGTTCTGGTCTTAACAGCTCGCTCACACATATGGTGTCTACAGGTCTGACATCAAAATATCAACAGGAAGAAATGTGACTTTATTAAAAAAAAAAGAAAAAAAGAAAGGCAGAGAGAGAAGTTTTGGTGTTTTAGAAGGGAGTGGAAATATACTTCAGTGGTTTTGCAGCACTGTCTGTGATTCTGTTCCTGTGGTATTAATTACATGTACCCCAAAGAAGCTACAATGAGTGGCAATTATAGCAGATCTCATTTTGCTGCAAGGAATTGTCACCAGCTGATAGAGAAGAAAGATATGAACTGTAGCCTTGATCCTGCAAACACCTACACATGAGAATAGCTTGAAGCATGTGAGTAGCTGACTTAAATAGGTACTCAGGTGTGTACAATTAAGCATGCATGTAAGTATTTGCAGGATCATGGCCTGAGATCAGCTTGGTACTTTTTAAAAAAAAGCCAGGAAAAAGGGACGTTCCTGACTTCAGATTCTTGTGACATATTAAAGCAGTGTCACCAGAAAGAACCAAGTGATGGAACTGTTCCTTTTTGTCCCTCACTACAGCCAGTGTCTCATTCTCTAAAATACCTCCATAGAAGAGCAGGGACTCTGAGCTTTTTGTTTTGATTTTTGGCTTACATCATGGAGCCAGGGGAAAACACTAGGCTAACTGCACATCAGATGAAAACAACGGCTAAGACCACAGCAAACGTGTTACTGAGCTATTGGTTTAAGTAACTCTGAAAGTTCTTTGTGATTTTTTTTTTTGCTGTCATTGTTCTGTCTGTATGCTCTCTAATGATCTATGATATGATTCAAGCTTTACATTTCTTTCATTCCGTTTGTCCTCCTTTTTAGTGACTTTTCAGCAGTCCCCTGTCTGTGATCCCCTAACTTGTGCTTGCTGGGTTCATGTCGTCCTTAACACCCACAGACTCTTAGCAATGAAAAATATTTTAATCGGTATCCAAAATGGGCTCTCTCTTTCTCTCGATCTCCTGCCATTATTCCTCATTCACCAGCCCTTCCTCTAGCTAGTGGCTATGCCAGCATGATGGCCTGAGGCCAAGGGAGTTAGACAAAGCAGTCCTTGCAGGGGCACACACTGCATTCAGAGTGATGTGACTGCAAATGGCTTCCCTCCTTGCTGGACCCTAATTCTGAGTTTCAGGAGGTTCCATCTCTCTTGTGTTTAAATTAAATGCCACCAGCTCAGCTAGAAGTGGCAATCCTGGGTTTGCTTCCAAACCTGGGGTTAGAGCATCCCTTTCCTTTGAATCCTGTAGAGGGGCTGAACGCAGGACATCCATCCCTTTGGCTGAAATCAGCTCTGCAGAAGCTGCTCTGCGGGAACTTGGAGTGGTTGGGGCTCAGTGGTTTGAGAGAATGTGGCCAGCTTGGGGTATCTATATAATAATGACAATGCTCTGTGCTGCAGGGTTTTTGGTGCAAGTGGGACTAGAGGGGCTGTGGTCCATGTTTCCGAAGTCTGTGTCTTCATTGCACAGTTAACTTGTGTTGTCTACGCACTGGTTAATTCCTCTCCACTTAGTCTAGTTCGAGTGAGAGTGGCCACTCTACAAAATAACAGATGAGCTACCCAGAGTGGTTCTGTTAGCAGCTGATGAGTTGTACTAACCTGAGCTGCAGACTATACCGCCAGGCAGGGCAGCCACCACCAGCTAAAAGGTCACCACCTGGGGTTGTGTGTGTGGATGGGTCTCGAATTAGGGACAATGCTCAGGTTATAAACCAATTTACTTGTGCAGTGAAGGCAAGCCCTGAGAGAGAGGAGAGTTGCCATAGGGGCAGGAAGGGCTGTAAAGGGTTAATGGGAGATCTGTGGGGATTCCCTGCAGATCTTGGGATGGCTGCGTAAGTAAAGTCGGTCTACTCCACAGGTGATTTAAACCCCCTCCCCAGCTACATAGTACTGTGGGCGCTCCAGGGGCCTGATTCTCCAGTGCCTTGCAGCGTTGTCATTTACACTAGTTCAAAGAGAGAGTCATTTGCTTCCAAAGCAGAGTTTTACACTGGCTCTGAACTTGCTTTGCCCAGCTGTGAGCGATGATGCAAAGCTCAGGACATTAAGGGTTTAGGCCCCATGTGATTAAACTTGCAGTGTTTTTCCAGGTATCTGTAGTCTTCCCATGGGACTTTCCACTCTGGAGCCTGGGCTCTTGTGGTATAACATTCAGTGCTGGTCCTGTATTTCTAAACCAGCCACTTGCAGACATGTTCTTAATCTCAAACACACAACCTTCCATTTTTTAAGGTCCTTTTTATTTTTATTATCTCACTCACTTTTTTTTGTTTTGCTTTGTTTGTTTAAACAGGGTTAGAGCCATTATGGTTGTATTTTGTTTGCACACCAACATCTTTAATAATTTCACCTGGAATCTGCACAGCTCTGGGAATGGTATTTGCAAGGGGCATACTGTATCAGTCTTTGATTATTATTATTATTTTTGACAGCGTTAACAAAATGCTAAGATCAGAGTGAAGTTTTAAAACTTCCATATGTAGAATCAAATTCCAGCAGATTATTGTAATGTTAAAATAGTAGGCTGCATCCCGGCTCCACGTTCTTCAACAGCAACCCTTTAAACAGAAAAAATATTGTAACCTAGGACTTCTGTAGTTCTCACAGTGCCTGCAGTGTTACCACTCAAACTTTACAGTGACTGAGATTCTCTGGCTCCAAAATCACAAGTACCTCCCGCCACTTGAGCCAAGAGAGAATCTCCATTATCTGGTATCAGTATAGTAGGGGCACAGCACAGCTGAGAGTTCTGATTCGAGCCAGAAGAGGGCAGTAGAACATATGCATGCTAGCTAGTCTCTGATGTCCAATAATATGTTACATTATTAATATTAAGGCTCTGACTCAGCTCCATAAACAAACTGCTTCCTTGACGTTCTTTATGTAATGATATTTAACATGATCCTGTTGTCCGTATTCAGGTTTTATGGAGTGGGGGAGTCTATTGTGCCACAGCAGTGCAGAAAATGAAGTACTCTGTTAAGATAGCAGTTTGTGGAAGCTTTTACATACTAAACTATGCTAGACACAAGGAGTAATTTGTGGGCATTATAAGAGCTTTAACATTGGTTTTCCAGATTTACATTATTTTTAAAAAAAAATCTTTCTTGTCTTGGTTTCACTCTGTCAGAGATTCACAGTGGCATTGTATTTATGACTGTAATTAAATTTGCTAAAATTTAATACAGCGCTTGCTCACTCTTCACTGGAAGTCCAAGTCATGTTAAAAATAGTCTGAAAAGAACTGAGCTAAACATGCTGATTAGTTTACTTTTTCCAGATGTAACTCACCTGGTCCTTTATCAAATGAGTGCTACCTTCCCTCCTCCCACCCAAAAAAATAGGAATGGATAATGTCAGGGGGACACTGACAGGTATTTTTTTGCTCAAAATAGCGAAAAAGGTGTGGAATTTACAAAACTGAATATGAATGACCTTTGTCTATGTATAAAATGTTAAAGCTTAAAAGAGGTTCTTTGGCTGTTGCGGAAGAATAACTTAGCATTTTTTGTTTGTTTTTGTTTTTAAGGAAATCGCCTGATTCTCATTTGGCTTCCATTTACACCAAAGCCCATTTCCAGGCTCTGGCAATGTAAAGGGGATTTAAAGTGGGTGTAAATATAAAGTAAATAGATATAATGAATGTCTCGTTTACACTGTGAGAGCACGGTAAAGGGGATCAGTCCCAATATTTTCTACAAAAATGGCTTTTTTATTGTTTGTTTATTTAAATATTCAGTGGGACTGGAGTGTTTAGGGGAATTGGTAATGAGACACTGAGTGTTTCACTGCTAGGTTGGCAGTGCTTGTCCCATTCATTGCCCTGGTGCAGCAATAGGATCTGCCTGGATAGACACAGATGCCTATGTGGCATCTTAATGATTAAAATAATAGAACTGTCAGACTGGAAGGGACCTTGAACCAATTTCTAGTTCAACTCCCCACACTGAGTCAGGACCAAGTAAAGCTAGACCATCCCTGACAGGTGTTCGTCCAACCTGTTCTTAGACACTTCCAATGATGGGGATTCCACAACCTCCCTTGGAAGCATATTTCAAGATTAACTACCCTTATAGTTAGAAAGTTTTTCCTAATAAATAACCTAAATCTCCCTTGATGCAGATTAAGCCCATTACTTCTTGTCCTACCTTCAGTGGACATGGAGAACAATAGATCACCATCTTCTTTTTATAATATCCCTGAACAGATTTGAAGACTGTTAGCAGGTCCCCTCTCAGTCCTCTTTTCTTTAGACTAGCATGCTTTGCACTTGTCTTCATTAAATTTAATCTTGTTGATTTCAGACCAATTCTCCAGTTTGTCCCGATGGTTTTGAGTTTTAATCCTGTCTTCCAAAGTGCTAGTAACCCTTCCCAGCCTGAAGTTATCCACACATTTTATACTCATACTTTTCACTTCACTAGCCAAGTCATTAATGAAAATATTGAATAATGCCAGACCCAGAACAGGACCCTACTAGATACGCCCTCCCAGTTTGACAGTGAAGTATTGATAACTACTCTCTGAGTATGGTCTAGCAATCAGTTTTGCACCCACATTATAGTTAATTTTATCGAGACTACATTTCCCTAGTTTGCTTTTAAGAACATGTGGTGCTGTCAAAAGCCGTAGTGAAACCAAGATACATCACATCTACACCTTCCCCCCATCCACTAAGCTAGTAACCCTGTCAAAGAAGGAAATAAGGTTGGTGTGGCATTATTCATTCTTGACAAATCCGTGTTGGCAGTTACGTATAACCCTGTTCTCCTTTAGGCGCTTACAATTTGATTGTTTAATAATGTTCCAGTATCTTTCCAGGTATCAAAGTTAGGTTGACTGGTCTATAATTCCCTGGGTTCTCTTGGTTCCCCTTTTTAAAGGCAGGTACCATGTTTGCCCTTCTCCAGCTGTCCTCCATGAGATTGCAGTGAAATTTTGTATAAATGAAGCCAAGATGTTTTGAGTGATAAGAATTCATGTTCTTTCCTTCTAAGTTTGAACATTAAAACCACGATTCAGACTGATGTGATTGTAAAATGGCCAGATTCCACAAACTGGGCCTGGCATCTGGGGTGAAATCCTGGCCCCATTGATTTCTCTCTTTGTGGGTAGTCACTTGCACCTGTGCCTAGGGGCTGTAGAATTCCACCCAATCAAAAAGGCAGCAGTTTGCCCAGAGTACAAGGCAGTGGAGAAATTTACCCAATGATCTTAATTCTGCTCTCACTTAAACCAGGTTTACATGGCTGTGATGCCAATAAGCTCAATAGAATTATTTCCAATTTACATTGGTGGTTTTGAGAGTAGAATCAGGCCTATATGTTCATTACACAATCTTAGTTGGGCAAATGTGTTAAACTCAAAATTAATCCACTTGTATAAAAAATGCAATTTAAGATGAACTGGCTTTTTCGTAGGGCTGAGAGTTCTGTGTGGGGTTTTGTTCTTAAGAAAAAGCTTTTATTTTCTGCTCTACTTAGAAACATCAGGTTTTGCCTTGATTGATTGATTGATTAATTGCCAGAGGATTCTGTGGATGACTAGACAAGTGGGGGGATTTGACATCACAGGAAAATGACAGCTTAGCAACTGAGAGGGGAGTAGGGTTTTATTCAGACTGTTTCAGATGTGTTTTTTAACACCTGTTTTTGCTCAAATGCTTGACAAACGCTTGGGATAAGAGCACTTTGTGAAAAATTCACACCTCCTGCAGAGGCACTGTGGGATAATTGTATGGATTTTCTCCAGCAAGCACCAAAATGTTCACAGATTTTGTACCAGTATAAATACTTCAGTTAAAATAATAAAATCAACCCCCTAACTAAATAGTTATACTTGTAGGACCCCTAGTGTGGAAACAATTATACTGGAATAAATGTTCTGTATATTTGTGTATTTTTTTCCCTTTCCCATACAGGAATAACTACACTGCTATAAGCATCTGTAACTTTATGCAAGTGGAGGTGGGGGGGGGGGGGTTGTACCACTTTAGCTACTTCTGTGTAACTAAAGCAGTATAACTTTTGAGTGTAGACAAGGCCGCAGTTAAGCAGCACAGCAGGTTTGGATGCGATAAACATGCCACATGGTTGTGTGGTGACAAAAGCTGCCACCATGTAGCTGTAACTGTCTGTGAGTGTTGTAAGCACGTCAGATGAGAGTGCCTTGACTAGCTACAGAAACGCAGTTTACTTTGCAGCATGCACAGGGTTTTGTGAGCTCTCTAAGCACAACCTGACTTCCCATCCACTTCACTTGCTGGCAACAGCAGATTTAAAAATACAAATTCTCCTCAACCAGACGAGTGAAACCAGAGAGAATTGAAGGAGCAGCTCTGCAGGAAGGAAGAGGAGTTAAAGGCAGGGAAGCTGGGTGGGAGGCAGATAGTGCTCCATCCAGCTCCTACTGCAGTCAGTGGAAAGTTCCTGCTGCCTTCAGTGGGAGCTGGGTTGGGCACATAGGGCCTGATTCCAGGCCCGTTGAAGTCTATGGGATCTTTCTATTTACTTGAATTTCACTGGATGTTGAATCAGGTTGAGAGAGAGCAGATGGAGGTAAGTTGTGGGGCTGGAAGGGGGAGGATTGGGAGTAAATGTGAAAAGTCATTCCAAGAGTGCAGCTGAATCTTGAGAGGAGCGGATGTCTGAGTCTGAGGAGTGCAACTAGCATCTGCCATTCCTCCAGAGGCTCTGGTGACAGTCATACTCCAGCATTAGTCTCTCTTAACTGTTTGTGATATTGCTAACTGCCAGCATTCAAAGGTAATGGGTCAGGTCCCAAAAGCATGAGATTTAGAAAAAATACATTTGGGGTTCTTGTCTGATATGTGGTTTCTGAATCTTCGGGGGCACTTGGGTCACATTTTCAAGCTTTTTTCCTGCAGTCAAGAGAAAGTGAAACTTAAAAACTTCTCTTTTTGAACTTCTCTAAAAATTGCTAAACATTTCTCCTTTTTAAAAAATATGCACGCTGAGATTCTCACATGATCGCTTTCCTCCAGCACCTGGAGCATTAAGAAGAACATCAAATAGTGCAAGGCTTGTGATAAATCCATGAGCGTTGTCGGCAATGTTTACGTCTAAAGCTAGATAAATCAGCATGCCTATCATCTTGTCGCCCACACCTCCTTTATCAATATCAGCATGGATTGGCTACCAGCCTAGGGTTAGGCGATGTGTATCCCAAAATCGCCACCATCAGACCTTACACCCTTCAGTGAAGATCAGCAGCCTTGACCTCAGTTGGATTAACCAGGGGAGTGAATTTGAGTTGTCCCTGCAGCTGCCACTCTCCCCTCCACCTCCACATGGATAGTGAGAACATACTGCTCCAGGTCCCATATGTTCAGGTCTAGAGTCTGACTTTAGCTTGCCTCATCCTGGTGCTGGCAGAGGGAGAAAGCTGCTCAGGTAGCCTGGACAGATGCCATATAGCACTCTGCAGATCTCATCGGCACTTTGGATCAGCCCAGGGTTGATGCCAGAGAAAGACAACATCCAAACGCCATGCTGGATCTTTTACTCTCTTCTATGCAGTACAGTCATTTTGACCTCTTGACCTGGTCTCCTGTGACTTAGGATGCCATTTGGGGCTCGCTGGCCTGGTTTTGCTGCTCATTATAATGACAAGGTCCAGCAAATATAATTTGAAATCTATTAAATGCTAAGATACACAAATGTATTTTGGATTAACTACGTAAAAAAGTCTAAGACCCGAGGCCCTTCCAGGGGATTAATGGGAGAGCTGAGAGGCTAAGAAGGTCCGTTACCCCTCACCAGACATTAATTCTCAGGAAATACTCTGCACTCAAGCTCGTTAACAGGATCACAACCGCATTTTAAATAAATACAAAAATTTGATTTTCTTTTTATTGAGCCAAGTCCCACACACTCCTCCACTCCCTGTGGGAATGACTGGCAGGTATCTGACATGGGCGCTTGCAGCACGTGGAGAACTGGTATCACAGCAAAGCTAAATCCCCTTCTTTGTTCTCTGTGCCTGCTGCTACTGATAAAGTGGTTGGCGCATGGCATTATGTCTTATTACATTTTTGATGCAGACTGCAAAGAAACAGGTAAACTCACCATGGTTACCGCTACTTGTCATTCGGCAGGACATTCTTTGCTCTGTAATGGCCTCTAGTGTCTGCATCACAGCTTTGCATATGCTGTGAGTAAAGTAGACAATACAATGTCCCTGGCTGCTCCAGTGCCAAAATTCCATTGATCTGGTTATTAATGAGAAGAGATGCACTTGGTGTGACTAAAATCCCAGTGCCAATCCTTTTCCCATAGCTCTCTGACAGGATCAGTCTTTTAGTAAATTCTCCTTAGTGGTTGTATACTTTTTCCTTTAATGCTAATTCAGCCACTGTCAGAATCTGCAGCTACTCTGCAGTAACAATGCCATATTGTTGTCAGTGTCCAGATCTGTGAAACTTTCTCATGCAGCACCTTGCTGCGGTGTCACTGCTTTGTCTCCATGCATCAGGCACCTGATGGTTTTTGTTCTTATCTGTACGCTCCTTATGTTGTAATCTTGACTTCTATCCAGATTGGGAACAAAACATAGTTCAAATTAACATGGTCTAAGCAGGAGATCAATGAAATGTCTGGTCTGTATTGTTAAAAGCAGCCAGCTGAAACAAATTTTAGTTGTTTTCTACTTATTTTTTTTTTTTTTTTTACTTCATAACCAATAGGAAAGATGTGGCTAGTTGCTAGGACAGGTGACTGGAGTCTGGACTCCTGAATGTCTTGTCCTTGTTAACTGATTCAGGGCTTGACCCTGTAAATGCCTTTCCACCCAGGTGGTGTCCTTATTACTGCAAGCAGTTCCACAGACTTCAATTAGACATTTCAGAATCACCTGGTGGAAAGCATTCACAGGATTGGTCCCATACTTTGTGAATGCAGGGAAAGACATTTAACCTACCTATGCCCAGTTTTCTTTTCTGTAAAATGGGCATAATCAAACTCCACGTCCTTACAGCATGCTGGGCTAATTAATGGTTGTAAAGCATTATGAGACCTTTGGAGGAAAGGTGCTACTTCCTGCAAAGTAGCATCATGGATGTCTGTTTGACAACATTATTATAGATTTTTGAAATGTTGGGTAAAATGTGGATATAAAAATATTGCAAGTGTAAGTGTGTCCTGAGACAACCACTCACATTACAGAGTGTAAGAATTGAGAACGTTAAGGTATACCATCATTAGGAAAAAGGTGTGTTCGTACCTCCATGTTAGCAACCCTTTCAAGACGAGGCAGTCTAATTTTTCAAACAAATTAGCAGATTGAGCTAAAGGTTAAAGGGGAGATGAGTCTTCAACTCAAGCAGCTGACTCATTAAAAAGCTGCAGCCCACCTTGTCTTCACTAGGATTTTATCTCACATTAGCTAACTCAAGTTAAGAACACTCTTTCTTCTTGTAATGAAGAAAGAGGCCATCATGGTTCCCTGTGATTGTTATAGAAGCACAAAATTAGGAAGATTAGAGTCATGGTTCCATCATGCACTCAATAGCACTTCTTAGAGCGTGATCTCTGCTTCCTCTGGTGGTGTCCTTGCAAAAATAAATAAGAGTCAGGAGTAAAAAACTAAACGGAACAAAATGACTCTCACAATGTCAAATCCTTTTCATTTGTATTTCATTTAAATTCCAAATAGGGCCATGGACATGGGAAGGGAGTGGGAGAAGCCTTGAAATTTTCAGGGAAGGAGTTTGTAGAGAAGGGAGCTGATGTGTCTGAGGCTGCACAGAAAGCCTGGACAGAAGGAAGCTACTGTGGGAGCAGGAACATTTAAAGAGGAAGAGGAGAGAAAGAACAGCTAAACATGACAATATAAATCCCCCTTAGGTCAGATTCTGCAACCCCTACTTGGGCAGAACTCCCAAGAAGGTTATGAAAACAAGCAGCAGGATCAGGACCCTTACATGCCTTTTTATGTTTTAAATGGTGCATTTTCCTGAAAAGGATGATAAACGATGACTGAGGAGGCTGCTTCAATGGGCAGAGGAAGTGAGATCAATAGGTGCCTTAGCAGACTCGTGTGGACAGAGGTTGAGCCCTTAAATCAGCAATGCACAACACTGGATCTGTCTATCGTGTGTGTCTCCTTTAACTGTTGATTGTGGCCCTCAAGGAAAAGGAGGAAGTGATCTGATGTCCCCCCCTCCCCCCGCATTTTGAATATTAGAAACTGATTAAGGAATCTGTTCAGATTCCCCTCTACCGGGGCAGATCTTTGACAGATAACACTGGTCTTGTAACTCTTGGTTAATGTAAAAAGCCACATTAACTTATGGAATAATAAAGGACACAAAAGGTTTTGGGTTTATTTGGGGGAAGCGTAGGAGGAATGTTCCTGTGCAGTATGAGTAACTCACCTTGAACTCCTTCAGGAAAAGGCACTTTCTGAAAGATTGCATCAAGTATAGCAGTTATCTTATGAGGAACCTATTATTTTAAAAATAATCAAGATGGAACATTAAGTAGATAATTACCTCTGTTACTTTACGATCCATGCCAGATTTATTGACCCTAGAAGTAATGTCTGTCAGTATTTACCTAAGGGGACCATAAAGCTTGATAATGCCTAAAGTAAATATATGTTCATAATAAAAATGTTCTGTCAGTGCAGTTTAACTTCACTCTGAAGTCTGATGATCTCGTGAAATATCAGACTTAGTAACACAAAAGTGGTGTTTTATTAGTGATCTCTTTCCTTGGTTTATTTGCATAGCCCAATCCTACTGGTTAAAAATGTTTGACATCACACAAGAGATGAATGTGATGAACAATATTCACTGTTGATGTCACACAATGAATAGTTGTGGTGTAGGCTCAAAATAGCTTTTAGGGTGATTTGCATTGCAAATATGATGACTATTTGAGTTGTAAAATTATAGCCATATTTAAAGTAAGTCTACAGAACATTTGATTTTTATATAGTGTTGAATTTTTAACAGTACAAATGATATACCCAGGCTTGGCAGAACTTAATTTTGACTTTTTCAGTGTTTATTTTTGAGCATTTTTTTCTATTAATGATTTAAATATTCACAGTTGTGCAGAATGATGGGGTGTGGGGTCAGACAGTAGACACTAAGGTTCAGAAAATTTAAACTTTATAACTGTTAAAACACAAATTGTCAAAATATATCAAGTAAATATCCTTAAATCAGACTCTTAAGTTCTCAAGCAGCTTTTTTCTTACTTTGCCTATCTGTAAATTGTGATTATTGTCAACGGGAGAATTTTTGTCATGGGTTTGTGTGGGTTTGGTGAAATTATCATTTACTGACATTTACCAATTACAAATCTAATCCTTCCAAGTCTAGATATATCTGTAATGTCATGGCCTGCACTTCTTTCACTTGTACAGTGTACACTACAGGATGGTTACTTTAACTGTCTGTCCTGTTTGCAGTGAACAGTGTGACTCCTGCGTTACTGATCTGGCAAAAAATGTTGACAAGTTAATGTTTGTTTAAAAACAACACCACGTCCCTGAATTATACCCCAATGGGTATTGACTAATTCATCCTTGGATAATAAATCTTGCTTTCCTATTTTTTCTTCCTCCAAAGCTGGAAGTGTTCACTCTCCCTCCACAAGTATGGGAACCTCTGCACAATACAGACAGCTTATAAATGATTATGGACCCCCGTCTCTAGGCTATACACAAGGGATGCAGGTAAAATTCAAATGGTTTTAAATCGTATTGGTGACAAGGTTTGAGCAGTAGTATGAACTGTGGCATGCAGACTGATGTGACCCTCCCTTGCTTTGAAATGAAACATAAATGGCAGACAGATTCATCACATGCATCCTGGTTTCATATTAAACTAACTGTAGTGCTCACTGGGGGTTATAGAATCATGTGTAAGTCTGCAACTGACTTCAGGAGGTCGTTTAATCCATCCTCCCATGCTGAGGCAGGGTATTTAAGAACTAACCATGAGTCCCTGCCCTTCTGACCACTGGTGAACCGTGATGTGAGTTGTGTTCAAAGACAAAGGCACAGGTGTAAAACAGTCAAAGATTATAATTTGATGGTAAAGGCTGCACCAAACAGGAGTCTATTAGTATGACTTTTAAAATACAAAAATAATATTTAATAGTAAATATATCTGTAAATTAAGATTTACCCCAGCAAAAGAGTTATAAAATGCATGATCCAAACCTTCCTGTTGGCTGCTACAAGAATCTAACTGGTCAACTTTTGTGGAATGGCTTCTGCCATTTAACAGGGAGAAGGAGGCCTTCTCTGGACAGCTTTCTTGTGTCTCTCTCTCTCTCACTGACTCCACCTATTTTAACATACTTGAAAACATGTCTGCTCAGTTTTTCCCTGTACTACCACTTAAAATTACAATGAATGGAGGGAAAGAGAGATGAACTTGTGCATTGTGCTAGTTAATGATTTGCAGTGCTGTTCTGATGAAATGTTAAAAGGTCCCAGCCCTGCAGTCAGATCTGCCATGATAGATCCTTGCAACTCCATCGTACCTCCTCGTATCCGATTGCAGGAGCAGGGACTAATGCAGCATTGTGTTTAAAATCCTGTAAAACTATGAACTTGATGCATTTAGTGCAAGTGACTATGATCAACTGGGGCACATTATGAAACAGATTCTTATGATTGTTTTAATCTGCTATTATTTTTTGCCATGTATAATTGATTAATTTATTTCAAACTGTAGGGTACCAGCAGCAGTCAAGTACCACAAAGCAAATATGCAGAACTTCTAGCTATCATAGAAGAATTAGGAAAAGAAATTAGACCTACATATGCTGGAAGTAAAAGTGCCATGGAGAGGCTAAAACGAGGTAATTGTTTTGATAGAATAGACAGTTTTTTTGATCGATTATTTACAAACCATTTCCCCACATCCCTTACTTCAGAGCTGGGGGAACTCTTACGCTGGCTTGACTTAGTGTGTTTAGCTGAGTTGCTTGTTTAACATGGCTTCGCAATCGCCTGTTCACCTCCTATGTGACAAACCAATGACTGAATGTATTTCATGTGCACAGAGGGGTGTAACTTGCACCTTCTTCCAGCCCCCTCACTGTGTATATAACATCAATGGGGCAGAGGGGGGGAGGAATAGCTCAGTGGTTTGAGCATTGGCCTACTAAACCCAGAGTTGTGAGTTCAATCCTTGAGGGGGCCACTTAAGGATCTGGGGCAAAAATTGGTCCTGCTAGTGAAGGCAGGGGGCTGGACTCAATGACCTTTCAAGGTCCCTTCCAGCTCTAGGAGATTGGTATATCTCCTATAAACTCTAAACTCCCAAAAGACTTACTTAGAATCCCCTAAACTATACTCCAAACCATGTACCAAAGCGTCACTCATACATCACCTTTCCAGCTGGTCCACTTCATCTTAACTGAATGTATCTTTGCTAGAAGAGATTCTACCCCATGGTAACTTGCATATTGAGGGGCCAGTAGAGAGGCATGTGGGGGAGGGGGAACAAATGGGAGGCTAACGTTGAACTAGCCAGCATCTTCCTCTATCACATGTATTCCTACTCCTCCTGGCTCCCGTTTGTAAATTCCACCTGTTTAGACATCAATAAGCAGATGTAAGTAGATCTAAGGGAGCCTGAGGCTACTAGAGTCTAAGGGCCCAGTTCAGTTCCTTTTGGCCAGCAAAAGAGGGTGGTAAGTATCCTTTCCTCTTGGCTGGGGAAATCGCTGCATGCCTACAGCTGGTGTAGCCAGCTCCACACCATCCCATGCAGGAGGCATGTCAAGGACATTCCTGAAGTGCTGCTGGAGTGACCCATAAGGGCCATGGGCAGTTGGGTGCAAGGGATTTCTCCAAGCTGCTCTATCCTGTGCCAGAGGCTAAAATGGTCTCTGATTAGCCCAGCAGCTGGGTGGTGCAAAGGTGGCATTAAGCCAGCTATACTTAAGGCCCAGAATGTATCTGCCACCATGTGCAGTAAAATGAATAGTAGCTGTTCTTGGAAGGCATGTGATAAAGTCTGCTGATAAGAGTGGTAAAGTGGAATCAGGGCTGACAAATCAGTGTTGCAGGAGTCTCTTTATTGCACTGGCTGAACCAGTGTCAAAATAAATCAAGAATGGCACTAGGCTACAAGAAGGATGTGGCAGAGACCTGGAAAAGTTCAGACTGTCAGCACGAACAAGTGCTTGCTGAACAGTTGCTAGATTAAAGTTGTGCTTTCCTACATTACAGTATGTATTTATATAGGCATCATGGATATCAGCCAATTTTTCTGACATCTTCTGACTCAGAAACTTGCCCACTCAATAGTGGAGGAGGTTCCTATGAGGAGGAATTAAGTGTGTGTGTGGGGAGCAGACAGTAGTATGATGGGGCAGGTCCGGGGGAATCTTGCAGGTGTCCCTCATGGGAGCGGGAAGGTATCTGCTATACGGAGCATTCCTCCTGCAGGAGACTTCTGTCTTGTGCTCCACCAGCTTAAAAGCCACACAGGCTATCAAGTTTTGAAATCAATTAACTGTCTGTTTTCTACCTAATTCAGGGTAGTTCTGCTGCATAAACTGGGCACCTTGCCAGATAAAGTCTAATGTGCTGCTTTGAGTCTATATCTGTGCATACTATAGTTACAGGCACCAATTTCCTAGTGTGCATATATATATATATATATTTAACCCTTTGAAAATCCTTGTAACCCTAAATTTTCTAGTGTAATGATTTAATGGGCAATTATTTCTTTGGGTGCAATCACTGGCTGTTGCTCTGTGACCTTGAAGCTTCCAGGCTGCCAGTTCTTCAGAGGCAACGTACTTTGAGTTTGATGAGGCTAAGCATCTCCTACTGCTCAACAGCAACTCCTCCACCCAGTTAAGGAGCAGTAGTGGTGAGCTCTGAGCAGAAACGAAACTATTCTCTCTTGCCCTGAAAACTTGGTGCCAGAGTGTAGCGCTGTCTGCACTGGGCAAGTCATGCCAAAATCTCCCTTGGACCAAACACAGGCTCAGACTCCACTGCTGTGAACTTTGGTAGCACTAATCTAGATCTGCCACTAGTGTTTTAAGTACCAAGGCTGGGACTTGAACTAGAATTTTCAAAAGCAGCTTATGTCAACGAGACCTGAGCAAGGTTAGACAACATGGTGCTTAAAATGATGGCCTATCTACGCTAGCACTCTGTGTTGTTAACGCTGGGGGAGCTTAAACTTTGACTTTCAAGGTGACAGTTATGGGTCTGAGTCGAGAGACACCTTCTCGAAGAAAAAATTACTCAACGGACAGATCAGGCTTTTTGATTCGATTATTTTTAGCAGATTTTCAAATTACAATTATGCAAAATTTTTTTTTTTTTTTAATTAAGATTTGCAGTTTAAAATAGGCCTGAGCTGCAAAGTTTAGATCCATCGCTGAATGTGGAACTTAAGTTCACAGGTGCCTGGATTCAGGGTTTTGGTCAGGACACATTTTTAACTGAAGTTTAACATAATGGTCCCTTCTGGCATTAATCTGCAAAAAGATGCCAGTTAGGAGAACCAAACTCACTTGCTTTAACTGCAGTTGGGATGCTGCTGCCGCCACCGCAGTTATGGTACATTGCCGCACCTTTGCAAGCTATTTCAGGACAGAAACATTAAACCACGTTTTTGAATTTCAACTGTCACCTAATCTGATGCTTCCAAAAAATCTACTATTCTTTTGCAGGCATCATTCATGCTAGAGGATTAGTTCGGGAATGCTTGGCTGAGACTGAACGGAATGCAAGATCCTAGCCTACTAATTAAGTTACAAGACTTTCCATCTCTTTATGAAGAAAAACGTAATACTTATTCCTTTTGAAACATGCAGATGAATCTTTTTATTTTGAATGTTTTACTCTTTTTTTTGTCCTTATGAAAATGTACAGTTAAGAATGAGAAGATTTTTCAATTTATTGAGGGTTTACATTTTTTTTTAGATGTTAAACTCCCCAAATTCTTTCTAAAAGGTTAAGACTAAACTGCATGCAGAGGAATGTTTTCTCTCCCGCAGACTATACTTAAGTTCCTTTCTTATCCAGCCACAGTCTTTTTTTTTTATTATTATTATTTCTTTGACTATATTCACTTAACCCCACATGGTCAATCTTTCAACCTTTGACATAAGCTCTAAGGATTTTTTTTTAAATAACTGCACTGGTAGCATGTTTTACCTAGTAGTCGGCTATACTCACACAGTTTGCCACACAGCATAGACCCTGCTTAGAAATAACTCTTCTTTTGCATAAGCATTTGCATGATTGTTAGTGCTTTGGAGTCCATTTAAAGTGCATGAGTTATAAATACAGAAGATAGAGCAACCTAACAATAACAAGGTCCCAGAAAACTAATTTTCACCCTAAGGCTGAAGATTTCAATTGTAAGTTTGCCAAAAAACAAAATTCTGGATAAATTACTAAAACTTATTTGCATCTTTGTATGTATTTATTACTTGATGTAATAAAGCTTATTTTCATTAACAATTTGTATTAAAACTATGTACAGTCACTTTAATCAACCTTATGTTAAAAGTGCAAAAGAACTCAGTAGATAGGCCAATGTTTAACCTTCATGCAGGAGCCTCAAATCCAGGAACAGACTAGGGAACAGTGCTGCAGACTGCTGGAGATGTTCCAGCCATAGCACTGGCCTGACGCAGTTAATCGCTGCAGGAAGCAGGTAAGGCTGCTTGCCGGCTCCATTACTACTTATAAAAAGCGAAGTGCGGGGTATATATAAGAATGAAAGATACTGTAAAGTTCAAGAGATGTGATTTGACACCTTGTAAAAAAAAAAAAAAATCACCACCACGCCATTAAGATGGAAGATCACTTCTTTCCTGTGTGATTTTAAATCAACATCTTTAATAAAATGGAGTAGATGCTCCCTATTCAAATAAATTAGAGGAAATTTTAACAGAATAAAGACCCTTTCTGAGGTGAAACTATTCAAATGTAGTATGATACAGAAAAGACAATGGCATAACACTGGTATTCAGTCGCATCAAAATTCTGCATGGTAAACTAAGTAAAACTGGACAATGAAACCCAAAGAAAGGGATACTTATCACTGCAAACTATGGATGTTAGGGGATAATAGTTTTGGGAAAGGGACACTTTGTATAAGAATGGTTCAGATGAGTGAACTCACCAAAGTTGCTTTCAACCTACAGTATCCTCTACATGTTTGTCTGATAGTTATCACATCTTTCTTCAGTTGACAAAGATGTAATGTCTAAAAACTAGGGCTGTCAAGTCATTTTAAAAAACAGTTTTAATCACACTTAAATGATAGAATTTCAATTTAAATTTATTAAATATTTTGGATGTTTTTCTACAATTTCAAATATTGATTTCAATTACAACACAGACTACAAAGTGTACAGTGCTCACTTTATATTTTTGATTAAATATTTGCACTATAAAAAATAGTATTTTCAATTCACCTTCTACAAGTACTGTAATGCAATCTCTTTATTGTGAAAGTGCAACTTACAAATGTAGATTTTTTTTTTTTACATACTTGCACTCAAAAACAATGTAAAACTTTAGAGCCTACAAGTCCACTCAGTCCTACTTCTTGTTCAGCCAATTACTAAGACAAATGAGTTTGTTTACATTTATGGGCAATAATACTGCCCGCTTCTTATTACAGTATCACCTGAAAGTGAGAACAGGCATTCACAAGCCACTGTTGTAGCCAATGTTGCAAGGTATTTACATGCCAGATATTCTAAACATTTGTATGCCCCTTCATACTTTGACCACCATTCCAGAGGACATGTTTCCATGCTGATGATGGGTTCTGCTCAATAATGATCCAAAGCAGTGTGGAGTGATGCACCTTCATTTTCATCATCTGAGTCAGATGGCACTAACAAAAATTTTTTGTTTTTGGTGGTTCGGGTTCTGTACTTTCTGCATTGAAGTATTGCTCTTTTAAAACTTCTGACAGCACATTCCACACCTCGTCTCTCTCAGATTCTGGAAGGCACTTCAGATTCCTAAACCTTGGGTCGAGTGCTGTAGCATCTTTAAAAATCTTATATTGGTACCTTCTTTGCATTTTGTCAAATCTGCAGTGAAAGTGTTCTTAAAATCTAACGTGTGCTGGGTTGTCACTGGAGACTACCATAACATGAGATAAATGGCAGAATACAGGTAAAACCACAGAGCAGGAGACATACAATTTCCCCCCAAGGAATTCAGTCACAACCGTCCAAGGCTCAAGTAGTGTTTCTAACTCACAGTTTTTCAAAATCACCATCTGGCGGCACTAATAGACTGTGCTTTCGAAGAGCTAATGTGGCTGTGACAGCAGCTTCATTTCTAAGCATGAACTGAACCTTACCCAATGTGGGGTTCCATCTGGTTGAAATATCTTGTACAAGAGGTTCTTGTTTCTGTCCATTTGCAGCTTGTTGTATTTTTAGCTCTGTACTGTTAACTGGATTGTATTCGACATGGCCCACAAGTTTTCTACATTTTGCCAGCACGTTTTCTAAACCACCATCGAGTGCTATTGTAATGGATCGCTGCAGATTATGAGTGATGCATGCCACATGTTCAAAAGGCAAATGACTGGCTGTTGCAATCATATTATGTGCTCTGTCAGTACTAAGTTACCTGTTCTTGAATAGTCCATTCTTTTGCAACATCCAGGAAACACTCTGCACATGTTTCAGCATAACGTCTCTCTTCAGTATGTGTTACTGTTAAAGTAAACAACTGCGGTGTCCATGCAGCATCAATTAGGTGTGCTGTGACTCCAGACAGCTGTGATTGCTCAAGGATGTCCACTGACCACCAGTCAAAGCAGCAGCTAGTGGATTTTTCAGAAGCTCCAACTTTATAGTCTTCTCATGACATAGGCCAAGTATTTGTGACGCAATGGGCTCTTGGGAGGGCATGGTATATCACTGATTGGAAGATGCAATTTGAATAACACCTCTTACCTGTCTTGTTTACAATGTTGAGTGGGCTGCAGTCCATAGCTATCCACTTTGCAATAGCATTGGTTAAACTGTTGTACTTTGTTTGATCTGTGGACTTGTAGCAACTCTGTTAGCCTGCTCTGGTGTAGCTGTCAGGATTCATTTGCTGTCAATGGGTTATCTGTAGCACAAGAACCGGAGGCAAAAGCATGTTTAGTGCGTATGTGGTACTGCAGATGTGAAGTACTTCGATGGTACTGGAACTCAGCCTTGCCTTAGCTACAGATAACTGTCTTTTTATCCAGAGAACCATCTAGAAGTTTCTTAAAAATAAACTTCCCATTCAAAAGACCTAAACTTTTGCTGCTTTGCTCCATAAACTTTTTCTGATATTTACTCACTCCAGATCATGAGAACAGTGTCCACCAAGTAATGTAGTACAGGAAGTGAAGAGGGTCAAAACAAAGCTGTGTGATTAACTCATAAAAAAAAGTTACTTGTTTTGCATTAATCGCTTGCATTAACTGCAATTCATTGACAACACTACGAGAAACGAGAGGGATTTTTTTGATAGTTCATCCAAGCTGTCTACTCTAATTTATAAAAGGGATTCTGATTTAAGTGGAAAAGTTGCTTGCGTATGGACTACAGGACTAGGTCAACTATGTTTGAGGAGAAGTCCTCATCTTTATGTGACTAAAGCATTAGAGTTTGTGCCTAAATCCTCTCACTGTGAGAGGAGAATATTCTCAGCTGATTGAGTTTCTTATTTCCCCCCCCTCCATTAACTATATTGGATAAGAGTTTTCCTGTAACATCCATTTAATTAAGGTCTTATGGATCCTGTTTTCTTACCACACCTGTCCTAAACTTGGCACAAATGAACTGATTATATTGAATCTGAGTATACTGGGATGTCCACAGCAGAAGATGAAATATATGACTGCTATTAATGTTGTGCTAAATACTTTAGCCTTGCACTAATAGCAGGTCACTAAACTCAACATTTTAATAGTGTTTATTATGAAGTCTTATAACAGTATTAAGCCAGAAAACTTCTAACATGTTTCAAGGGTAGTGACAAACTCTCTTCTTTTCCTGACAAGCCAAATCAATATTTTCTCTCACGCTTATTTGGCATCTGATTCTTGCATTTCTTTAATATGCCTTTTCTTTTCTAGAGTCTCCTTTGCTCTTTTTTTCTTTTCTTGCTTTTTCTTCTCAGCTGCTCTTTTCTCTTTAAAAATGTCACTATTTTCACCTTTGTAAAAGAGGTCAACTTTTTGCTGCAGGATTTCTCTGGCTCTCTGTCGGTTCATCTCCACTGATCTAGTTTGATGACACTGAAGAAAAAAATATTGTAAATTAATTCTGTTCATTCTACACATACACATTTTTTCCTTTTACTAAACATGTTGTACTACTGTAGAGTCTCATCCTGTAAAATCCTTAATATAAATTAATCCTAAAATTTAAAACTGTTTATATGATTAAGGAGTGGAATACTTGGCCTGTAATTTGATTTTATTTATGTACTGGCTGAAGGGAAGAAAAAGAAACTCTGAGAAGAGATTTAATTTCAGGCTAGTAAGCGAAATTGCACAAGGAAATAAGAAACCAAACTTGTCATGACAGTTTCTAAAGGAAAAGTGTTCTCTTTATGTGGTAACATTCAAGAGATGATTAGAACAATTATGAAGTGTATTAATTAAATTAGTGGCTCAAAAAAATCCACTTTAAATGAGCCAGCCTCTCCCGTTCTTCTATAGCAGTAAAGACCAAAGCATTTTTGGCAGCCACCAGATGATGTGATGTTAGTGTTTTGAGGTAGCATTTATTGTTTAAAGGTTCTTGTAGTTTGCCTACTGATTTTTGTCTTAATCCTCTCACTGGTAGACTTGAAGATTGCTCCTTCCTTCCTTTGAAGTTACTTCTGAATTTAAATTATACTGAGTAAAAGGAACACATTGTTATAGCTAGTGAGCAAAAATTTGTCTCATAAGGATAAATGGCCAACTCCTAGTTAATTATTCTTGCTCATTAATAATTTGAGGAGCAATAGGTATGCTCAGTTTGTACCAAGCTTGTTGGATCTGTAGTCTCATCTAGCATTTGTAACAGGGAAGGGAGAGCGATGAGTCCTGATTTTTTGTTCCCTGCTCTAGGACTCTGGGAAAAATCACTTAAGCTCTGTCCCTCCATTTCACCATCTGTAAAATTGAGAAATTTCCTTACAGCATAGCATGTTGGAAAGTTTAGAAAGTACTTTTGAGTTCTTTAGATGATAGGAGCTAAATTTCAGGATCCCTTTAACTGGATGTAACATTTGAATGCAAATTTGGTGCTGCCTACTTTTCCTATGAATGATATCATGAAAGGATTGCCTAAAAAAAAACTGGGACAAAGTAACACAAATGCTATCATGTAGCTCTTTAAATTCTAATTATATTATATTCCTGGGGGAATGCTACACCAAAAATTAAAAATCCTGCACACAGTATTTTAAAATTCTGCATATTTTATTTGTCAAAACAACAATATAATTAAATATTTAATGAAACCAAATAAATGAATTACCTTGACTACGATCCCAGATGGAATATGCTTCAGGACCACACAGTTGCTTGTCTTATTAGTTGCTTGACCTCCTGGGCCATCACCTCTTACAAACTGTTCTTCTAAGTCTGTTTCACTTAGTGCAAGAAGATCACAAGAATTCTTCTTTTCTGCTACCAGAAATAAAGGTACAGCCAGTCGGGGGGATAAAAACTTTTGCTGCCTCCAAAGCCATGGCCTCCAAGACAATGTACTTATTTTGGTTAGTAAGATTGTGGAATTAAACAAACTTGAAGCATTCATAAAGAAATAGAAACAAAACCTCCTCTTGACTGGAACCTAAAATAGAAAATATTTTGTTTTAACATGATTTAGTTTAGTGCCATATGACCCAATGTATTTTAAAAGATGTTATAAACTAGCTATGCAACGTTGTTACAGGTATGTCAATTCTGGAATGCTAAATATTTCAAATGAATGTTATGAAGTTGCAAGAAAATTTTTTAAAGTAGCCAAAGTTGTTGTTTTTTCTGTAAGGAATCTGTAAAATAGCCACTAATTAAAACAGAGTGACTAAACTTCAAACTCGAGGTGTTAAGTGGCACCTGAAAACACTTATTAACACCAAAAAGCCTCCCACTTCAAATGTCCAAATCTGAGCTTTCAGATACAATTAGTTCTGGTGAAATGAACTAATTGCTCACATTCTTTTTAGTTTACTTTGTCTTGAAAACTTGATTTAAACAATGGTTCAAAACAGCATTCAAACAGGGAAGCAGTTTTGGTTTATATACTCCGGGTGAAATCCTGGCCTCAAGAAATTAATGATCTGAATATTATCCCCTATATCAGAAAAAAAGGAGGTAAAGACCTAATGGAAAGAGAAGGCTATGCATCTGGCTACATAAAAACCTTATCTGGAAGTCCTTACTTAAGCAAAACTCCCACTGAGTCCTGATATCCTTAAGTCCAGATTCATTCTTGCATTAGCTTAATAGTTCCTATAGTTTTGAGACCATCCCTGGTTCCCATTCTAATTTTTAAAATAAATGGAAGTAACATGTTTTTACTTGCTGGCACTTCATGCTGCACTGACTTTACTGTATTTATCAGTATACCAACTTGATCAACTTGACTTCAAATTAAGAATCTTTTGTGCTTTGCTGTTTGCCATAAATTGTTCCTGTCATCACACCTTTGTGATTTAATTAGTGATTTTCATGCCCACTCCCCATCTGTTTCCATTTTCCCCTTCACAACCGTTTGTTTCCACATCAAAATGGACACTGACAATTTAAGACAGCAAGTGAAGGAGCAAATGGGCTATGAAGATAGAATGCCTGACCCCTAGAGGTGATCCCTGCTGGTCAGGGTTTTGATCTTTAAAGGCCTGAAAGTGCAGGGAAGCTTGCACTGCAACCACAAATGACTTCAGATTTCTAGTGCTATCAAACAGCATTGTTCCTTGTTAAGATAATAAATATCTTTGTTTTGCTTTAAATATTTAGTTATTTGGCTCAAAAGAATGACTACTTGAATATGTGAATTGTATGTCCTGAATGCAGTTGATGAAATATGTTAACATTCAACTAGCAATAAATCTACCCTGGTATGAGAAAAGGGAAAAAATGGATATGGTTTTGAGTGGTTTTAATGAGCAAGTCAAACTGGCCACTTGGTGGCACTAAAAGATGGGAATGCAATGTTTTATTGCAGAAACCATAAAGCAACTCTTAATTCTTCAAAGTATAGCAGGCAAGGAGTTATGGTAACAATTTTCCCTTTCCTCCAGCTCAGTTACTATTGTCAGTAACTGGTTGCTTAGACAACCTTAGTTGAAACAAAGGATAACTGTCTCAACTACTCATCACATGAATAGAGAAGATCTGGGGAATGCTTGATGCTTGCAGACATGTGAATTTGCTACTGTTCCTTGATGCTATAGCTATAAAAAAAAAAAGACAAACAAATATGTACAGAGCAAGACTGACCTACCAGGATTTAACTTTACACAAAACAAGGTCTTTACCTAACAGCTGTGGGATTATTTTTTTTTTTTATAGTGTGTGCAAGAGAAAAAGGAAATCATGGTGAACCTTAGGCCTAATGAGAATGGGTGGTACCTTGCTATCATTAATGTAGCTTAATGAGGGGAAACATCTTAGTCTACAAAAACAGTATCATCCCAGGGTTTTTTAATAGAGTCCTAGAAATGTCAAGGCTATCTGAATTCCTTAGATCGGGTGGTTTGTGCAGTTTGAAAGCGCTGCAATGATTATACCCTATTTATAGCATCCAACAGCACACTGGGGTTTTTAATTATTGAAGTCTCCACACATTCTTAAAACACAGAACTATCACTCTATTTTGATGAAAGGCTTCTAATAGTCAAATGTCTTGGTTAAATATATCCTGCAACTCAATCTGACAAAACTTCATCAATTTTAACAAAATGCCCTTAACAGGCTAGGAAGAAGGTCAGTACTTTAATATGCAAAATATTTTCTGGCTAGCCTTCCTAATTGGAGCAGTCAGCACATACTCCCAAATGCAAGGGTGTCACCTACTAGAAAGAGTAGTGGACAACCTGGGTATTAGGACACCTGTGTCCTAGTCCTTCTTCTACCCTGACCCACTGTATGACCTTAAACAAGTCCCTTACTATAGCTTATTTCACCCATCTCTAAGACATGCAATACCTGCCTTACTGAGGTGCTGCACAAGTGAGTAGCATTATTTAATGGATCAGTATTATCACACTAATTTGCAGGTCATATTATACATAAAAAATATAAATCCTTCCTATGTGATTTAGTCATTAGTGAAAACACATCCTCTCCTGCTTCATCCTGCAGTGAAGTCACAATCCAGTACTTACAATATCAGTTGTCAAGGAAATAACTGGTAGTAGAAACACTGCATCATGATTTTACTGCAAGATCAACTAGGAAGAGGTCTGCAAGAGACCATGATCTGATTTAAAACATAGATTGGATAGTACTCATCATGGTAAGCAATTATGGCATATACATAAGAGATGGTTTTTTTCCCCCTTCTAGCATAAGATCTTTGGAAAAGGCACCTTATCTTCATATCTGTCTGTAAAGCAACTAGCACTCTGTTGGCATTGTGTGTGTATGTATGTATGTTGGGGCAACTACGAACTAGTCCAAAACATCAGTGTTTATTTTGAAATGCAAATAACCATTTGCAATAACTTGTATCTATTTCTTAAGAAGAGTACCATCCACTTAAGGTCACTGACTAGGGTTAATAGTTAAGTAAGACCTGCACAAACTGTTTCAGTGATTCTCAATCTGCGGTTCATGCAAGTCTGCTTTAGTTTCCTCACACACTAGCAGCACCCTAACAAGCACCTGTCCCACCTATTAGCAGCATAAGGATTCTAGGATAGAGTTGAGGTTGTGAGCATAAGCTGGAGAAGCAGAGGAAAAAAATAGCATGTGGGGTCAAGGGAATAAAAAGTTATAACACCTGCTCTGTTTGGTTTGCAACCTGGGGTTCCAGTGTAGGGGGAGTGAGATGGGTCCTCTCTCTCAGTCAGTGGTGTTACCAAACAGACCCTTGACAGCTAGGGGACAGAGCTGGAGTCTCAATGTTGCAGATGCATTATCCTGCTGGCCCCCCCATCAGGCATACCTTTTGGGGGATCCATCAAGACCTCAAGTGAAGTTCTACAACCCAGTTCTAAGTCCATGAAAAACAAATTTGAAAGGGAGTCTGTGCAGCGGTGGCTAGAACAGGGGAAGGTGGCCTGGGAGCCAAGACTTGTAGATTATCTCCCCAGCTCTGGGAGCTGAGTGGGGTCAAGATAGGTGTGCAAGGAATAGGAACTGGGATTCCTGGGCTTACTCCCGAGCTCTGAGAGGGAAAGGGGGGGCTAGAGCCGGAGGGGGTGCAAGGATAGGAGCCAGGACTCCTGGGTTCACTGCTGAGCTCTGGAAGGGAAAGGGGGCTAGAGCCGGGGGGGGGGCAAGGATAAGGAGCCGGGACTCCTGGGTTCGCTCTCGAAGGGAAAGGGGGGATAGCGCGCGTGGGGGGGGCAGGGATAGGAGCCGGGACTCCTGGGTTCGCTCTCGAAGGGAAAGGGGGGCTAGCGCGGGGGGGGGCAGGGATAGGAGCTGGGTTCTCGCCCCAGCCTGTAGCCTGATAAGCCCCGGCGAAGAGCTGGCCGGAAGTCCAGCTGAAAGGGGGAGGGGCGCCAGCCGGGGCCATTCTTACTTACCGGCGACTAACGGTCAGTACAGCCCCTGCAACATCCCCATCGGCCGTTTTGCGCATGCACCCCAAGACAGTACCCAGACATACATTTGCGCATGCGTAAAACGCTTTACTGTACTGAGCCGTATGCGCGTTCTGCGCATGTACAATCCGCAAAAATCCCTCACAGTCCGTCATTGAGCATGCGTGGGCAAGCCAGGCCTTCCGCACTATGCCGGAGCGGAAAAGCCAATCACTGGGCAGCAGCCTGTGTTACGGCCACTTCTTCCCTTCAGCCAATCGTGACCCGGGTACTCGTGCGGCGCGCAGCCGCACCTGCCAATCGGAACGTGGGGATATGGCTCGCCTGTACTTCCCGTACCTCAGCCAATAAGGTCGCACGATTGGGTCTGGCGCGCGGCCAGAACAGCCAATCATCGCGAGGGGGCCCCGTCTCTCGTGCCCTCTGCCTCCCCAACGTTCGAATCCCAGCCGCCAATCGTGAAGAAGGAGATCGCGGCTGCTGCTTGTTTACAGCCTAACGGTCGCTGGAGGGGAACAGTGCTGAAACCAGAACACCCCTCCCTCCGGACAGGCAGAGATGCAGGTAAGGGCCGAGCGAGCCCAGACGGGGGCCCCTGGAGTAGAAGACACCCAGTGAGGCTGGTCTTGCCATGCCGCAGCTTCCAGCCCCCCAGCTGAGGCGAGACGTCCTCATTTATAGCTTCGGCCCCGCCCCACGAGCGAGCGGCGGTCTTTCTGACCAATGCTGGGGCGGCAGCGCTGTCAACAGTCTAGAACGCGGTGGGTGAACGTCGAATGAGAGGAGAGGGGCGGAGCCTGAACTGAGAAATTGGGGCGGGGCGGAAAGCTCTTAGGGGAGAGGAAACCGACGAAAAGGAGGCGAGGTTAGAGGGGGAGAGGAGAGCAAGCGGCTGAGGCGGTAGGACTGAGGGAGAGCTGGGAGAAGAAGCTGGAAGGACTGAGAGGAACCAGTGGGGGGTGACCAGGGGGAGGATAGGGGCCTGAGGTAGGATGGGGGGCTGAAAGGGAAGAGATACTGGACAGGGGGCCTGAAGTGGGAGAGGAGGAAAGTACTTGTGGGTAAAGGCACCAGATGCTTCTCAGATGAGGGGGGTAATCCCCCCTGTAAATGTGTTGATGGAGCAGCTCACCAGCATACATGGTTAGTTCATCTTTTTTTGAGTTGGTCCTAGAGTTTGTTCTAGGATGTGCGTTGGCTTGTAAGAATAGAACCCAGGAAGTGTTTCCTGTCATTGTTCTATTTAATTTAAAAATGAGAATAATTAAAAATTGTAAAAAGAGTGGAAGTTATGTGTCACGCTCTTAAGCACTGGTATAGTTGGAGTGGTGTAGTTTTCCCAAATGAAGTTTAGTGATCAAATGTATTTCCTGTTATGGCCCAGTTATTTTAAGAGTGATTTTTTAAAAAAAAGCCATCACGTAATGTCTGAAATGTAGTTGCTGCACACTGAAAACTCAGAGCAATTTAGACACAATTTTATGTGCACTTCTCCATATTTTTACTCACAGGTATTTAACTTGTAGTAAAAAACTTGCATCAGTTCATCTGAGGGAAAACACATATAAGGTTTACTTTTGCAGACTAGTCTAATTTAGTTTCAGAGTAGCAACTGTGTTAGTCTGTATCTGGAAAACGAACAGGAGTACTTGTGGCACCTTAGAGACCAACAAATTTATTTCAGCATGAGCTTTCATGAGCTACAGCTCACTTCTTTGGATGCATAGAATGGAACACACAGACAGGAACATACAGAACAGTTGAAAAGGTAGAAGTATTTCAATACCAACAGGAAAGAAGTTCTAAATCAATTTGAGATGAGCTATCAATCCAGCAAGGAGAAAAACACTTTGAAGAGTTGATAATTAAGATGACCCCATAAGAAGGTGTGAGGAGAAACTTTAAACATAGGGAAATAGATTGAATTATGCTGAATGACGCCAACCAATTCCCAGTCTCTGTTGAGGCCCTGAACTTAATTGTACTCTATTTCATATGAATTTGAGTTCAGCAGTCTCTCTCTGGAGTTCTGTTTTTGAAGTTTTTTTGTTGCAAAATTGCCACCTTCAATGATCTGTTCAACTGAGTGAGTTAAGAGAGGCTTGAAGTGGTTCCTCACCACTGAGTTTTTGAATGTTATGAAATTCCTGATGTCAGATTTGTGTCCATTTAATGGTAGAATATTGGCCGCTTTATCAGGAGAGTACCTTGAATTAGCTTCATTTACTGGAATATTGAAGAGGTTAGTATACAGCAATGCAGTAGCACTGGTGGACAGAGCTAACAATGACGCTGCCTCGTGCGTGAGGCTGATGTGACTGGTCGTATTTTGGGGTCACTTGATGTAGCTCTGTGAGAAAGAAGCTTGATCGGTTCATTCTATGCATAGGAAGTTCAGGAATCAAGCTGAGGCCAGTGAATGCATGTTGACACAATGTGCCAGGTGCTGGGTTGAGATAATTTGGCATCAAAATCTCCGTGCCATGTGCTAGAAGAGATCATGACTGGTTTGGCTCCCAAGATCTGTTGCTAGTCTGGGATCACCTTAAGAAATACCTTGTAGAGTCTTTGCATGATGCCGGTGGGACATCTCTTTTAACAAGGGGTGAAGGCGAAGAAAAGCGGCAGTTCTGTAGAAGTTCCTGGAGAGATTTTAGTTGGGGGCTGTAGGCGATGGCTAGTGGCGTTCTGTTATTTTCTTGCTTGGGCCTGTCCTGTAGTAGGTGGCTTCTGGGTACTCTTCTGGCTCTGTCAGTCTGTTTTTTCACTTCAGCAGGTGGGTATTGTAGTTTTAAGAATGCTTGATAGAGATCTTGTAGGTGTTTATCTCAGACAGAGATAATATGGACAGGACTAGGGTTGGCAAGCTGGTCAATTGACTGGCCAACGGGCCACCTGTTATTTGACCAACATCAAATATTGTCCAGCAAGAATGCCCAGAACTGGGCAGCAGCCTACTTTTTTGACTGTATCCTAGTGCTGTCAATTAGTAAGCCTACTTATGTCTTGTCATTCACTTTTCTACCTGCTAATGCCATCTGTTGGGGAAAAAGGTAACTGATTGAAAGCTGAGCCCTTTGACTGGGTATAATCTTTAGAACAAACATTCTATGTACTGTATGTATGTATATCATTGTATACTAGACCAGAGGTAGGCAACCCATGGCACGTGTGCCAAAGGTGACACGCAAACTGATTTTCAGTGGCACTCACCCTGCCTGGGTCCAGGCCAGCGGTCCGGGGGCTCTCTGCATTTTAATTTAATTTTAAATGAAGCTTCTTAAACATTTTAGAAACCTTATTTACTTTACATACAACAATAGTTTAGTTATATATTATAGACGTATAGAAAGAGACCTTCTAAAAACATTAAAATGTATTAGTGGCACACACAGCCTTAAATCGGAGTGAATAAATCCACTTCTGAAAGGTTGCCGACCTCTGTACTAGACCATGAATGCACATGGCAGCTTACAAAGCACATTAAACAAATTAAAAGACATGCTCCATGTCCAGAAGTGTTTACTATCTAAACTGACTAGACAAACATACAAACTCAGAAGTGAGAGGAGAGTTCAGTCATTAAACCTTCTCCCCTAACACAAAGAAAATAGATGCACAGCTCTTAAGCTGCTTGAAGAGTTGGCCTAGCATAAGTGCATTTAAAAATGACTTTTTTCTTTTATAGTTGCTGTATGTTTGTTTTTCTTTCTGTTTAATTTCATGTTTCTTTTCTTTTGTAATTGTTAAGTCTTGAGTAACTTAATATTTAAATGCTAACCTAATATTGCTATAAAATATAATTATGCTATCATTTTTTTCAAAACTTCACTTAATTGTGTTTTGCATTTTTCTGAGTTTAAATAACTCAGTTAAGTAATTTATTTTTTTTACTTAGTTATAAGTATCTATCTAAGATTTATTGGACACCATAAAGTCATAGTCTTTTTTTGTTATTGTTAATGTTCTGATAAAGTAGTGCTTCACATTATTTGGCTATTTTTGACATTATTTGACTAGTCAATTGACCAGTTATTTTTGAAATGATCAAATGCCCAACCTTAGACAGGATTTTTACATCACAGTTACGTCCCGTCCACACTACACCTTTTAATCATGTTGTAACTAGGTTACGTGGCTTGATTATTTTTGTAGTACAGAAAGGGTACAAGGGCTTATCTATACAGACCAGAACTGTGCTTGACAAATGTGTTTTGTAGCTTTTGTAGCTAGTATAGTACTAGTATGACTTCAGTACCTATTATGGACAGAGTTCTTTTCAGAGTTACCATACCAGCAGAAACCACACACTGTATTTCACCTCTCCACTTCCAGCAAGTCCATGGCATGGTTTCTGAACACTTGTAACACAGTTTGTAGATGCAAATCATGTGACAACTGTGTTTGAAAATTATTCCAGATGCTGTAATATAACCAAGCGTGGACCCAGGCCTGATCTGATATTCTTGAGGCAGAGCTTGAGTCTGAGTGCAGTGAAGGCAGTTTATTCAGTCCTTGAGGGAAAAAAGGACCTCATATTGTTCTTTAATGATTTATTTTGCTGACTTGTAGAGCAGTGCTAATGGATTTCTGAGGAAGCAACTTCTGGCTTTCCTGGGCTGGATCAACAGTTGACACAATCCAGGGACTTTTAGTATGGGGCTTGATGCAAATTTACCAGACACCCATTAGTTTAAATACTAAACTTACCAGACAGAGCCTATATGAGAGACTGGGTTCGGGAGAGCCACCTGCAAATACCAGGATCAGTTTGCTGCCAAGGAACATAATCCATGACTTCAAACTGATGGAAAGTGGCAAGTGCTGGAATTCTTGCGAAGAAGCTGTTCCTGAACTTTGGTTGGAACCTCTATTTTTTGTATCCGGTTTTAGGTGTCTGATAAGTTTGAAGCCTTTCCATATCCTTTCTGGCTGCTAGAAGGGAGAAAGCTCTCTTTTTCTAAGCACCTCTGACTGTTAGGGAGGTGTGCGTCTTTAGTATTCTGCCCTTTCCCCAGCTTCTATTTGTTTAGGTCCTCCTCTCATGGAGATAGCTGCAGTGCCTGCCTCTTTTCTCAGACATGACTTTTCTCAGTTTCACTGCTGCCTACAGAGTTATTAAATACCAGCAATGAAACAGCCAGAGTCTAGTTAATTTTCATCAGCTGCTGCTTGGAAAAGCAACTTTAAGATGAGTAGGAGTACTGGAACTAACTATCTGTAGAATCAGTAAGACAGCATCATACTAGTTCATGTTAATATCGTCAAAACTCTATGGGCTTTTAAAAAAATGAAAGGTTAAGTTCTGCACAAATTAATGTTATAGTCTCTCCAATGTATTAGAAAAGCTCTGTAAAGAGAGGAAGGGATAGTCTTGTGATGAAGGTATTGGACTGAGATACAGGTTAGTTGGATCTTATTCCCAGATCATCACAGAATTCTTGTGTAACTTCAGGCAAGTCATTTACTCTCTGTGTGCTTCACTTCCCCATCTGTAAATGGGGTTAATAATATTTTCCTACATCACGGGGATATTGTGAGGATAAATTCATTCATGTGTAGTAGGTGCTCAGATAAGGACCAGAGAGGACTGATTTTTTTTTTAAATAGTGGGGAAAGTGTGGAAAGTAGATGGGGGCGGCTCTAGGCATTTTGCTGCCCCAAGCACGGCAGGCAGGCTGCCTTCGGCGGCTTGCCTGTGAAAGGTCCTCTGAAGCCGCGGGACCAGCGGACCGTCCGCAGGCAAGCTGCTGGAGGCAGCCTGCCTACTGCCCTCGTGGCACAGGCAGAGTGCCTCCCGCGGCTTGCTGCCTAAAGCACGCGCTTGGTATGCTGGGGCCTGGAGCCACCCCTGAAACTAGAACTATCTTTTATTTTCCCTCTGCCTCCTTCACCCCACAAAAAATTGCTTACTTATTTGGACACCAGAAACCCAAAGTACAAATGTTATTGTTGCAGTGTCAGACACAATCTGATTTTATTATCAAAATCAGATTTAAATAAATTAAATAAAAAAGATTTTTATTTTTATTTTTTAAATCATTGATTTTTATCCACCCTGCCCTTTGGGGACCTTTACCGGTCAGCATAAATTAAAGTAGTTTCAGGAACTACTTTAACTAGCACTGGGAGCCACATCCATCCCTAACTCTTTCAATGTCAGGGAGATGTCTTTGTGCCCAACTCCCCTCTGGTCCTGTGCTGAGCACGGCTTGGGTAGATCTGAAGATTGAACCATAGTATTGCATTTGATCATTTTCACCACTGCCTTACTGATAATTTACATTTGTTTATAAACTGTATTTTGTTTGATATTCTAGCTAAGTTAGAGTCAGTCATGAAAACATTTACCAAGTGGTTTTGAAGTATGTCAACACTTTTTTTTTTTTTTCCAGAATATGTATTGGAGCTTAGGCTGTTCATGTTTATGAATGTTATGACTGAAAATGTGCTTAGATGATGAGCATCTAAAGAGTAATCAAATTGTTTAATCAAACAACGAAGCCAAACTGGTTTTTGAAATGAGAGTATGATAATTGTGTATTTTCAAAGGATAACAACAGTATCCTTCTTGGGAATAAAATATGGAAAATTTGGACTTGGTGAAAACTGTGCAAGAATTCTCCCATTCTTCTATAGAATCTGACATCAGAAGTTCCTACAACTCTGGCTGTAACTTGAATACGAAAAGGTAATAATAATGTATAGCACAAACTGATAAATATATTTTTAAAATAGGAAATCTGTATTGGACTACAGCTGTTTTTTTTTTGTCTTTGGATGGTGCCTCATTTGAAGTGATGTCATTTTACTAAAACAGAAGCTTCAGAATTTATTATGTGGCCTTGTTAGCTTCTGCTGGGACAAAAAGAAAGGTGACAAACAAGTCCAAAGCATACATGTGAAATAATACCTCTGCTGTTGGTATGCTTCTGTATTTTAAATCTGTAGCGAACACAGCTGTATTATTAAATCTGTATGTAAACATATATATAGGCCACTTCTACCCAAATATACTATTGTGAATAATTTGTTCTTTCATATTTTAAATGGAGCTAATATAAGGCCACTGTTACTGTTTTAATAAACAATTTTATAGTAATTGTATTCAGTTACCTGTACTTACACTTTATAATGCAGGAGGAAGCATCACAGTTCACATTTATTTATTGTTCTTAAAATGCATCTTCCTTGTCTTTCCTACTTGTCTCTTTCTTCCTTTCAAGATTGAACTTTCATTCTTGTGTTCTTTGGGCCTGACTGGAGCCCAGTGAAGTCAATGTGACCCTTTCCATTGACTTCAGTGGGATTTGGGTTAGGTCCATTCAGTCCGGGATCAGTTATATCAGTGTAGTGTGAGCCTTTTGTAATATTGATGTGTTTTCTGGTATTGAGAAATGACTAAAGGTAATTCAATTCCTTTAGTATACTGTTGCCGTATGAGGTATTGGACTATCTATTGTGATTGATGAGTATTGCTGCTGAAAGCCACAAAATCTCATTTCTTCTGAAGACAGAGAGGTACTTAGAATGAAACTAGAACAACCTTTTAGTCTGTCACTCAGACTGCTAACAGTCACCATTTCCAGGCAAGTGAAACAATAAATGTTGAGCCAAGAATGCCAGTCTATATCCAGAGTATTTTATTAAATAAAGCTATAAAATAATAGAAGATAACTGTTCAATCTTGCCAATTCCTATTCTATTTGTAGGTACATCTTTATGTAGACAAGAAGGAAAAATGAAAAATTCTGTAATCGTGATGGTCTCATAATATCTGTCAATGCAGAAGGAGGCACTGCAGTTCTTTTCTTTTTCTTTATACTTCATAAAAACAAAGAAAATGTATTGTAAGCATCCTGATACGAAATAGGATTCTGCAAGACAACTGTAATGTACAAAACATAAAAAGCTGTCCACTTAATCAGATAACTCCATTGTGCCAGGAGGCAAAATAGCTTATCAAGTATAGGATTGTGATCACTAGTTCAGCAAGGACCCCAAGTGGTTAGCCTTCAGATGCAAATGAGCACATTAGCTTTCTGCGGCATTACCCCACACTTTCACCTCCTGCGAGGGTTAGAATTTCCAAGTAAGAATTAAGGCTAGGACAAAGATTTTGGAGGGGGCGGGGGGAGCTGTACCAGATTCCCAATAGAAAGAGGAGAGGATGCATTTCCCTGGAAAACAGGGATTTATAATTTGTGATTAAATTGTAGCCCAAAAGCTTATATGTATTACACACATCTACCACTTATATATATTCATTAGTCTGCACCTATTCTGTTAATCCAGAAGGTAGGGCTAGTTAATCTTAAACTACAAAGAAATAACATCACATCTTCGAAGTAATCTGTATTGTATATTAGATCCCTTTATAGTTGCCGATGGAAACCCTTAGTGAGATTTCACCCCTTTGTGAGTTTTGTAAATCTGTACTTAAATCTGTTAGTACACTGGTTTTCAAACAGGGGTTTGACAAGATTAACAGTGGGGTGCGAGAATATATGCTGTATTAAGTGTAGAATATTTATAGTAACTTGTCTGTTGTAATAAACAGTTGCTCTGAAAACCTGAATTCGTTTTCTATTCAGCTCCCAAAATATGAAAGGAAAATGTGGGCTAGGACCAGGTGGTAAACAGGAAGAGATTCTTTCTAACTAGACGTACTAAGATGAAGGCTCTTTGCCATACATCAGTACGATTTTTGCGCAGGAAGTTAGATCTCTAGAGGCATTGCTCTCAAACTTCAGACATCAGCAGTATACAAGGACACTTTTCTGTAAGCTGCTGTCTTCCAAAACTACTAAGAAGTCCTGCTTTACGGAAAATGTATGATGTATTGAAAACTATGCTAATGACCAATAGTAACTGCATATTTGTGAGGGCCACACTTTCTCTTTTCTTGGACAGCCATTATGTTAATTTTTAAAAATACTTCTGTCACAGCCCTGGTTGATTTCCCTCCTCTGGACGCTCACTAAGCTGCTGTGTTTTTAATCTCCCTGTGGTTCAGCTCTTTGACTTTGGCCTTTCTGACACTCTGCCTGGGCATAGATTCTGTGTGGTACCCTTTCCGGAAGTGGGATCCCTGGGCCCAGTTGCCCTAGTCCCCGAGACCAGTGCTGAACTGTTTAAGACTCCCCAGTAACTTAAACATGCCCTTTCCCAGAGCTCTACTTTTGTGAGTACTCGGCTGGTAATTTACCCCTTCAGGAACATATTATAGTTGAAGCAAATAGAGACAGATTTTGCTATAATGATCGCTTTTTGCTTTAAACAGCACCAGAGATACACAGATCAATACAAAACTATACACATCTACAGACCATTACCTGCCCTCATTTCCTTACCACTTGGGAGCATTCTTCAGGTTTAGAATCTGTTTCTTTTCAGGGATCCAAGTCTCTTCTTTGGGACTTCACTCCTCCAGCTCAGGCTTCTCTTCTGAATCTCTTTTCTGCCCCTGCGGCTGCTTCCTTTAGCTTTGTCTGGTCAGAAACCCGCCCCTTCTGAATCACTCCAAGTTCTCAGTTTTTGTGTTTTTTAACCCCCTGCTCTGACACTTCTGATTCTTTGTAACCTTCTGGAGATTTTCCACTCCTTAAAACTCTTTTACTCTCTGCAGACAAGCAAGAGAAAACTGCTTTCACCTACAATGCAGTCATCTTGTTTTTCTGTCTGGGTC